>NC_139663.1:19514089-19521647 GCF_951799395.1 Argentina silus
TGCTGATCTGAATGGGATTGGCTGCTCATCTTCCTGGGGGGTCAAGGCTGAGAGGAAGTGTGAGTAGGTAGAAGTTGCATCTAACCACTGACACCAGGTCAGATTAGTCTGGGACCCCCTAAAAGTTAAGAGGTAAGGCCATCTGATCCTAGATCTGTGTTTAAGGCCAACTTCAACCTCTTAAGGAAACGAGTGAGTATTACTCTACACTGTTTAAAGGACTTGACTACGTGCCCACCCAGATTTGAGCCCCCTTGAACCACCAGGGTCCATGTCCAACGATGGCTTCACTCAGTCATGTGTGGTCAACCACAAGCTTCAAGTTTCAAGTTTAGTTTATTTGTCATTACATTGAATAAAAGTACACAATGGAACCAAATTATTTGGGCACAGCAGCTCTCAACAATGGACAATAGAATTTAATAAAGACAATAAGACAATAAAACTATTTTACAACAATTTTACAAAACATACATACACATACAGTACCCTCACTCCAGGCAATACACCAGGACACTTTTTTTTTTTATCTCCATATCCTGGTTACTTAGCTACTTGAACTTCCACATTTTCCAGTATAATGGAAGTGGATGGCCTCCACCTGTGGAATTACGGTGGACCCCGTCTGCATCCGTTATATTGGAAACATGTGAAAGTGCAAGTTGTTTTTGATATCATTTCAAAGACTTATCTGTGCCTTATTGAGTTTGTCTGGTGCAATGGAGCCAATGGGAGAGTCCCAAAAGTGCAAGCCCCGCCCATCTGGCACTCGAGGCTCAGACTCTTATTACTTCCAAATACTATTTTGACCCAAGTCTGGTCACGACTGTCATGAAGGTATGTGGTTGATCACAAAATGTTTGTTTTAGAGTGAACCGGTCCTTTAAGTCACTAACTGCCATTCCGGAACACTCACCACCTAAGTGGTTTTATGGTGTTTACATAACAACAACACTTTGATTGGCTACAAAATGAAGCATCATCATTAATGCATTTTTGGTGAATAAAGTCACCCTTGGCACTCTAGCATGTTGACAATTTGGGCGACTTTATTCACCCTCGGCACTAAATGAGTTTAGTCAGTTGCCATAAGATGACATCAGCTGTTGTGACTGTTTATGAAGTCTGCTATGTCACAGACACACACACGCACACACACACACACACACACACACACACACAGTGTCACAGAGGCCTTATAACAAGTTCAACGATCTTGTTACCGGTTGACGCATGTGTAGAATGGAATGTTGTCTGTAGTTGCAGCTCGATGTGGGACTTATTTCCGTCATGTTCTCAAGGCTTCCCTCACAGACCCCTATCTGTGTTGATCCACAAATAATTACTGTTCTGTTTTTTTTCTTCTTTTTTTTCTGTAATGGTGGACATCCAACATGACCGGAGCAGATGTTTCTCTCTCTATGACATGAAGCCAACCAGACACGCCTGGTTTAATGATTTCCCATCACATGCTTTCATCGCACACACACACACACACACACACACACACACACACACACACACACACACACAAACACTCATGTGTCATGTCCTCCTGTGTTTTACTGTATGACTTGTTTGACATTTTCAATGGGGGGGTGTGTGGGGGGGGGTATTTTTAGACACTAAACCCCTGGCTCAGCTGGGGTGATGTGTGTGTGTAAGGGCTGTTCCTGTGTTTCCCGTTTCCTGTGGAAACAAAGAGACAGGTTGACTTCTCTGCCCTGATCTCTACACCGCTGTTCGGAACACAGCATCAGTTTTTTTCCAATGTACTGGATGGGTTTCAAAGTACATTTGTTTTGCGTTTATTTGTGGCAAAACAATAATTAAGTGTTCTGCACTCAAAATGTCGCCTCAGGATGAGTGCTTTTTTTTTTCTTGACATTCTTTCATCTCCAGTGAACTTACTGGGTACAGATGTCAGTTGAAGGGAAGGGCTTTTAAACTGGCCCCATATTTCCCACATTGAAACCCATGTTCAACTTTGTACTCCATTTGGTCAAATAAGGCTGTGTCGGACTGTTTCTCTTATTTCCTAATATTAGATGTAGTCTTCTCCCTGGGATTTTTTCATAGCCCCGTCACGTCAGAAGCATATTCATTTTTTTGGTGTGTTTT
The DNA here is from genome assembly GCF_951799395.1 of Argentina silus. Classification (NCBI taxonomy): domain Eukaryota; kingdom Metazoa; phylum Chordata; class Actinopteri; order Argentiniformes; family Argentinidae; genus Argentina; species Argentina silus. The sequence continues at coordinate 19,516,211 of NC_139663.1, forward strand.
TTTTTACACTGGTTGTGTTGTCGACGAATGTGAATTGACTGTGACATCAACAAGAACGTCGAGGATTGTTGTCCTTGCATTCAGGATTACATTTCAGGGAAAACAAGATTAAATGTGTGTATGTAGATGTGCGAATCAAATTCGTTTGTTAATACAACGCTGTTGTATCGCTGACTTTTTAGGCGGTTTAAATAACGTAGAAACAACATGGATTCAGTTGAGTTTTTTGGCCGGCGTAAAGAAACGTGCACAAACCTTCCTCAGTGAACATGTCTGCCGATTCTAGTCAGTTTACTCCGGCCAGAAACAACATTGACACCAGTACATTGGAACTGTGGATCATTTTCTATCCGTAGAGGTACGTTCAAAACCAACATGTTTATTGTGTATATCCCTCCAGGCTTTCTGTGATTAGTATTCTGGCGCACACAGTCATCATCTGTTACTGGTGTGTGTCCTGTATGGATTATAGCTGTGTGTGCAGTGTTTTATCCAAGGGGTTACATTCAAACCAGTCATGTTTTCTCTTGTGAAGGGACTCTTAACCCTAACCCCAGTGTGGCTGCTTGCGGTGATTTTCAAACAAACCATTTTGATTGGACCTGTGCAGACAGGCTGGCGGAGGTAGACATCGGAGGACAGGCTCCTTGTAATGCATGGAACGGAATGAGGAATGGTATCAAACACACGTGCATTACAATGAGCCCGTCCTCCAATTTCTACCTCCACCAGCCTCCACCAGCCTCCACTGAGACACACCAACCGTCAATCTCCTTTAAAAAGCTACGAGAGGCGACCAGAGATGTTAGCTCATTTGTAGCAGGGCTTTTTGATGGTTCTGCTTATAGGCTTTCAACAACAACCAATAGTTCTACAAAGGCAGAATGACATATTGTTGGTTTCAAAGCCAAACCAATGGGGTTTTTCCCTTCCTGATGTTCAAATCTCCTTATCCTGAAGGGGAATTAGCCAAATTCTTCGGGGGGCTTTTTGATGTGAAAGAAAGATCAGTCTGTGTCCATATCCTATCGCAAATTACATTTTAATTTTATCTCCCCCAGCCCGCTCATATGACACAGAGTGAGACAGACAGGGGAGTCTTTCAGATGTTAAAAGGCTATTGAAGTGCATCCACTTCAGTATATGGCAGCCAGCTATGGGTTTATCGCCAGCTATGGGTTTATCGCCTTGTTTATAGAAGGAGATCACACAGATACACACACATGCATGCACCCATGTACTAACGTACATACACACACACACAAATGCGTGCACGCACACACACACACACACACACACACACACACACACACACTCTCTCTCTCTCTTTCTCTCTCTTTCTCACTTTCTCACTTTCTCTCTCCCTCTCTCTCCCTCTCTCTCTCTCTCTCTCTCACTTTCAACACAGGAATGGGGTACTATGAAGACATGTCACTTCCATCTCAGACACATGGTATCATGTCAGGTAATGTCAGGGTTTGTAAATAACAGTTTACCGTAATGGCTGGTAATGGGTGTTCTGACTCTGATGATTTTTTTTTTGCTATCGCCCCAGTTTAGACCAAAGATGTTTGGCTTCCCAATAAAAACATCACAACAAAAAGTTGCCATAGGGCCTTTTTCCTCCCCTCTCTTCATCTCCAGCGAGAGAGAGAGAGAGAGAGAGAGAGAGAGAGAGGTAGAGAGAGAGAGAGAGGGAGAGAGAGAGAGAGAGGGAGAGAGAGAGAGAGAGAGAGAGAGGGAGAGAGAGAGAGAGGTAGAGAGAGAGGGAGAGAGAGAGAGAGGGAAAGAGAGAGAGAGAGAGCGAGAGAGAGAGAGAGAGAGAGAGGGAAAGAGAGAGAGGGAGAGAGAGAGAGAATTATATATATAGTATAAATACATATATATGTATAACCCTCCCTCTATATAAAGACATATATATATATATATAACCCTCCCTCTATATAAATACATATATATGTATAACCCTCCCTCTATATAAATACTTTTACAACAGCGTGGGCGATAGTCAGAGATAGTTAGCGTAAAGCAAGACAAGTCACTCAGCAGCCTTTTTGTCACATGGCTATCCCGTCGCGGCGCCGCGCCCGTACGTCCACGTCCAATCACAACTGAGACGTCCTGCTTGGGCGGACATGAAACACCTCCAAAGTCATCCCACTCCCTGCGGTGACGTCATATTTGCGGAGTCCACCTTTAATCGGATTGAAACAATCGTTCGTTTTGCGTGTCTGTCCCCGAGGCATCATGTGACCGGCCGGCCGCGTTCACATTGTGCGGCTAAAAAGCCTTCATCTCCTCCTCGTCACATGACTGGAGGTTATGAACTTTCGCCAGACTTTGACCAAAAAACCGTTTGGTGAAAGTAGACCATTCGGCCTACATATTTGTTATGATTAGAAGAGACAATTAGAGGCAATCGCCATCATCATCAGTCATAAGACTGGAGGAATTGAATCAGGTGGTCTTCCTTTTGATGGTATCGCGGACGGGACAGGGCCCACATTATATGTTGTGTTTATTATATTCTCGTGAACAACCCAAGACTATCGTACAGGTTGTATTTCAGAATTTGACATTTGGAGATCAAAAAATTTTAGGTTTCTGGATTGAATTGTCAATCATTCACCCCGTTGACCCTAGCTGGTCTCCTTTTCACCCCTCATCCTCTCCCTGACTCTCTGATCTTCTGTTCCCTCTCTTTGTTTCTTTGTCTCTTTGTTTCTTTTTTTGTTTGTTTGTTTGTTTGTTTGTGTCTTTGTTTAGTTTTTTCTTACTTGTGTTATTCTATCCTGGTCCTCTTCTTCCTCTCTGTCTTTCACTGTCTCTTACGCTTTCCTCCTCTCTCCTTCTCTCTCTCTCTCTCTCTCTCTCTCTTTCACACACACACACACACACACACACACGCACACACACACCCCCCCAACTCTCTCTTTGGCTAGCATGTCTACACTTGTCCGGGCCAGGCAGTAGCCCCCCCCCCCCCTCTTACTCTCTCTCTCTCTCTCTCCCTCTCTCTCTCTCTCACCCCCCCCCTCTCTCTCTCTCTCTCTCCCTCTCTCTCTCTCTCCCCCCCCCCTCTCTCTCCCCCCCCCCTCTCTCTCTCTTATACAGCATGCTTTATTCTACCTGTAATGACAGTGATTTAGGAAATAAATTCTTCCCCAGCAGATGTTTTAGCCCACCCTCCCATTATCCCCCCCGCTTTAGGGAGAGGGGGATGGAAGAAGAGGGAAAGAGAGAAGGGTGAGAGAGGGAGGAGGGAGAGAAAGAGAGAGCTCTTTCAGAAGAAATACTGAATCTGAAGTATGAACAGAGCCTAAGAGCAGGAAGATACTATTTTCCCCCCTCAGGATTCTTTCAGTGCCCGAAGTGTAGCTTAGGACCGCCATTTTGTTTCATGTTTAAAAGACAGAGGCTGAATATTTTGTGTCTTTCCTTGATTCCTCGCGTCCTCTCTCCTCTCCTTTGGAGGACATGTTGAAGGACAAGGTCCGAGGGAAGAAACCTGGGTCCTTCTCCCCCGATGCATGGTGAGGCTAGGGGACAGGAAGGCCAGGCATCCAGGAAGACACTTTAGGATGTATTCATGGTGAAGATACAGTCTCCAGTGGCAGATAAAAGAAACGGTACACACATCCAGACAGGCAATTAGCATTTACTTTCTTTCCATTTCTGTTGTTTCAGAAATGGAAAGAAAGTAAATGCTCCTAAAGAATGAAAAATAATATATGCCGGTTATCTGACGCTTTTATCCAAAGCAACTTACGTTGAAGTGAGTGCATACACTTCAGTATATGTACTCACCGGCCACTTTATTAGGTACACCTTGCTAGTACCGGGTTGGACCCGCCCTTTGCCTTCAGAACTGCCTTAATTCTTTGTGGCATAGATTCAACAAGGTGCTGGAAACATTCCTCAGAGATTTTGGTCCATATTGACATGATAGCATCATTGCTGCAGATTTGTCGGCTGCACATCCATGATGCGAATCTCCCGTTCCACCACATCCCAAAGGTGCTCTATTGGATTGAGATCTGGTGACTGTGGAGGCCATTGGAGTACAGTGAACTCATTGTCATGTTCAAGAAACCAGTTTAAGATGATGTGAGCTTTGTGACATGGCGCATTATCCTGCTGGAAGTAGCCATCAGAAGATGGGTACACTGTGGTCATAAAGGGATAGACATGGTCAGCAACAATACTCAGGTAGGCTGTGGCGTTTAAACGATGCTCAGTTGGTACTAAGGGGCCCAAAGTGTGCCAAGCAAATATCCCCCACACCATTAGATATTTGCGTTAACGAGCAGTTGAACAGGTGTACCTAATGAAGTGGCCGGTGTGTGTATATATGGTCCCAGCAGGAATCAAACCCGCAACCTAAGCGTTGTTAGCACCACGCTCTACCAACTGAGCCACAGAGGACCATCATAAATAAACCAACAAACGAACAAATGAACAAATAAACAGAAATGGAAGCCTGTAAACGAACAACTGAAGAGCAAATGAAGAAATGAACAGATTCAAGAACGAACGGGCGGATCGGGGCGATCGTGGACGATCGGCCCACTTCAGCGCGATTGTTTGATAAGAAACATCTCCTCTGTGTTATTTGTTTCTGTAAGGTCAGTTATTTGTTTGTGATTCTCAGTGGCTAGATTAGAGACACTTCCTGTTGGCCTTCTGAGCGTGGGCCTGAAATGTGTTTCCTGAGCAGATAAGATTACACATGTTTATGTTGTCTTATCACCCAGAGACAAAGACAGCCTCCCACTCTCCTCTCCTCACATTCTCAGCTTTTATGTTCTCTGTCTCTGTCTGTTCTGTCTGTTCTGTCTGTCTGTCTGTCTGTTCTGTCTGTTCTGTCTGTCTGTCTGTCTGTTCTGTCTGTCTGTCTGTCTGTCTGTCTGTCTGTCTGTCTGTCTGTCTGTTCCCCCTCTCCCTCTTCTCTCTCACTTTTGATGTTTTCTGTCTTTCGCTCTTGCACTTTTTCTGTAGTCCCAACTCTCCCTCAATTTCTCTCTCTCTCTCTTTCTGTCCCCCCCCCCCTCCCCGCTCTCTCTCTCTCTGTGTGAAGGACACAACTGGGGATTGGTTGACCCACCTTCAGAGAGAGAGAGAAGGAAAGAGAGAGAGAGAGAGAGCAACAGAGAGATAGAGAGCAAGAGAGAGAGAGAGAGAGAGAGAGAGCAAGAAAGAGAGAGAGAGAGAGACAGAGGACACGATGGTGAGCGAGACACTTGCGGTTAAGAGATGAGTCATGATGAAGGGAATGCGACAGAGCATGTGAGAGAGAGAGAGAGAGAGAGAGAGAGAGAGAGAGAGGGAGAGAGAGAGAGAGTAGAGTAAAGAGTGAAGAGTGAGAGAACTGTTGTCCTGACATCCATCCATAAATCAGCGCCGTGTCACAGACGAGGAGGAGACTGAACCGTGTAAC
>NC_139663.1:19529347-19531847 GCF_951799395.1 Argentina silus
TGCTGACTCTCTCTCTCTCTCTCTCTCTCTCTCTCTCTCTCTCTCTCTCTCTCTCTCTCTCTCTCTCCCTCTCTCTCTCTCTCTCTCTCTCTCTCTCTCTCTCTCTCTTCCTGCCCTTAAACCAGTCCATTCAGACTCAGAAGAGAGAGAACACACACAAATTCACACATTTCTTGTGGCAAATGCAGACAGATGAAGCTGTCTCACACAGTGAGGGTCCGGAAACCTATCTGTATGTCGCTTTGGAATCAAATCATCTGCATGTTGTTATCATCCACTGCTCAGAGAGCTGGAGTGAGCAGAGGGGCGTGTACGGTGCGTGAGCAGAGGGTTGGGCAATGAGAGAAACACACAGGCAGAGAGAGAGGCACAGGGCAGGCCGCTGAGGAGCTTCTCAGAGAAACTGTTAAGAGAGACTTGCAAAGGAGTGTTTTCGATGAAGTAAGCCCATTGACAATGGAAAGTAATAGGAAAAAGAAGACATTTATGAACATTTGATTGTTCTTTGAATGTTTTTTGCAGCCACACAGGACATCATTTGAATGGATGTGTTGTTCATTTTGAATACACACGGACACACACGCATGCATGCATGCACGCACGCACGCACGCACACACACACAGTGAGCACGGACCTTTTTGTTTTCAAAATGGCCACTTTATGATGCGAGGAGCTGAATCGAATGTGCAAGGTTTTGTTTTCCCCTGTCTTCCTGGATGGAGGATGGGAGGGTGTGAGGGAAAAAGAGACAGAGAGAGGCAGGGAGGGAGGGAAAAGGAGGGAGAGAGAGAGAAAGACAGGAGGGAGACAGGAGAGTGAGGGGGGGAGGTTATGGGGCCGCGGTGGCTACACTCTTCAAAGAATCACTGCGTTTTCTACTAATTGATTTTATAGGTCAATTACTTATACGCTCCAATCTGCAGTCAGCAGGGTTCTCTCCCCCCCCCCTCCTAGCCAGGGGAGCTGACGGCACATCCACTCGTGTGTAAATGAGTCTTAGGGAGGGAGGGAGGGAGGGAGGGAGGGAGGGATGGGGGGAGGAGGAGGAGGAGGTGAAGTCCTCTTTGGGATTAGTGGAAGCTCCTTGGTCAATCTGCATGTGAATGGCCCCAGAGCTTCTTTTAGCCCCCCCCCCCCCCTCACACAGAGAGAGAGAGAGAGAGAGAGGGAGAGGGGCAGTCAGAGAAAGAGAGGGAAAGAGACACAGAGGGAGAGGCCAGCTACATCGGCTCCCACACGGCCCATCTCGCCAGAAAAAGCAAATGAGTGGATAAACTTGGTGAAGAAAGAGAAGAAGCACAGGAGAAGCAGGAGGACAACTTTCTCTCCCTGCCTTGTTGTTGTTGAGGGCTGTTCTCTGGGTCGGCAGCTGTGCGATTGAGGACCGGTGCATTGAGAGGGACTTGGAAGTCTGTGTTTTGTGAATGAGAGAAGGTAGGAATCTTTTTCATCCTCCCCCGCGGGTCTCTATGGACTGCACTCAATGCCCTTCTCCAACAATGAGGTCTGACAGGATCGGCCCACTTCAGCGGTGGGAAGCGGGTGGGGGTGGGGGGTGGGGGGGGGCTCAGCAGCTTTGGCTGCCCTGGTTTTTACAATGCATGTTTTTTGGGACTATGTGAGTTGTTCAAAGTGAGAGCCGAAGCTGCCTCATTTTTGTTTGAAGTTGTGGCGTATGTGTGGATGCTGAGGACTCAGAACTGACAAAACAGGTTTCCGTTGTTATTTGTGGATTTGTAAACGTCTTTCAGCACATGTTGGTGCCCACTTCTCTTTCACGCGTTGAAGCTCCATTTTAGCGTTGTTTCACCAGTCCTGCATGTGCTCACTGTTGCAGAAAGTTCTGAGTGTGTGTGCGTGTGCGTGTGTGTGTGCGTGTGCATTGCTGTGTGTTTGTTTCTTCATATGAGGGAGGAAGTATCTTATCAAGATCTAATCGTTGATTCGCAATTCTCTGAAAAGCACTCTGTGACAGAGATGGAGATGTATTAAACATGCAACGTTGTAGAGCATCATTCAAGACAAATGAGTTGTTATCACAGTTGGGGGGGGCGGGTGTGTGTGTGTGGGGGGGGGGGGGGGTGTTAAATGCTAATGTTATGCTAATTTCTTAGCCTAATATGTTGGGTATGCAGTGGCGTATGCAGAGAGGCAAAAGCACTGATTCAGCGTCAGGCTATTAGGCGCTACGTTTAGAAAGCAGTGGCTAAAGCTAAATGAAGCTAAGCTAGGTCAACTGGCAGCTACTGGGACCATGGCCCAGCCACACATCTCATCTAGAATGCTCATACAATCTACAAACTATAGTCACTATTTGAGGAAGATGGAAACTCAATACATTTTTCTTCATTGAATTTCGATTTTTTTTTTACTTTCAAAGTCATTCATCGTTGGTAAAGTACTGCTATTAATTGCATGCCTGTTGATGTGGAAGACTGGGGAATGGAGCATTTGTTTGATGTGTAAACCCAAGGATTCTAAACACTCCTGTGTTATGCA
>NC_139663.1:19536847-19541847 GCF_951799395.1 Argentina silus
TGCATTATAACTCATTATAGGCATGTATGATGCCATATGATGTCTTCATGATGTATCATGCAATATGTTTAATCTGATTATCCATCTTTGATAGTCTGTAAAAATAAAACATTTTAACTGATAGCTGTGTAGCGGTACATACTATTTTCATTCATTATTTACAAACAATCGATAACCTTAGTTCACATTTAAAAACACTGTAACAGGAATGACAGGAACACACACACACACACACACACACACACACACACACACACACACACACACACACACACACACGCAAAATGCACTTCCATACCCAGCGCTTATCAGAGATGACCATTTATTTGCCCAAAAATCTGCAATGAAACCTGTCAGCAGAGAAAGGCGGTTTTTGGGGACTCTTATTTTTTTGGCAGTTTTTACAGTTTGAGCTGTATGTGAGTGACCTGAAGCATGCTTTCATGTCGATGGGTGAGAAAGTGTGAGTCATGTGTGTATCCTGACTGGGGTCTCAGCCCCTGGCTGGTTGGATAGAGACATGCCCGTTGCTGTGGCTTTTAACTTCCAACTTCAAAGGTAGCCTCGTTTCTTCTGCCCCAAATCACCACATAACAGAGGCTCTTAAGACTGAGTGGTAGTTATGATATTAAGGTATGTGGATCAAAGGGACAGATGGTGTGTGTTTGTGTGTGTGTGTGTGTGTGATCTTGGTTTAAACTTAACACACTCAGTTGGACTGATTTGGACGAATCAATGATCAAACACACACCCTGACCTGTGTGTGTGTGTGTGTGTCTGTGTGTATGCGTGTGTGTGTGTGTGTGTGTGTGTCTGTGTGTGTGTGTGTGTGTGTGTGTGTACAGTACGTGTGTGTTTGTGTGTATGTGCATGCGTGCGTACATGCCTGCGTGCCTGCATGTGTGTGGACCACTAAGCCACTAACCCCCCTCTCTCTTTCCCTCTCTCTTATCAGACACAGCAAAAGTGCTGGAGCCGGAGACACCCGCCCCAATGGAGGAGAGAGAGGTGGAGAGAGGGATGGATGAAGAGCGAGAGAAGGTCGAAAAAGTGACGGAGGAGAAAGCAACAGAAGAGAAAGCAGTGGAAGAGAAAGCAGTGGAAGAGAAAGCAGTGGAAGAGAAAGCGGCGGAGGAGAACGTCGTAGAGGACAGAGGGATGGAGAAGAAAGGGTTAGAAGAGAGACAGGTGGAGGTAAAAATGGAGGAGGCACCACCCAGCCCTACTGAGGACAGTCGTCAGGGCACCATCAAGGGTCACGACCTCTTTGGCTACGTGGGCATCGAGGCTGTGCTGGACCAGATGAGACGCAAGACCATGAAGGCAGGCTTCGAGTTCAACATCATGGTCGTGGGTGAGTCTCTCTCTCTCTCTCTGTCTCTCTCTCTCTTTCTCTTACTCTCTCTCTCTCACACACACACACACACACACACACACACAGAATATACACACACAAGATGAGACATAAGGCCAGCATTTGAGCAGGGTGTGTGTACAATTCAAGGGATGAGCTAGATTTGACCTGAACATTGCTAGTGGGTGGTTAGCACGCTGCTAAATGGTTATGAGTTTATCCAAATAGTAGCTGAGGTAAAAACAAGAGAAAAAACTCACCTGGCTTGAGGCTTCTCTCTCTGTCTCACACACACACACACACACACACACACATATATACACACATACACACACACATGGCAGCAGGCATGGGGCTTACCCACAGGAAGCCAAAGCAGGTGAACAGGAAAGAGCCTGATATCACAGCGTGTGTGTGTGTGTGTGTGTGTGTGTGTGTGTGTGTGGATGCACATGGGTTTATGTTTGTGTCTGTGTTTGGGTCTCAACTTTGTGGAGACAGTAATCACCTCCGGTTCCAGCAATCCTAAACATGAGATGTTACCCATGTCACATCTTTGGGGGGGGGGGGGGGGGGGTCTTGTGTTGCCTCCAGTCAGACAGAGTGACAATTATCACAGCCCAGACCATGTGTGTGTGTGTGGCCTCCTCAACACACGCCCATTGTAAACACCTGTTTACGCACACTACCTTTCATAGTGGAATTAGTCATAAATACAGGTAACAGCCACACCGGAAAACCTGAGCCTCATTTTATACCCACCTTGTATCGCGTGAGAAGAGGCACGAAATAGTGGAGTAAACCACGAGGAGCTGCAGCTCATATAAAGCTGACAGAGGAGTGAAATCTTTCTCTTTTACTGTATGAAACATTGGAAAGGCTTTTCAAACGCTCTACAAAGACAGAGAGTGTCTTTTTCACAGCTGGAGAGACAGACAACTCTCTCCTATGGCACCTGATGCAGAAGCAGCGCTCTCTTTCTCCGCATTTTGTACCGAGAGGATAGGAACATGATTGAATGCTGTTATTGGACAGACAGTATGTACATGTGTTTCCCCAGGCAACCGTCTGGCGATGTTGACTGTGTTGTGTAGTGTTACAATATGTTACTATGTTCCCACTAGGACCATATATACTCACAAATGTATGCACTCACAATGTAAATCGCTTCAGATAAAAGCGTCAGCTAAATGGCATATATCATTATTATATTATTATATTATTATATATGTTATGTTGTTGTCATGTAGCATTTTTAGGCTAGCAATGACATATGCAAAATGTTACAAATACATCATCTTACACGGGTGTAAGCATACCTTCAGTATGCATTAGTGACTTACGTAAGAACTGCTTTACCTGCTTGTAAATGGGGGTACGAATATTTTGAGCAAGGGGGTCGTTTTTCTAAACTGTCAAAATGGGGCCCTTGGCTCCGTATGCAAAGTGGTGGTCTCTTTGTCTAGTCCACCTGCTGTTATTGCTACAGAGCCAAAATACCACATACACACACACACACACACACACACACACAGAGGCCATACTCCTTTCTTTCACCCAGTCTACCTACCTGCTGGGAATGTGTTCTTTCAGTGGAGCCAAAACTGCTGTGTTTGGAACATTCTGGTTGATTCAAAACGGCCACCCCACTCTGCCTTGACCAATCACAGAGCTCGATACAGTGGCTGGTTCCCAGGTCAGCCTATCACAGAGCCCCACACAGTGGGCTGGCTCAGATTCTGACCAATGGCAGAGCCTCACACGACAGTCTCCCAGGTCACCATGGCCTCTCCCCCTTATGTGTCTGTAGGGAAGCATGCAGGGAAGGAGTAGGAGAGAGAGAGAAGAGGTGAGGGGAGGGTGGGAGAGAGAGAGAAGGAGAAGAGAGGACGAAAACAGAGAGAGGGGGGTGGGGAGGACAGAAAGAGAAGAGAGAGGGGATAGGGAGGCGAAGGGAGAGGAAAGAGGAGAGGAAAGTGGGAAGGTAAGAGAAGAGAAGAGCAGACTTAGTGCATCCTGAGGGGACACACACAATGTGAGGCTAACCCTAACCCTGGCTAACCCTAACCCTGGCTAACCCTAACCCTGGCTAACCCTCTAGGGCTTAGGGACGCTGCGTGAGGACACCGTGTGACTGTTGGCTGAGCCTTGATCCTCCTTTCTGGACAGACCTTTCTCTCAATCCCTCAATCTCTCTCTCCCCCTCTCTCTCTCTCTCTCTCTCTACCTCAATCTTCCACTTTCAATCCCTCAATCTTTCTCTCTCTCTCTCTCTGGCTCTCTCTTCTATCTCTATCGCTCTCTCTCTCTTTCAATCTCTCTCTCTCTCTCACACACACACACACGCACACATACACACATGCACACGCACGCATGCATGCAAACACACACACACACACACACACACACACACACACACACACACACACGCCATTAACTACTGGTTGCCACAAACGGCTGATACGGGACAAGACATGTTGCTGCCCCCTAAAGGTTAAGGTTAGCATTTCGGGGGCAGGGGACACTCCCCCTGTGGGAGAACCTTTTGAGGACCCCTTGATGGTTCTAGATAGCACCTTTGTTTTCCTAAGTGAGTGTAATCTGATCCTAGATCTGTGGCTGGAGGTGACTCCGCTCCAGGCCCAGGATGTGAGCGTGAAGTTAGCCGCTCTGTGATTCAATCTGCCTCCCAAATGAATGAATGACATCCGGATCTGTTGCTTTAGTCTTTGTCTTGTTCCATTTCGTTGCCTCTTGCGCTACATGTGTAAGCAATTTGTGTGTGTGTGTGTGTGTGTGTGTGTGTGTGTGTGTTTCCTGAAAGCCATTGTGGGCAAGCCCTTAATTGGTACAGGATGATAAGCCACTCTCTGCTCAAACAAGATACAGTTATGGTGAGACCAGAATGTCTGTGTGTGTGTGTGTGTGTGTGTGTGTGTGTGGGTGTGGGTGTGGGTGTGAGTGGGTGTGTGTGTGTGTGTGGATAAGGACCACTGGGTGTGAGTGTGTGTGTGTGTGTGTGTGTGTGTGTGTGTGTGTGTGTGTGTGAGTGTGGGGCTGTGTGTGTGTGTGTGTGTGTGTGTGTGTGAGTGTGGGGCTGTGTGTGTGGATAAGGACCACTTCATATGGGAAGAAGGGAAGTGGATCGTTGTGAACAGGAAGTGGTTTGTGCTTTGGGCCTGTCTGCTCTTTCCTGCTGTGGAAGGACAGACACACACACACACACACACACACACACACACACACACACACACACACACACACACACACACACATTTGATCCATGCCAGAGTGTATAGCAGCAAATAGCTTTCCCTAACCCCACTGTCAACTGTCTCCTGATGCTCTCTCTAGAATCAATCGACAATCTGAAAGTACTTTCTTTAATAAGTGTCCGTCGTGACAATGAATTTGAATGTATTTTATACATATACCCAATAAACTAACCCTAACCCTAACCCTAACCTTAACCTTAACCCGAACCCTGATCCTTAAATCTTCAACTAGCTCTCCTACTGCAGTACTAGCTTTTCACACTTTTTGGTGTGATCAATTTTCTTTGAATTATTTTCTTAATGATCTTCTTTAACAAGGTTTAACAGGGCTCATTCCTTTTCAGTTCCATCAATTCAGGAAGTGTTGAAAC
>NC_139663.1:19554347-19564347 GCF_951799395.1 Argentina silus
ACAACAATAAAAAAAAACAATAGTTAAAAGCAAGTTTAAAAAGATGGGTTTTGAGGGACCATTTGAATGAGGAGAGCATGTTGGATTCTTTGATGTGGTTTGGGAGAGTGTTTTTATCTCCCACAGGGAACCGAACCCACAACCTTCGTGTTGCTAGCGCCATGCTCTACCACCTGAGCCACACAGAACAGGCATCCAATCAATGATTCCTATGACTGATGACAGCGTACCGTCATCTTGTCCAGTCTCTTTATCGGTGCGACCTCCCTCTGGTTTCCAGGTTACGTCCCATAGACGTGGAGTTTATGAAGAGGCTGGGGAAGATAGTCAGCATCGTACCGGTCATCGCTAAAGCAGACACACTCACCATGGAGGAGAGACTGGAGTTCAAACAGAGGGTGAGGCGAACACACACACACACACATACACCCACACACAGACACAGCGAGCATTACACACGTGCACACACATGTGCATAACGTACACATGCACAAACACACACACACACACGCCCAGACTCCATGTACTGTACATATACACATTTTATCTTTCCCCCTACTCACTCCCTCTCTCTGGACCTCTCACAGCTTGTATGTTTTTGTCCCACTCATGAACTGTGAGTAGTTTTAAATCTGTTCTCAATCATCTGACTCTCATCCCTAAACATACAGTATATCTGCCTGCTCCATAAACTTAGCATTATCCCCCCCCCCCCCCTCTCTCTCTCTCTCCCTCTATCTCTCTCTCCCTCCCTCTTGCTTGCTCTCTCTCTCTCCCTCTCTCTCTCCCCCCTCTCTCTCTATAAACATCTCTATCTCCACCCTCCACTCAGTCTCCCTGAGGTAGGAGTTAGGCTTCACATTATTTTACAACATTTTCCTTCCCATCTCCTCTATGCACCATACCTGCCTACATAAACAACTCAATACAGGAGCTTAAAAAAAAGGGTAGGGGGATGGTTTCAAACATACAGTATGTCCTAACGCGTTAATCTGACAGAGCAGGAGACAGGAGGAGTGTATGGGGGGGGCTCTCCTTCATCTCACACGTACCTGACGGCATGTTAACGTCTGTGTAAACACACTCAACCTCTGTCTGACCCGTGTTTAACCTCTTTGACCTGGGACAGATAAGGCAGGACCTGCAGGCCAACGGGATCCCGGTGTACCCACAGAAGGAGTACGACGAGGACGCCGAGGACAGGATACTCAACGACAAGATCAGGGTACGAGAACAACCACGTTACTTTGGCCCCCCCCCCGATTCTGACCTCGCACAAAACATGTCCCATCTCCCACAGCTCCTGACATCAAACTCCCAATCTCAGAGCCAGTTGTATTCTACCATTTTGTTGTATTTGTTTGTTGGTTCTTGCTTTCTTGGCACTGTCCTGGCGACATGTGGTGTGGATTAGAGCTGCCTACCACTCCACACCAGAGGTTCCCTCACGGGAAAAATAAAGTTCTTCGATCACTTGCACCCTCGCTTTCCAGGGTATTGCAAAAACTGTTTGCATCAGCTTTTTAAGTATTACCAACAAGTCTTAGTTTTATGTATGATATACTTAGGTTTTAGTGTAAAAAAAAACTTTCTAATTAGTTACTTATCGTAACCAGATTCATGAAATGTATTTTATTTAAGTTCCTAATGTCAGTTTTCTTATTTACATCCTACTGTGCATATTTCTGAATATGATGTTTGTGGAACAAATGAAAATTAAGTAGCGTACTAGAAACATTCATGTAAAGATGTAAACTTACATTTTCTTAAAGAGTCATTGTGTGGGCATATCTCATAACAGAGCCCCCATACTCAGCTGTTGACTATTCTACCTGTCTACCGAATTCCATTTGCAGGAAAATATTCCCTTTGCCGTGGTGGGCACAGACAAGGAGCACCAGGTGAACGGGAACAAGGTCCTGGGCAGGAAAACCAAATGGGGAATCATAGAGGGTGAGTGTCTGTTAAAGATAATAGACAGTTAAAGTAAGAGGTTAAGGTTAGGATTAGGATCAGGTAAGGATTAAACACTGTCCCTGCAGACACAGAGTCAGGATTAAACACTGTCCCTGCAGACACAGAGTCAGGATTAAACACTGTCCCTGCAGACACAGAGTCAGGATTAAACACTGTCCCTGCCCTAAACCTCCAACCGTTTCTAGCTGAGTTTCATACTAGCTTGGTTGTGTTTATTCAGAGTGTCTACGTTGATGATGTGCACTGGTGAAGACCATTAATGCGGGAATCTGTACATTCATGAATTCATGACAACTCAAGTCTTAAGTTTCTAAATGGCTCCATTTGTTCTCATGTTTTGACCTGCACTGCCCCACAGTGGGCCCTTGGCAAACACGGCTTTTACAATTTCTCTCTTTCAGTCATCTTACTCTCATCCCTCTTTCTGTCGTGCAACATACCAATTCATCTGGTTTGTGACTACTACAGCCTGTGACTTACAGCTGACTTGTTTTTTCTTCTTTTTTTTTCATAGTTGAAAATGTGGCACATTGTGAGTTCGCCAACTTGAGAGATCTGCTGATCAGGTGAGTGGCAATTTGTGTGAGAGAGTCCATGTGTGTGTGTGTGTGTGTGTGTGTGTGTGTGTGTGTGTGTGCTTTTACTCAAACAGCTCTTTTCGCTCCACTCCCTCCCACTTTCACCTGAGGGGTGAGGGGGAGGGGCTAATGACAGACCTTGAGAGGTCGTCTCAGGTCACACAGGTCACATGACATCAATTGTGACCTCTGGTCAAAGGTCAGAGGTCAGGACTGCCAGCTCCCAGAGGCAATGGATTCAAAGAGACCTCTGTCACTGGAGAGTAACATGGCTGGGAAGTCATTCCTGGAGTTAAATCAGTGGGTATAGCTGATTTTGCCACGCTTCTGTTTCCGAAGTGTGTTTCATTAGTAGCACAGGCACCAGGTCACCTATCAGCCAGGTTAGGGAAGCGGCCAACCACTCAACAGGATACGCATCATGCTACGCCAATCTCTAATAAGCTTCCTCCATCCAAGACGTGATGGTTGGCAAATCAAATGCACTTCTGGAGGACAATGGGAAGAAACCGCTGCGACTCAAGTCAGTCTATTAGAAGGTTCTGAAAGGTTTTGAACATGTTCTCTCTTACGTTTGTTTTCCCCCCGCAAAAGGTCCCACCTGCAAGACCTGAAGGACGTCACCCACGACATCCACTACGAAACCTACCGGGTGCGGAGACTGAACGAGAGCAACATGAACGTCAACGGACTGGCACATTCCTCCTTCCGCCTGGGGAACGGAACGTCGGACAAGGGCGACTCGGAAAGCCACCTCTGAGAGGAGCAAGAACACAGCACCGTCCTCCAGCTCACAGCTTCCTGTTTCCTGTTTTTTTCTCCCCCTCCACCCCCCTCCACTCCCACCCCCACCTCCACCCCACCCTGTGACTGCAAGTGGAATGGCCCACCATTCCTCTTCCAATCAGAGTGAGAGAAAGAGAGAGGAGAGATTTTTTTGGGGGGCCACAACCTTGGATTTCGATATGAAAAAAAAATTCTATTGACTTTTACTAAAGACTATTATTGTTAAGAAATGCATTTAAACTTCATATATGAATATATTTTTGGAGAATGAGTATATATTTTCTGGAAGGAGGGCTTCACACAGGGCCGGGGGGAGAGCAGGAGGCGTGTTCTGGGAGAGGAATACGACAAAGTCAGCGAGAGAGTGTGTGTGTGTATGTGTGAGAGGGTGTGTTAACTTGTGTTCAGACTATGGTCTGCCCCATTCAATCAAACCTCCCTAGAAGCAAAGTTTATGCACTTTGTTTGTTTACTAAACTACTGTCCATGTAGTATGTTGTAAACTGGAAGCATTTGCTGTACATTTAAGAGGAGCCTATTGTACCTGTCATTTGCAGTCCTGTATCCAAAACCATCCCAATTGACTTTTGGAACAAGTGAAGTGCTACTGCGTGAATCTGCAATGCAGATGTTTGACTGAATTGAAGAACATCTATAACACATATTCACTCAAGTTGTATACCCTACGAAGGGCTTATGAACACCTATAACACACTCTCACACAGGTGTGGACCGTGTGAATGTCTATAATGTAGACTCTCAAACATGCATCAGCTCAATGAGGAGCTTCTAACCATCTAGAACACAGACTCTCACATAGACATACTATGAAAGGCCTAGGAACATCTAGAAGCAGCCTTTCACAATATTTTTTACAGTTCCTCATTTACTGGCTCTGCTGAGATGAAACCAAACAAATAATGTGACTTTTAATAATGTGACATTTCTTTCAAATAGCATTTTGATTTTTTTTAAACACTCAAATGTTTTTCTTTTTTTCCAAAACGATTAAAAAAATGTTTTGTTCTATTTCACAATATACACCTTTTTGTCATCCTAGCTGTTTAAGAGACAAACATGCATGCTGTGTCCCGTTTGTCTGAGGAGCTGTGGGAGGGAGACCGGTCCAAGAGACTTTATCCGACCACATTTGAATGGGAACGTTTTTTTTAAAATGTCCTCCATCCTCCATCTCCTTCCACGGTGTCCGCTCAGTACTGTCCATGTAGGCCTTGTTGTGTCTGTACTGTATATAAAGGGAGTCACAGATTTCTTCTCTGCTTTTTTTTTTTATAACTCGAATGTCTGCTGTTTGCAGCCATAGCACCATCTAGAGGGCAGGTAGATGTATGACAGAAGGAGTCTGAAAAGAGGGGCCAACTGTAGTCTGGCTCACTGGCTAACTCGCTGTTTCTTTGATATTGCTACATTATGTTTATATCGTCGGCCATGTTTTCCTCATTCATTTTGGCACCAAACATTCCATTCATTCCAAACATTCCAACAGCAGTCTAACTAAGATTCTAAGAACTCAAATCTTGGTACATTTGGTGCCAACATGCCGTCCATTCCAAATCTAAATCTCAAACCTAGCTTGTCAAACTCTGTGTAATTATGGCTCTGGGGTTTTCTCTCTGTAGCCCACAGACAAAGCACCGATAAATATCGAATGGCGAGGCAGAGATAACCAAATGTGTGTTTCCCCATTCAAATCCTGCCCCCCCCCCGCAATACTAACTGCCTCTTTCCCCTGTGATAGAACTACTGAGCAACTCCCTGCTATAATAGCTTAGATTGTTAGAGCATTGCCCATTGTCATCCATTAAAGGTACAGTACACCTCTTCCAGATCCGCTACTTTGCATTGACATTGTGCACAGTCAATCGGCTGTGGTTTGCCTATGGCTTAATACGCTTGACATACAAGCTGTTGTACATACATACATACATACATACATACATATATACATAATACTGTACCCATGACATGTTTTTATCTCCTCTGCCTCCACTGTTTTATACTCAAACCTGTACTAACAGCTCCAACATGATCCTAGTCCTTGTTTTTGTTTTTTTCGATATTAACATCCATGTAAACACAGTTGATTTTACGATTAAATGATTGTCACTGTTGGTGTGTGTCTGGTGTTGGCTTGTTGATTCACGCTACGTAAATACTGATACACAGCTGTACGATGGTTCTATCAGGCTACAATACACCATTCAGAACACAACAGAACATTTAGATAGAAATGTAAAATGTTGACAGAACAGAGGTGATTCTCTCTCATATCACAGAGTCAAGTCCCATCAGCTACAATGTCATACTTCGATCCCACACCACCTCATGGGCCTCATCACGCCTTTTCACCTGGTGGAGCGACCTGTAGGAAAGGGGCGACAGAATCATAAATAGAAAAGGGGAAAGCGGGCAACTCAAGCTCAGAGGCTTAGGTGAGGAACAAGGAAGGAGAGAAGAAAGAACACAGGGCACAGGGTTTCGTTTTGTACAACTTTTACTAAAACGGTGCAGACTGGAACCAAACCATTTCAAAAACAACAACTCTTGTCTAACAAGGCACTGCAGCCATGAATTAGAGTTCACCAAATCGTTTTTTTCCTGCCAAAATCAAATGATCACCACGGTATTATTATTTACACAAAAGAATGATCCAAAAAATAAGGAAAACCCAAAACTCATATGACCTCGGTGTCACAAATAAATAAATAGATACCCAAATGGTACCGATATATATATGACTGACGGTTAGTGTGTGGCAGAGAGAGAGAGAGAGAGATGTCAAAGTTACTCATAAGCGATTCACACCACAGTCATACATACAGAGTCATTCGTACAAGGAGCAGTCAGGGGTAGTATTCATAAAACGAAAACACACCGTTTAAATCTTACTGTTGTACTACTTGGTTTTTCCCCCCAAGTTAATGAAGGGGTTAAAGCCACTGGGATTAAATCCTCCCATGGTAATCTTAAGCGTTACTCTTGCAGTGATGTCAATGGTGGCTTGGCTAAAAGTTACATGTGCATTTACAGTATGACAGTAAAGGAATACTTCACCCAAATGACAAATGTAGGCATGCTAATAGGGGTCCACTCCTCCTTCCACTAGTTGTGTTTAGTGCTCAACGATACTGATGCTAATGCTAACTGGTTGCAAAGTAAACAAACCCAAATCTTGTTCTCTCGTAGTAAATAGTAGTCTAGGTCTGTAGATTACTATTGCGTCCCTATTCAAGATAAAGTACATATGGGTGAACTATTCCTTTAAGTCAGGATTCAATTCGTTTTGATAACAGAAACTGTTCTGACAGTAATGCTATGCTTAATTCCAATGTCAGAAACTTGTGGTATGATTAGTTGAAACAGGTGGTAAATTTAACCAGGCGGTGAAACGTTTTATGAATAACCCCCAAGACTACTGTCATTTAACTCCTCTATTCCTCGGTGTGATTTTGAAGCATTGCCAACATGGTTTTGTTGTTATTATACAATTTAATATTCAGTAGAGTTAACATTTCAGAGTTGGTCTCCCTATAATGTGTCGAAATACAGGAATGCCCCAAAGCATTTTCTCTCAATATATACCTGAAAGAGGTATGCCCTTATGAAACAGATGTCAGGATGGAGAGAGAGGGTTGTTGGAACGTACTGGTGTCAGCTTAGTGCTAGGCCTTACAGGGATACTTTACCCCATCAGAAATGTTTGTCACACCTCAAAAGAGAACTTGTGGAGCTGAGTCCGTGTTCCGTACCATCTGTCGTGTTACCCACGATGCCTCTGGAGAAACACAGTGCTCAATCCTAAATGAATGTGAAAGATTGACACCATCCTCTTCTACCAACTCTGTCCACTTTTGAGGTATAAGAATGTCTAACTTTTGAGTATAAACCTTCATTTGGGGTGGACTATCCCTTGAACATATGTCAAGTTTACATATGGTCTGTACATATATATCAAATGGTATAACATATAATGATTTTGGATCTTTTTTAACCCTGTGTACAGTATATCAGATTTGGAAGCCTGATGTGGCAGGTTTCATATACAGCGCTTGAATTGAATTCATTATGACACATTCTGAAATAGCATTTTGAACAAGATCACAAATCAGTGTGTGCATCAATACAACCTGACAATGCTAGAGAGGTGTTTTTACACATGGTCTGCCATGCATGCACAACAATGTACACACACACACACACACACACACACACACCCACACACACACACACACACACACACACACACACACACCACACACACACACACACACACACCATGTGGCACTCTCTTCACACTTTAGGGAACATCAGATATTAGCTTTGTATGTAACCCACATCCAGTGTTTGTTTTCATAATCATTTGTCACACATTGTTTAGACCTGGTACTCGTGATGTTGTGTTCATGTCTATACTGATGCTGAGTACTTGGCAATTATTACTGATTTCCCTTTTAGATAAAAAGTCAATGAGCTTTTGCATATCATAGCAGACAGTCCACACTTCCTCAAATCTGCATATTCAGCTATGTAGCTCAAACATTCTGGGGGGTAGATATCATTAACATGCATAAATACAGCCAAAATATTTCCCCCACTTCATCTATGGTGGGATTTTACAGAGCATGGTTGGATGTGGGATGGAGGCATTAGTTCGTTAGGGTTTCATATTCAAGAAAAATAAATTTGTGTTGGTTTTAAACAGTCATCATTCACTATTAAATCCACACACTCAACCCAAAAGAGTAAATGGGTGATTTGTTTTGTACATGAACAACACAGTCTCCACCAATGGTTCCATATCATTCTAAGAATCATCTCAAGTTATACATATATTAATGTTATCATGTATAGTACTTTCTCTGTATGTTTACATTGTTATGGGGTCGGGGAAGGACCAAAACAATATGAAAACCAAGAAGTAAGACTTCAGACCTGCAGATGTTTCAGATTAAACCGTGATAGAAAACAGCCAGACCAGTTATTCTTGTTAAGTTAGACCCTGTTATTGTAAATACTGACACATGTTCGTATTCTGTTTCATAAGCAAACCCTATGCTCAGCGCAGCGCACATAACTCCAACTTTGAGGACGACATTAAGACAAACCAGACCACACTGGACTAATTGGCACACAGTCCACAATGGCGCCGCTAGCCACGCTAGCAAACCAAGGTAGGCTTTAAATTGAGAGAGTCCCCAGGGGTGTTGGGTACCATATATATCAACCCCCAGAACACACCAGGGCACCCAGAGTTCTGTAGAAGCGCATTACAAATATGAATGTTGGTAAGGCCCTCCTTTTTAGAAGAACCCCAAATTAAATGTGTAGTTCAAACGATTCAGATAATTGCTGTTCAAATGACCCTAGAAAGAAAGCACACTGCTTTGGCTACAATATCAGCGCAATTCAAAAGGTTGTCGTGTCCCAGTAAGGATACCGCGAGCGCAGTCTACTGAATGTCAGCACATGAATGAGTAGCAAAGTACACAGAATAAAGAAGGAACTCAACTAAATGAGCACACACTGACCAATATTGTGTGAGCAGCAGAAAACAATCACGCATCGTACCGTTATAAGTCACCCGGGATAAGAGCGGCTACTAAAAACGACTGAAATGTGAAATGTAAACAATAAAGTCAAGGAATGAGAGATCAAAAGGGCATGGCTGAGGTCAAAGGACAGCTTGTTCCTCACCTAAGCCTCTGAGCTTGAGTTGCCCGCTTTCCCCCTTTCTATTTATGACTCTGTCGCCCCTTTCCTATCTACAGTATTAACAGGTCGCTCCACCAGGTACATGCCAATGTGAGTTACCGTGGCCAACATTCATGGCATTAAGAGCAAATATCAATACACACAACCTCCCCGCCCCATGGTCTGTCTTTATGGTGTTGGGAATATATAAAATAATTTCACCTCTTGGTAATTCAATGATTGAAAATGACACTCGCTTGCCTCTGTATGTTGATTTTGATCTATTTTCACTCGATATCTTGAAAAAAGGGTTCTCATCATGACCAAACCGTTCACAAAACCAATGTGCATAGGTAAATCGTGTATGAGGAGATAATTTGTCGCTGTGGCTAACATTCGCGGCTAGCATCACCGGCGTCTGCAAATCCACACAGCAAAGTCCGATGCCAGACGAGCGGTTCCCCTAACAATCCTCTTCAGCAAATAAATAAAATGAATGAATAAATAAATAAATATATATATAAATAAGTATGTACAGCAACTCATTCCAGATCAAAGAATACAGTAAATAAAAGGACATCCAAACAACACGTTAATAGATAAGTGGTAACTGCAGTGTCACTCGCTATGTGTCTAGCAGAAAAAGACATTCGCGGGAACCTAAATAAAAACCCTAATATCCGCAGGCTAACCAATGGATCCATCACTGATACTGTGCTTCCTCCAAAATCCTAACGTTCCAAAACCTTGCAGAGGTCACCGACTCTACTGTACGCCCTGGACTGCGAGTGTATCTCAGTTGTCTGAAGTGGCTTCCTCTTCTCATCCCCTCTCTTGCACTGATCTTAGAACACAAGGTCAATACGGTGGACATCAACAGGGCAACTGGGCACTTCACCTGTCCAGTTGTTTTTCTGAGGGACCAGGAAGAGAAGCCACTTTAGACT
>NC_139663.1:19566847-19589347 GCF_951799395.1 Argentina silus
TGTGGGGGTGATGGTGGTGGTGGTGGTGGTGGTCTTGAGAGGGGATTGAGGGCTTTAGGGGTGGGGTGGTGGGGGAAGGATGGTAGGGGGGGGGGGCTACTCAATGACCATGCAGCGGGGCAGGTGCTGGGAGTAGTACTTGAAGAGCTCGGCCGTGGCCCCAGGACAGTTGGTCAGCTCCAGCTCCTCCAGGTCCTGCAGCTGGATCAGCCCCGACAGACCGGTGGTGGTCAGCAGGGGGCAGCCTGGAGCACGGAGAGAGGGAGAGGAGGGGGATGAAGTGGGGAGAGAGGGAGGGAGGGGGGGAGGGGAGAGAGGGCAGAGAGAGGGAGGAGAAGAGAGAGAGAGAAGGGGGAATGGGGGAGAGGGGAGGGAGGGGGAGGGAGGGGGGGAGAAGGACAGATGGGGGGAGAGGGAGAGGGAGGGCAGAGAGAGGGAGGAGCGAGAGAGAAGGAGGGATGGGGAGAGAGGGAGGAGGGAGAGAGAAGAAGGTATGGGGGACAGAGGGAGGGAGGGAGGGAGGGAGGGGAGAAAGACAGGGCAGAGAGAGAGAATGAGGGATGGGGGAGAGAGAGAGGGTGGAGAGGGGGGGGGAAGCGGAGGGCGGGAGGGAGGACAAGGCAGAGAATGAGAGAGGGAGGGAGAGAGAGAGAGAGAGAGAAAACGGGGGAAGGGGGTGGAAGCAGAGAGAGAGAGAGAGAGAGAGAGAAGGTGAGGAAGGGAAATGAACAAAAAGAGAGATAGAGACTGTTAGCCTCATATAGAACACGGTCACAAATCAGTACAGTGAATACGCCCCTGGATCCCAGCAGGGACAACACGGATCTGAAAGGACATCTGATCGGAGAGGACATGAGGAGTCCCGTCCAGTCCTTTCACTGGTCAGCGGTCACATGGGACGAGAAATAAGGAAAGGACATCGCTGAGGAAAATCAATGAAGACATCATCAATGAGGTCATTGACTCCCTGGGTGGATTTGTTCATTATACGTGCATCTTCCTAATGACTAACACTGTGTATCCATTTCTCCACCCTTCTCCTGAAGTACGCACATGTGCACGTTCCCACATGGAGAGAACAGAATAGGTCTAAACATAGGCTCTTAGTCCAGTCTAGTCCCGTTCAAATCCACGCGGAGGAGCGTACACGTGCATACTTCAGGAGGAGGGTGGAGAGTACGGGATGCAGCAGAAGTAACCGAAATATGTCATGTGATACTGGAGGTGGACACCAGAGGGCAGACTGGGCCAGAGAGGGAGGTGGGACACTAGAAGGGAACAAACACACAGGAAAAGTCCATGGTGCATCCCAATCGTTGGCTTCCTCCCATCGTCTTCTCTCCGTCATCTGCGTTGATGTGAAAATACTGTCACCCTTTATTTGAAAGCCTGGCATGAAGCAAATACTAACTTAGAACGTACCGGGTAAAAGCTGTTATTTCCTGATTATTGCATATTTATTACTGTGGCTTTTCCTTTGAGATTCACTGACTCAACCCCCACGATGTGCATTTAGTAAGTACCAGAAAGTAGCCCTTATTACCACATGGTTACCACATCCTTAGTAAATAAATACTAATTAAACACCAGCTGTAACTCAAGGTAAACTAAACAGTTACCGACAATACATAGTAGATGAAAGCACTGTACAGCAGAGGGCAACTTTTGGGAGCTTGAAAACACCTGTCCAGTTCATTCACGTCTGTTTTTCACGTCTGTTTTTCACGTGTGTTGTAATCGACAGTTGTGACTTTCCGCTTCAATTCAATGTTGCTTCTGCAAGGACACGTCACACTAACTACACTTGCATCAAACAACGCAGCAAGACATGCCGAAAAACGTGGCGAAAAAGAGTTGACTCAACGAAAGTGGTCACTACAGTGCAGAGAAGAATCGTATCGTTCAATCTGTACCGGGTCTTTGCATGAGGTTGGGGTTAGTTAGGGGTAAACACACTTTTGATGCATCGACAAGGCTGCCGGTCTTTGTTGTTCATTCGTGGACTTTTGCCTGTTTTACGTTGCTGATATATTTTGGGAAGAGATTCGTTTTCTTTTGAGAGCACCGTTGCTTTTCATTTCCACTAGCATAGCGACACCACACGTCTCAACGCTGCCTAAAATGGTGAATAAGTGTGAATGAATCAACAAGACTCTAGCTTTACGTCAAACCGTGAAAGACGGTGGTTCCGGTGAACCTTGATGTAAACCACTGTGTGTATATCTATCCCCACAGAGGGATGACTAAGACTGTCTGTCTGTCTGTCTGTGGCTGTTTGATGTTTGCCGTGCACAGCGTGGATCAGAGACAGGATATGTCAGCTATTATGACATGGATAAGCATACTTCCCCAGCTTAGACAAATCTACCTACGGCATAGAGGGATTAGGGGGGGAGACAGAGAGAGAGAGAGAGAGAGAGTGTGTGCATGCGTGTCTGTAAGCTGAGAAACGAGAAACTGACTGTGGTTGTTAAAGAAAAGTGTTTTCTTGTGCAGTCTCTTAAATATAGTACCATGGCAATTACCATTAGTGGGTAAATACAAGGTAACTATTTGAACTTAAATGGCGAAAAACAACCTAAGCATTTGGAGTCTGGATGTTAGTCTGTTTCTGCTTTCAGCCAAGAGCAGGATATTTGTTGAGAAAAGTGCAGGTAGTCAGGCCAGACATCTGGCCCCTGATAGAGGAATCAGAAGTTAGGGAGAGAGAGAGACATCCACCGTACCTGCGAGAGAAAGCAGGCGCAGACTCCTCATTCCAAACAGATGCTGCAGCCCAAAGTCCTGCACCTGGACACAGAAAGACACACACACACACACACACACACACACACGCAAACATTATTTTATATTTTCCTGATAAAGCAGGGATTCCTGCATCAGGAATGTTATTTCTAACTCTCTTCGCACTTTAATTATGATTCAAACAGTTTTGGGTTCAGGTAGAGGGGGTAGTGGGATTAAGGGTATGTCTGTCTGTATAGTGTGTGTGTGTGTGTGTGTGTGTGTGTGTGTGTGTGTGTGTGTGTGTGTGTGTGTGCGTGTGTGCGTGTGTGCGTGTCTGCACTGTACCTGACAGCACCAGCGCAGGTAGAGGCTCCTCAATGAGGACATGGTAGACAGATAGCCCAGCCCTGTGTCTGTGATCCGCACGCACCTGCAGAGAGACATGGATTGGGGACAGGATTATCACCATGCCGACTAGGTTAGATTGAGATTATAGCCCTGGACTAAACTGAACTTTCAATGGAGAATCTAGGATTTGGAGAGTCCCACAACCTCACTAGCCGGCTTTCCTATGTGTATTCTGTGCCTAAAACGTTGGCTTTTACTCTACTCTACCCCCCTTTTACTTATGAGGCCAAACAGAGGTCAGGGCACAGTTTAGAGCGAGGGCAGGATATTCTCATCATCCAAGTGCTTCAGTTGGCTAGCGAACTTGGTGGGTGGCAGGCGTGATCTAAGTTCGCTCGCTGTAACTACACGATTAAATAGATTTGAATAGCTTTTTTGATAACTACACTTTTGCACACACACACACACGCACGCATGCACGCACGCACACACGCATGCACGCACACACACACGCACGCACACACACACACACACACCTGGCCCCCACCACACCTGGCCCCCACCCCACCCAGCCCCTTCCACGCTCACCTGTCTAGTACCAGCTCCTCCAGCTTGTGCAGGTCACAGGCGATGTACTCCAGGGCCATGTCTGTGATACGGGGGCACCAGGACAGGTCCAGGCTGCGGAGCTTACGCAGGTTCTCAGCCACCAGCTCCACGCCGTCATCTGTGATCTTGGAGCAGCCGGAGAGGCTGAGGGCGGTGAGGTTGGGCAGGCTGTGGACCATGTTCACCACGCCGTGGTTGGTGATCTCCCAGCACGAGTGCAGACGCAGCGTGTGAGTGGTGTAGCCCTGAGAGAGAGAGAGAGAGAGAGAGAGAGAGAGAGGTGGTGGGAGGAGGGGGAGGAGAGAGAGAGAGAGAGAGAGAGAGAGAGAGCGAGAGAGAGGTGGTGGGAGGAGGGGGAGGAGAGAGAGAGAGAGAGAGAGAGAGAGCGAGAGAGAGGTGGTGGGAGGGGGGGGAGGAGAGAGAGCAGTTTAGATTGGGAGTTACTATTTATTTCCTTAGAAGGTTAAGGTTAAAGGTAAATTAATAACACGATTATTGCCAAATGCCAACTCTTTATTTTCTTTGGAATGGGGAGTCATTGACCAGGTCTCTCTGGAAAAAGGGATATTATTAAGGAGATATTAAAGAGATTTATCTCAATTAAACTAACGTGGATAAATAAAGGTTCAATAAACAACCAACACTATGCACCATCTGATACAAAAACTCAATATTCCTACCAAGAATGAAAATGATAATGTTGCTCAGAGGCGAAACTCATCTGGCTCTGAAGGAAATGGTTTGGCATCAGCTGTGAAGTAGGCCAGCGGTAGCCTCTTTTCAAAGGCCATGTACTGGATTTCTGACACAACGCCTGTTATCCTTATATAGGCATTCGGAGATTGAGATCCCCGAAAATAATCCAACGTGATTGGATCATCCTCGAACACAAAACTCTGGAAGCCCCTCCCCACCCCCACACTGTTACAATGAATGTTTTCGAGAGTTGTTTACGAAGCTAGCCAGCTAGTTACAAGTTAGCGATGGAGATGTCCAACCGTCTGAAGACAAAAAGCTTGTTTGAAGTTTTTCATTTCAAAACAGGATGTGCTCGCTTGTCAATGTCATTTTGAACATCAACTGCCCATCAACTGCCCACTTCTGACTGCTTAGTTACCACTTCGCAAGCTACGTCTGACAGACACTAGAGCAGGGGTGTCAAACTCGTATTTGACCAAATGCAACCGCACACAGGCCTGAAAAATAAGACATTTGTTCGTAAAACTGAACGAATGTCCACTGCTGTGTGCACCTGCGCCTTATATTATTATAATAATCAATAATACAGTCGTTTATATTCAGCCCACACACAATGCCTCATTTCCACAGAGCCCAATATTACAGTGTTACAGTAGCCTACGCAAACTCAAGACTAACGCCTCATTTTCTAGATGGGTTCATCTGTCGGCATCTGAAGGTTCGAACAAAAAATAGAATGAATAGTTCATCAACCAATATAGGCTACTTAACAAGTCCGTTACGAGCAATAATAGAAAACTATCATATTTTATATTACATGTACCTTAGAAAGTACAGAAAATAGCTGTAAGAACAAGTCTGACTTTTGTTTTCATATCTAACCAGGTTAGAGGGTGGTAGGGATTAAACAATTCAATAAAAAAAGACATTATGCAAGCAATGCTTTCTGGTAGATATTAATTGCTATCTTCCCATTTCAAAGCTGATCTATCCTTAAAAAAAAAATCACAAGCAAGCCTGATTGGACCGACAGGTGGGCTGGTTCCGGCTCGCGAGACGAGACCTTGAGGTGTTGTTGTGCCTGTATGGTGGTATTGGTACCACACAATCATACCGGCTTGGTGCAGGTATTGGCATGGCGATTTTGTGCTGGTATTACTGTACCTGCTCTGTGTTAGCATCTCTGATGTTTCAATAGCTGTTTGGTGCTTGATGAGCATGTGGCTGTTCAGGTGATGTTTTAGCGTACCTGTTTGGCTGTGAAGTAGGCCATGGCCGTGTCTGTGACATGATAGGCCTGCAGGCTGAGCTCCGACAGGTTGGGCAACAGCTGGGAGATGGCGGCGATGGCGTCGTCCGCTACGTTGATGCAGTCGCTAACGCTGAGGGAGGTGAGCCGCGCGTTGAGACTGGACCACAGGCCCGCCTCCGTGAAGTCATTACAGCCAGACAGCTCCAGGTGCATCAGGCCCTGCATCTGCTCCAACATCACCTGCAGGCGAGAACACACACTGAGTACAGAGGATGCGCACGCACACACACACACACACGCACACACACACACACACACACACGCACACACACACACACGCACGCACGCACGCACACTGTCTGTCACACATTTTACTCATCATCCCAGCATCACCTGCTGCTACCTTCATCAGCGAGGCAAACGTGCTAAAAACACATTATGAATGTAGAGTGAAACACGCAGGGCTTGATTTAAATCACATAACACACACACACACACACACACACACACACACACACACCAGTTTACAACAGTAACGGTGCACCTGTTATTTCTTGGGGGAAAAAAACAAAAAAACACTTACACTTACATTTGAGACTTGTATGTTTTGTTTCCCCTAAAAGTAGTAGCCAACTGAAATCTAGGCCTAGGTGTCTACTGATGGTGGCCTAGGTGTCTACTGATGGTGGCCTAGGTGTCTACTGATGGTGGCCTAGGTGTCTACTGATGGTGGCCTAGGTGTCTACTGATGGTGGCCCTAGGTGTCTACTGATGGTGGCCCTAGGTGTCTACTGATGGTGGCCTAGGTTTCTACTGATGGTGGCCTAGGTGTCTACTGATGGTGGCCTAGGTGTCTACTGATGGTGGCCCTAGGTGTCTACTGATGGTGGCCTAGGTGTCTACTGATGGTGGCCTTGGCTGAAACACACACAATCCAGTTGTTTTCATTTGTTGTGGTATTTATAGCTATGAAATGGAGTTTGTTATGGAATCATATCACTAATTTGGGAGCAGACCTACATAATGAAAATCTTTTCCAGAAAATAGTGTCTCTTTTTGTTCTCAGCAAAAACAATAGTGACCTCTCCCTCGATAATAACACATGTTGTAACACGACTCTCTACACATTTCAGGTGCTTTGTTTACATTTCACAAGGCAGGGAAGGATTAACCTTAAAGTCCTGCTGATGTTCACAGCATAAATATGATTCTATTTTCATTTTTTCCAAATTAAAATAGCTCGCCAGAAGCTAAATTAGGAGAGTGTGACAAGATCCCTGTGCTGATTGCACAACCATAACTAATTACGTAAAAGCTTTCTCCTAAACTCAACAATAACCAGGATGTTTGTAGCATGCAGATCTGTTGCTAGGAAAATATAATTAGTCCATAGTCAAATAGATAAGTCAGCTCAATGATGTGTTTAACCTACACCAGTGATATTCATCTCGGGCCCACTATAATATTTCCAGAGGCCCTAAACAGGAGTTCAACTCATGAACACAAATATCCCCAACAATATGCTCCCTGGCACAACCAAAGTGTTGAAATATGATTATGAACTCACAGAAAAGCATGACGGCATACAAATCTTACCAAAAAAATAGGCTAAAATGATGTATGCATACGGAGTGGTTCATGTCACCTTGCAACCTTTTGTTATTTCTAATCTGTTTGGGTATCAGTGCCCTGTGAGGCATGAGGCCTTATATAGTCTGGCATGAATAGAGAAGGAATGCACTGTTGCTACTAGCGACAACAACACCATTGAAGGTTAATTGTTTTCACGCCAAATGCCATCTATATTTTGGAATGTTCTGCCATTGTAAAGATCCATCTTGCCTACCATTACTTTTTCCCAGTATTTATGTTCACAATTAAAAACTCATACATTACCCCTTTGAAATTGATTGTGAATGATGGATAATAGATTGCATTAACTGGAAATGACACTTGTCATAATGTCAGAATATGCCCTTTTCCTGCATTTTTACTGCATGGGGTCAAAGATGGAGCCCTTGATATCCAGACCAAGACGCAGATTGAGACTCAACCCAGACCCAAACAAAAGTGTATCGAGACCTTGTTGAGACCAAGACTCGATTACATCTGGACAAAACAAGCCTCAGACAGAAACTGTAGGATTTTCACTCTTAACTTCAGCTATTGCATGTCCATCCAGCTTCCAAATGATGGAAGCAAGGCCCCTGACAATTGTGTTGTGTCACTTGTACAGTAATAAGCCACGGACAATTATTTTCCTTGAGATCCATGACGTATGTTGGCCACATGATTTGAGAGACTACAAAAAACCCTGGTCTTGTCCAAGACCATTAGTCAAGACCAGGACATAGATCAGGTTATTGAGTCCAAAGATCCAGACCAGGACCAATACCTGGGGCATCAAGCCCTTGACCCAGATAAAGATCCAGACCAGGACCAAGACCTGGGGCACCAAGCCTTAGACCAGGACAAAACAAGACCAGGACCAAGACCTGGGGCATCAAGCCCTAGACCCAGGACAAAACAAGACCAGGACCAAGACCTGGGGCATCAAGCCTTAGACCCAGACAAAGACTAGGGAACACTATGAAGTGCCATGGTACTATAGGGAGGGAACTCCAGTCAGGCCTACAGCACTGTACACGTCACCTGTTACCATTCACTGTCTCTCTGCTACTTATCTCTCCTTTCTATATCAACATCACGTGTGACATCGCATTCCACAGTCCTCGTGACCCCTGGTGACCTAGTTGACATCTTTCCCAACAAGAGTGGAATCCCCCACTCCTGGCAACAGTCACTAGGCAACGGTGGCAGGCAGGTTCATGGGGTCCATTGTGTTGACGTCGGGGCTGGGTGACGATTATATGACAACAATGGTCACATTATGAGTCGGAATCTGACTGACGAGGGTTAACTTACGGGTCGAGCAGGATGGATACGGGGCAACAATCCAGTTCACCATCATTCACACTGTTACAGAAGTGTCAAAGATTAGGTGGCACAGCCTCCACTTGAAAATCAGTTTGCTGCCGTTTGAAACCTACTCAACATGAGCCAGGTAGAGCGGCCGCTATGGATTAAAGTAGCTTTGGCCTCTGATTGATGTGAGCCTTGCAGAGGACCACTAGCGTTTCATAATCAGCGGTAGGGACCCACTGGTGTGTCACCCATCTCTGGTCTCATAAGGTAACTCACAGACAACCCATCTCTGGTCTCATAAGGTAACTCACAGACCACCCATCTCCGGTCTCATAAGGTAACTCACAGACCACCCATCTCCGGTCTCATAAGGTAACTCACAGACCACCCATCTCTGGTCTCATAAGGTAACTCACAGACCACCCATCTCCGGTCTCATAAGGTAACTCACAGACCACCCATCTCCGGTCTCATAAGGTAACTCACAGACCACCCATCTCTGGTCTCATAAGGTAACTCACAGACCACCCATCTCTGGTCTCATAAGGTAACTCACAGACCACCCATCTCCGGTCTCATAAGGTAACTCACAGACCACCCATCTCCGGTCTCATCAGGTAATTCATACAGTAGCACTCATCTAGGCATCAGCAGCACGAAGTGAAAAAAACACACACATATAGATCACGCCGCCAACAATACCAGGTTTCTCCATGGCAACAAAACACTCTCTCCTAAAATAGCAGCGTAGCGGGTGTGAAGAGGGCTCTAGGTAGCGCTCCACGCAGACTTCAAACAGAGACACGCTTTCATCTCCTTTTTCCTTAGTTTCTCACCACACATGCAGCATGATAGTTCTATGAACACAGTACAGTGTATCCAAATGAAAAAAACGTACACATATTGGATGAGCGAACTAAAAGGGAGATTGACTGGTTAACCACGGCCAACTGTTGCTGCCCAAAATAACATCAGGTACAGTCAATCAATCAACGTCAATTGTCCCCAGGACCCGACAATGGCAGCATAGCATCAGACCCGCGGTCTGTCAAAACACCTTAGTCATAGCTGAACTTCCTCTCATCCTACGAGCAATTCCTCTCATCCCCCCCAAAAACAGTGTAGCAGAAACAGTGTTGTACTCCTATCCAGAGCCTTCCAAAGTAAATAAAGATCTTTTTCATTTGACTTTTCTCATGGTTTTCCCTCCTTCACTACCTGGTGGGATATAAGTAGGTTTATCTGTAATATTCGACTTGCCTCATCATGTGACACGTGTTAGCACGGCTCACAGTGGTACTTGAATGGGCTGGTACAACAGGAGTGTTGTGTAGTCTGTGAAGAGACAGGCGGTGGCACTACTGACATCTAACTCGACCCTACACACCATCAATATTGATCAAACAAATGGTTTTGTGAGAAGGTTTGTATGCCAAGAAACCCAACAGGTAGTGAATGAGGAAAATTATGAATATGTCAAATGAAAACTAAATGTTTTATGACAAAAACATGTCTGCCTGATCACTCAGTGTTGTGTTCTCTAAGGAGAAGACATAGCATTGTTATGACTAGTGTGAATATATCTGGCCCTGACTAACACTACCATAGACACAACTCTCTCTGTGAACTATTGGTTTTCCTCCTTTGGATTTCCACCAGTCACTGGCCATGTCTGAATTCTCATACTGCAACCTATTTAGTAGGCACTTCCAGTATGCAAGGTTAGGATGATTTGTAGTATGCAAAATTTAACAACATTTAGTATGTATAAAATGCCAGGATGTCATACTAGATTTGCCTTTTCATGTAGCATGAATTCACTGCACACTACTCAGGAAGTCTTTTCCATAATTCAATAGAGCAGGTAAGAGAGGCGTGTCGTGGCGAAATTGAACCAATTACTATAAGCAACATGGTTGAGCTACAGATGATGGTTTCTCAGTATGACAGAGGCGTGTAGTATGTTGAAATGTGTCACTTACTGCACACATTTCACTAAACAGTCGGTTCTAAATGGTATGTAGTATGGTTAGTATGTAGTATGGTTAGTATGTAGTATGCTTAGTATGTACTGTAGTCCATACTCTTAGAGAACAGTAGTCAGTATGAGTGGACAACGCCACTGCTTTAGACTTGTGGAAAGCAGGGAGTGGTGTTCAAGTACCAGGGTGAAAGGTCAAGCAAGCACCAAACCATAGGCCTCTAGGCCTCGACTTCAGACCCCTTATATAGATACAAAACCAGCCATGATAGCCAAACCGAACATACAACATACTCCATAGATTACGGATGACACGTTATAGACTCCTATTTGTATAAGCAACACCACCTTCCCTCCTACCTTTCCAACTAGCCCTTGAAGATCTACAGTGATTAGAGAATGACATGCCAGGAGGAAGCTCTGGAGCAGAAAGACAGACGGCAAGAAGGAGCTACAGGAGAACTCACTTACTTGTACTTACTTGCATCCATCTAGTCAACGAGAGGGAGTGAAAATATACGGGCGATGGAAAAGACTTTGGCATGAACCCACTTTTGGCTAGAAATCACAAAGGGGCTTAGTAGATTGCCTGTGGTGAGTTGTCTGCTGCTATGTTGCTAACAGGGCTGTCTTCCATGTCATTTCAATGCACGTGAATGGAGAAGTGAATCTAAATTTCGCTTTGAGGCGTGAATATTCCTCAATGAGAATATGTGGCAATTTCCTTTGCCGTGAGGTGTCACTTCAGTTCATCTCCTGAAAGGAGCATCGACCTGAAGGTAAATGGCATCGACCACAAACCACGCACTGTGTTCAGGAGTAGGGCACGACATTGTGGAACATTGACATAGAAATGCTTAAGAGTAGAAACAGACATGCCACTCTGACATGAAGAGGGAAGGGATCATGTCCGCTCCATTCATGACATTGCATTTCTATTTCTCTAGATTTCTGATCTTGCGCTCCCCCCCCCCCCCAAACCACGACACGGTCCCTGCGGTCACTCTGGGGACTCACCTCCAGCCCCGCGTCCGTGATGGTGGACCTTTTCAGGCTGACCGACTTGACGCCCTTCTTCGACAGCGGGTAGTTGTCGATGAACTCGCAAATGTCCAGGTCCGACACGCCCACCAGGCAGAAGGCCTGGAAGCCCCTGAGGGCGAACGCCTGCAGGCTGACAAACTCCTTCTCTCCGCTGGGCAGCAGGGCGTACAGCTCCTTGGCATGGAGGATGGGCGTCACGGCCTCCCAGAACTTGGGCTGGTACAGCACCTTCCGCCACGTCTTACACACCTGGGCCAACACGCACTTCTCAGCCGTGGTGAAGAACCACAGGAGCCGGTTCAGCAGCTTCTCGTCCAGGACCAGCTGGCGCTCCAGGAGCAGGGGCTTGGGGGAGAGGCTGAGGGGCAGCAGCTGGCGCAGGGGGGGCTGGAGGGCCGTCAGGGGGCTGGGGTCCAGGTCGGAGCCCAAGAGGGAGGCTGCGGGGGGCAGGGGGTCCAGGTGATGGTAGGGCAGGGAGGAGGGCGGGGGCAGGATGGAGGGGACAGAGGAGGACTGGCACAGGCGGTTCTTTGCAGCGGGGGTACCCTTGGTGATGCTGGCACTGCCCAGGCCGTTGGGCTGGGGGGGCAGCTTGACCATGCCGTTCCGTGTCACGCAGGGAGACTTGAGCTCGCTGGGGGTGGACATGTTCAACATTGGGAACCTACAGAGACGGAGAGAGAGGGTTAATACACACACTTATGAACATGCATTCATAAAGAACATATACAGGTAAATATGCTTGTACATACATAAAGACATACATACATACATACATACATACATACATACACCAATAAAAACATACATACATACATACATACATACATACATACATACATACATACACCAATAAAAACATACATACATACATACTCTCTCATCTCTTCTCCCTGCTGTCTCTCAAATACATCAGCAGAGACATGCATACAAATAGATATAAATAGACAGACAAAGAGAGTGACAGAGCAGAGAGGGTTCATACATACAGCACATAGGCCTTATACTCAGTAAGCCACTCAAAACATATCAACAACACAGCAGAGACACACTGTCAAATACATACAGACACACAGCAAGAAAGATCGATAGATATCCTGTTGGATTATCTGCATGGACAGGTAAATGTTGAAGCATATGAACATACATTGTTTGCTTTCTGCTACATTGTATCAGGTGGACGATCTCTTAGTTCATCCGCAATTATGTAACTCATTGTGTGTGGGGCTGCCTCGCTAAGGGGTCGAGTGTACCACGACGAAGAATTTAGTCCAAAGATATCATTTAAGATTGGCTCCAAACAGTTTGCTTTCGAGTACCTTGTAGGCTATGGAAAAGGCTGTTGCAAAGCTAAGTTGCTATTGTACATTATTTGCGGTAACAGAAGCGAGTTCTGGGCAAACAAAGCTTTTTTTTTTCGTTTAAATATTCACCAAACACTTGGCGACACTCCCTTGACAGTCTTCCATTAGACACAGAGTAGTTGAATAGTAGCTGTATGTAGTGGTATTGTATGGCTAAGCAACAATCACAGCTTTAACTATTACGTAATGGTCATACAGTAGCAGGCCTAGTGTAATATGAGGTATTCAGCAAATATTGTATAGACAAAATGTGAGTTTAGATCGGGTCGGCGATGGATGCTGATCGTAGGCTATAGGCCTTTTGAGCAGAATAGGATGCAAACGCTGAAAAACAATCGCAAATGCGTGTCTCCACTCTGCAGCTTTTGCACAGTGAAATCATATGATGAAAATAGCTTAGGCCATCCATGTTGATACAAAACAATGACATCTATTATTCTAAAACAAGTGGGCCTAGACTGTATCTGACTTATTACATCACCGCGGGTTTTAATCTGTATCCACTGATGTTAAATCTCTTGGCTCTGCTATTCATATCCATACCCTCAAATTTAATATGTGGCTTGTGTTACACGTACAGTGAGACATGTCGATGTCATGGATCTGAAGCAAGCCTCGGCGATGGTGCAACAACAGGCTTCCCGGAGGCAGGGATGGAGCCCTAAACAAAAAGACCCTTGCGGTGGCCAACGCGTCGTGAATCCGCATTGCACTCCTCTTACCTTCCCACGACACCCCTACGGTCCCCCTGGTGTCGCCTCTCGTCTTAAAGATACGGAGCTCTATAGGATCGGCTGCATCACCGTGCTATCAGCATCCATAGGGAATGGCGGAGAGGAGGATGTTGTTGAATGGTTGTACGCGATGCGAGTCGCTGGAAACTGGCATTATTTCGCGGTGGAAGCGATGAGAGAAGGAAAAACCTGGAATGACTGTGTCAAATCGGAACAATTGTCTCGTCTCATCGGCGCATCATTCCACGATGTCAGCAAATTGAAATATTTGATGCGTTTGAATCACCGATAGTCATGAGAGAGAGAGAGATAGAGAGAGAGAGCTGTAAATAGAAGCCGACATTGACATCGCTCGCCGCCCTGACATCAGCGGAACAGAACAGAGAGAGAGAGAGAGAGAGAGAGAGAGAGAGCGGCGGGGGAGGCTGCAGTACTTCCCTCTCCCCCCCCCCTCTCTCTCTCTCCTCTCTCTCTCTCTCTCTTTCTCCCCTCTCTCTCTCGCTCTCTCTCTCTCCGGCCCGGGATGCACCAAACTCACTACCCTGGCCTAAGTAGCCTATTTTCAGAGTCTTCTAAACAGTCAGTCTTTTACTCGTCACATTGTTATTATTATTATTTTCAACATACATTATGAAACAAATCCAAACCACATAGCCATGTAGCTTACCTGCAGCCACGTTCATATGTCCTAACAGTGGGAGTGAGGACATGCAGACTATTTCAACAGCTCTCTTATTACAATAGAGAAGGAAACACATATTGCTCTCTCTCTCTCTCTCTCTCTCTCTCTCTCTCTCTCACACACACACACACACACACACACACAGACAGACACACACACACACGCTATAGCCTATAGGTCCTAGAAGCTAGAATACCAGATACATTGGGATGAGACACAAATATGAGGAAGAGCAGGTTCTGTGTTACTTCCTTGAGGTAGAGACAGCCAGCAAGTCTAGGTATGTGGCAACAACAACAGAGAGTACACTAAGCTCCGTCTGGTGGATTTCCACTGTGACACTGATATTTTCAACATATAAACATATTTAAAAGCGAGACATTGTTTGTATACAAATTGATTTTTTTTTAGATTATTTCTTTTTACAAATAACACAGTAATTCAACCATATGGTTGGTGATGATAAGCAGCAATGGGCACCATAAAGATGAGACACATATTTATATAGAGATGGGAGTTTCAACTGATGTACATCT
The DNA here is from genome assembly GCF_951799395.1 of Argentina silus. Classification (NCBI taxonomy): domain Eukaryota; kingdom Metazoa; phylum Chordata; class Actinopteri; order Argentiniformes; family Argentinidae; genus Argentina; species Argentina silus. The sequence goes on from NC_139663.1 coordinate 19,581,749, forward strand.
ACAGAATGTAGTATGACACCACAGCCAGCTCAGGTAGCTGTCCTGGATCAAGGCGGCTCATTCGTTTAAAGATTCTGCTCCTTTCTATTCTATTCAACAAAGCAACTTCTGAACAAAAAGCCTTTGTAAAGAAGAGTAACAGTTCAATATTTCCTATGTTTCCTATTTATATAAACATAAAACATAAGCACAGATATATATATATATATATATATATATATATATATATATATATATATATATATATATAAAACATAACATAAACATATACATATATGTGTTAAAACATATATATTGTTGTTATGATACTTATTATATATTTATACTTATACTTATACTTATTATATATTTAAACATAAACATATATGTCTATTTCCTATTTCCTATTTCCTATGTCCATTAATCAGTCAAGTCAAATGCTACTCATATAGTCATGTTGAATTCATGACGGCCTTTGTCTCAAACGACCCTGGCCCCATCTGACTGGAACAGTGTCTTTGTTTCAAACGACCCTGGCCCCATCTGACTGGAACAGTGTCTTGACGTGTCGTCAGTATGTGTGAGAGAGATGGCGTTCCACCTTAACGCCTGGCGTGCAGGTGTGCAGGTGTGCGTGCTCGGAGTGCCTGACATACCAGAGGAAGACATGTCAATGGGTGTCGCTGTGTTGCCGTCTGATCCACTGAAAGGAGGCACCTCTAGGGGACCTGTCTGTCTGTCTGTCTGTCTGTCTGTCTGTCTGTCTGTCTGTCTGTCTGTCTGTATCTGTGTCTGTCTGTCTGTCTGTCTGTCTGTCTGCCTGTATCTGTGTATGTCTGTCTGTCTGTCTGTCTGTCTGCCTGTATCTGTGTATGTCTGTCTGTCTGTCTGTCTGTCTGTCTGTCTGTCTGTCTGTCTGCCTGTCTCTCTGTCTGTCTGTCTGTCTGTCTCAGACCCAACACACACACACACACACAGAGTCGACAGTAACCTCATCCTCCTGCTCTACTGCCTTTCGCTTACAGGAGGAGAAAATAGAAGCCTCTCTCACTACAGGGCCTGAAGTGAGACATCAGTGCATCAATGTACTGTACACCAGCCCACATAGTCCCACACGCCCACGGGCCACAGCACAGTACCAACAGAACCCACAGACCTGGGAGGGAGAGAGGCATGAACAGAGTGAGCCGAGGGGATAGAGAGATGGAAACATTATGGACAGATTGAGCGAGAGAGAAAGAGAGAGCTAAAGCGAGAAAGAAAGCGAGAGAGGGAGATACCCGTAGCTATAGATGGACAGAGAGCAAAAGACGTGCAGAGAGGGTGGAATGGGAAAAAAAAGGACTGGAGGAGAGAAAGAGAGGGAGTTGAAAACGGGTGAACAACTGTGAGAAAGATGCGGAGGGAGAGAGAGCGATGGATTGTGGATAGATAGAGATGATATGAAAAAGAGAGGGTTGGAGAAAGTGGGAGTTTAGAATGTTCAGAAAATAAGCATCTGTCATAGGGAAAAAGAATCGCCCTATTTGCAATCACTGAATCGTAATTTGACTGAATTCAAATTCAACTGAGCCCAACCCTGACCCGTATCATACACAGTTTGTTATGGTGCTACATTTCCATTCTGTAATCAGTCCTAGCCTTGCCCTGGAAAGGCCCATTCCTACTCGGGCAGAAAACTACAACTAGAGAACTACAACTATAATAATAAACTATAAGTAGCTGCCGCATTCACGTAAAAAGAGCGCCCTATCGTCGTCCACCTCACAACCTCGTCGTTTCCAAACTGAACTGCCTCCACGCGCACCCCCTGTGGTAGAGCGCGTTTCGTATTGGCTGTCGACGTTTTATTGTTGAAGACACGTTACGAAATCGCCCTATAACGCGTGGCTATCGTTCGCCCTCTTTTTATAGTTGTCGTTTAGTCCATGTTTAGTTCTAGTTAGTTATACTAGTTATAGGACCAAGTGGGAATGGGCCTTGAGTCATCAAACGGTATCTTAATGGACTTAATGAGCTGTCAGTTGTTGACCCTGTTCAGAAGCTAACCTCGACACTGAGGTAGATCTGGAAGACCTGGATGTACTGAAGGTAGATCGTCAAATAGGTTCTGTACAGAATTCAATACAACATATCTGCATTCCATGGACCGTGTCACTGTTATTAAATTCAACATTTAGAGAGTGCTGTCAATTGTTCCCACAAAGTCGAGTATCCGAGGGCTTCAGCACCCAAAGATGTATAGAAGAATATACCTTTTTATGAGTAGCAGCAGCAGATCAGTAGAGCACAGCAGATATTTTAAATATCAATTTCTCCACCTTACCCTCCAAATTTCGTCACGTTGTTTGTGCCTATCTAGTGCTTTCAGAGCTGTTCGAGTGTCTAGGGAGGAGGGTCTGGATGGGTTTACTGCTGCCATGGCTATACAGGAAGAGAGCATTGCTAGTACCAGTCATGGTATCAGTGACACAGCGTTGTGGCTTACAGGACATTGTGTTCTGTACTGTACACTACACAGAGTGATGCCCCCCTTCAACACTGTTAAGTGATTATTTCCTGGCTCGAACATGGACAGTAATGTTACTGTACAAAATAGGATTATCTATGTCTGTGTGTCTGTCTGTCTGCCTGTCTGCCTGTCTGACTGACTGCCTGTTTGTGTCTGTCTGTCCAACTGTCTGGCAATATCAGTGTCTGTAAATCTGTCGATACTGTCTGACTTGTCTGTCTGCTTGTCAATAGCAATGTCTGTCTGCCTGACTGTCTGCCCTACGTCAGTCTGCTTGTCTGTTTGTCTGTCTGTTTTTCTGTCTGTCTGTCTGTAAATACTGTCTGTCTGTCTGTCTGTCTGTCTGTCTGTCTGTCTGTCAATACTGGCTGTCTGACTGGCTGTCTGGCTGCTTGTCAATGTTTGTTTGTCTGTCTGTCTGTCTGTCAATACTGCCTGTCTGTCTGTCTGTCTGTCTGCTTGTCAATATCAATGTCTGTCTGTGTGTCTCTGTCTGTTATCTATCTATCCATCCATCTGGCTAGAGAGAGAGAGAGAGAGAGAGAGAGAGAGAGAGAGAGAGACTGAGTGGGGCCCTTCTCGCTCCAACTTCAGCACCAAGGATAGCAACACACAGCCCACAACTCGAGCTAACAGTACAGAGGCCAATAGAGGAGGGGACAACAAACCCTTTCACTATGTACACTTTCAAGCCCTTGATTGGTTGAACAGGGTGTATTAGCACTGAGCAACAACAAAAGCTTGGATCCCTATTGGACAGGATGGAAAAGCACTGCTTCAGGGCATCCCGAAGAGCCCCTTGTCCTTTGGGTTTAACAAACCCTTACCAACTCACTAGGCATACACTATCTTAAACTGACATACATACACGCACACACACACACACACACACACACACACACACACACACACACACACACACACAGACAGTACTGTGCTGACCCAACACCCCCCTCCCCCCCCCCCCCACACACACACACACACACAGAGCATCTCCAGAGGCTTCTACGAGAGACAGAGAGAAAGAAAGAGAGGGCACAAGCAGTGTTAACATGTGGCCAGTTCCAGCTTTGTACCCCGTCGAACAATCGGGCAGGCCGCAGTGCTCTGCTGGGGACATTTAGTGCGATCATGTGCACTTCTCTTGAATATAAACACACCCCTGGTTGCAGTCACTGCTCACTGCAGTCAGGAACCTTCTGTGTCCGTGCATGAAGAATAGATTATTTAGTGGTTTGTGAATAGGCTGGCTAGAGGGTGGAGGGGAATGGGGCGGGGGGTGAGGGTAATCAGGGTGAATCAAGCATCAAAAACAAACAAACAACAGATGACAAAAGTCTATGGACGTGTGTCGGTAAACACATGCATACACACATGAAAGTACACACAAAACTTCAACACACAGACGTGTGTGCATATAGACACTTATTGTAAACAAACACACATACACACACACACACACACACACATGTAAACAAACACGAACACACATGTTATAAAAAATACATTTATGGAGTACAGTTTCCAGGGGTTTTGTTCAATAGAGAGAAATTAATTGTGTTTTATTGAGAGAAATGGAGCACACACACAAACACACACACACACACACACAAACACACACTCTTTCACGCGCACACACGAACACACACACACACTCACACGTAAACAAACACTCATACAGAGAAGAGAGTGTTAGCCACGGTCTGGCCATGGACTAATGGGAACTCTATGTACCCGGAAAAGTGCCAAGAGAAAAACGGTGGCTGCCAGCCAAACCAGTGATCCATACGCCATATGTGTCATCCATTTTGTCATATAAACTTAATACACAAGAACGCACCACTGAGTGAATGACCCGGCCAACAACACTTGATCTGTGAGCAACAGTGCTCGCTGTGATGTCATCAGTGTGGCTAGACTGCACGGTAACAGAATCAACGGCTCTGTTTGGGCCTAGGGAGGATCCATACACGGGAGAGATTGAGTTTCACTATCGCTGGCGCCGTAGACAGACATCAAAGCCTCTGGTCAAATATGGAGGCCAGGGTTATCAGAGGAGATCACAGGGAGGTAATCCGACTGAACTGAGAAACACGGAGAGCTCACGCAGCTCTCGTCAGGAAGGCCAGAGTGTGTGTGTGTGTGTTCGGTAGCTGCGGTGCACGGTAGGAGTCATCCAACTGAAAGGAATGAGACGGCAGAAATGAGACGGCAGAAAGTCACAAATCTACAATACAATTTGGAGCGCTCGGCAAATTCATTGGACGAGGAAGGACTCGACTGACCCTACAACCAATCAGAGGTCAGTGTTTGAGTTCGAGGGGCCAATGAGAGGGAAGGGAGAGCAAAGGGTGGGGTGAAACATGAGATGTTATTTTAGGCTTTTTTTCTTTGGTGGATTGTTGGCCTGATCGATTGATTGGATTAGGCAGTGATGATGTCATCAACAAGACTAGGTACTAAGTGCACACGGTAGCCAGTTGTGAATAGAGACAATTTAAAAAATGGTCACCAACTGTCCAAATGTCTCACTCCATTGCATTCACTGGGAAATACTGTACTATTGTGGTTTACATCACTCTAGGTTACTGCTGTTCAGTTTATAGTTTAACATCACATCATTACAATGAGCCTGTCCTCTGATTTCTACATTGACTGATTTCTGCATTGTTTGTTGGCATTCATGGCTGTAAAAAATCAACGCAGGGAAGGACACATCTGTTCACAAACTGTCATGAATGATCAGTTTTAGCATGAGACAAGTGGATACTGTAACAATTATATCTAAAAGTCATGAATAAAATCATTATCAATGTGTTCATTGGTTCATTAACATGAGCAAGTTATATTTATGAACTGTTTGTTTTATGGGATGGGCCTGTATATCAATCATTCTGTATACAAATCGTGAATAAGGACACAAGGATAACTTTCTGGAAAAAAACTCCTGGCCTTCATAAAGGAAAAAAATCCTTATACAGAGGTGTGTTTACTGAATGTTATGGTTAACAAAAATCATATATATATATACAGTACCAGTCAAAAGTTTGGACACACCTTGCCAAGAGTGTGCAAAGCTGTCATAAAAGCAAAATGTGGCTACTTTGAAGAATCTAAAATAAAAAACATATTCTGGTTTGTTTAACACTTTTTTGTTTACTACATAATTCCATATGTGTTCCTTCATAGTTTTGATGTCTTCAATATTAATCTACAACGTAGAAAATAATAAGAAATAAAGAAAAACCATTAAATGAGAAGGTGTGTCCAAACTTTTGACTGGTACTGTATATATATATCTATATAAGCAGTTTTTAGATACAGTTATAGATCTTCAAATGAAGTGTTACCAGAAAGTGTCAGTGCAGTGCTGTTGCTAAGTCACTGATATGATCGTGCATGAGGGAGCTGTGTGCCGAGTGTGGAGGAGGAGTGCTACCGTAGGTGCAGAAAGGCAGAAAAAAATAAAAAGTCTTAATTGCAATGTTACATCACCATTACGTGACAACAGATAAACGTATCTGTGAAGTGGTCGCCCACATTCTACCTGCCAATCGTGGTTACTATGACAATAACGTCTGTCACTGACAATATACACAACAACGTTTCAACTGTCCAATTGATCGGCCATTTGGGTAAAAAAAAAAAATGGATAGCAGTTGCAATGTAAGTGTTCAAGATGCCATTGTAGTTGACTTTGTATGTCCTGAAGAAATGCCGTGGACAAAAAGTCAGTAACAGAAGCCCCTTCTGTTGCCGACGTCCCTCTCTACTGCAGCCATGACATGAATCCCATTTACTGACAACATGAAAAGCAGAGACAGAACACAGCTACTCCACAACAAAAAAACCTTGAATCGCATCCATCTAATTGTGCTGCTCTCGAGAGGATCCAGGAATAACCCATTGAGGAGTAAGCACTGCAGGACACGTGACATAAAGAGACACAGGTGCGTGGGAGGGGAAAACAGGCAAGGCTTTAAAGGGCAAAGGTAAACTCCCACGGAGAGAGAACTCACAAATAATACATGAGAAGGCCCTGGTCACGAACCACAATGGCTACTTTCTTCCTTGAAGGAGCCACTCTGGTGGTATAACATCTCTTGGTGAATGAGTGGCATGTCACTGTGATGCTAGCTAGCACTAGTTAACTGGGGTTACTCTCCATATGCCGTGTGGTCCTCATGCCAAACAATTTGCTAATGGAAATAGAAGTATGCTATCGGGCTCTCCATTGTATATTGATCAAAATGGCCACTGCGATCAGCGGCGGTGATCCTGGAGGTTATCAATATATGCCATTTAGCTGACGCTTTTATCCAAAGCGACTTACATTACAGTGAATGCATACATTTCAGTATATATGGTCCCAGCAGGAATCAAACCCACAACCTTAGCGTTGTTAGCGCCGTGCTCTACCAACTGAGCCACAGAGGACCTCACTGATCTGACATGACTGGACAGGGGAAAGCTAAACCAATACTCTGTATGCTGGCATACAGTATATCCTCATTAATGGAGGCACCACTAATTGTTAATGCTAACTGGAAAAAACAAACACTTGTTTTGTTGCCCCCAGTGCTTCATGTCGTTGCAGTATGTACACTGCAACTGCAAGTCACTTTCATAATGGGTAGATATTACTATTCCCTCTGCTTTCTTTCATCTTTAGCTCCACCCTCTCTTCCATCTTTAGCTCCACCCTCTCTCTTCCATCTTTAGCTCCACCCTCTCTGGCCACCATTTTCCCTGACCATGTGACCAGGCCGAGGTTCCAACCAGGGATGTCGTGTAAAAACAGGAAGTGGGTAAAAGAAAGGGAGAAAGGGATGAATGTAAACACTTCCATTAAAAAGTGGGCTAAAGGCTATTCACTATAAAATGGGGCGTAAACCACTTGTAGGTGTGCTAAGCTAGCCCTCCACCACATCCCTGGTCGTGAGTATGACACAATGTCAAACAAAACCTAAAATATGCAAGGCCTTGCTACAGTATAAACACTAACCTGGTGGCCTCAAACCTGGTTCTGCTGTACAGCCAACGACTGCTGTCATTGTTTTACCATACATTGAGGCCTTGCTAGCAAGCTAGATATGAGCATGCCTACA
>NC_139663.1:19601847-19726847 GCF_951799395.1 Argentina silus
GAGAGCAAATCCCAAACACGAGAAGATCTGCAATTTTTTCTTCTAACTGTGTTTGGATCAACGTACACGTCTGAATCCAGCTTCTCTCCAATGAACGCTATTCAAACAAACACCAGACACATCGTTGCCTGAGAATTTCCCTGACTTCATATGAAACAAACTTTTCTGCCCTATCCCAATCAAAGAAGCGCCATTTCTCTCATTAGAAGGGAAAAAGATGTGTGTGTTGTGTTCATATGTAAGTGAGAAAAGGGTTGTTGAAAAGAACACCTATGCACTTATATAGGCCCAATAATAAGCACTTAATTTAAAGGAATGTATTGTGTTAGGCCTCATTAAAGGTACTTTTATATGTTTTACAAGTGTATACAGTTATTGGGAGGCGCATGCATGTGAAAAATGTCTGCCAGCCCTGCAAATAACATTTTCAAAATCTGGCCCCCTTGAATAGCCCTGGTGTAGTAGATAGATCTCAATGTTAAAACTGCATCGTGACATCTCCTTTAAATGATCATTCAAGCATTTTTGGCACTGGCCATTGTTTGATTCATTTGTATTCATGTATTCAATGTACAAATATGCATGTCTGAGCCAGTGCCACACACTAGAAGTCTGAGATTCTGAGCAGTGATGAGCATGATGTCATAGACCAATATTGTGACAGCACTGTTTCTGATGTCAGAACAATAGCTTAATTGCTATAGATACCATTCAGCATACAATTCCAGAACTCATTGATATCATTCCAGCACTCAGAAGCTGAACTTTTCACAGCAAGCTACTTCATTTTACAGCTACAGAGACATTTGGGTAGCATATCCCAAAATGAACAACATCTTTACGCCTCATTGGAACCAGGTCGGTGCCCTTTCTATGTTAACCCAGGACAGCTCTTACCTGGGACAACAGCAGGCCGCCTTCCCCCAGGTGTTTTGCCCCTCCAACCCCTGGGCGTGTCCACAGGGCCTTACAGGGGGACCTCAAAACCAGCAGAGTTTCACTGGACTGACAAACATCAGCCCAGCAGTTGGACAACAGCAGGCCGCCTTCCCCCAGGTTTTTTATGTAATGTTGTTTGCTGAAACTCCCTGATGTCATTGTTATTGTCTATTACTATATGTGCATCGTATGTCATGGCCTAGCAGACAATTGAATTTCCCTGCGGGGACTGTCTTATTGTTAAGTAATAGAGTATCGAATCGAATCTAAGCCTGTCCAAGACCACAAATTGTGTTTTTTATTCCAAGTATTTTTCCATCCACCAAAATAAATTCAAATGTTTCACTTTAGCGTGACAATTTTGTGTTTGTCTCGTGGCTACATAAATAGGAAGCTATAGACGGAGAGAAAGAAAGAGGGAGCCCATGCCCATGAAGTTTCTTCTGGAACTTCTTTTTCTATATATTTCTATGAAATGTGTAAAAATTGGTCAACTGAAGCATTACAGCCCTAGCTAGTCGTAATGTCTTCATTTAGTCTGTCTGTTTGAAATGTGACCTCAAAATGGTAACAGGGAGACGTCTTCATCGGCCCGACACCTTGCCAAACTGGGATTACACCCCACGGCCGATAGGGATGAGAAAACGTACTGTCTCCTTCCAAGTCTGTGGGCACAAAGACCCACCCCATTTACACAGGTTTTCTCCCTTATTCACCAAACTACCTAGCCATGCGACTGCATTCTAATTGTAAACGGCCAGCTAAATAAATCAAATTTAAAACGCCAATTAAGTAAATCTGCAGTCGCTGTTTTAATTGCTATGCATCCATTACTCTATATTCAGGAAACCGATTCAACTGCTGCCAGTCCATCTACAAGCCAGGTGCCAGTCCCTCTACAAGCCAGGTGCCAGTCCCTCTACAAGCCAGGTGCCAGTCCCTCTACAAGCCAGGTGCCGGCCCCATCTACAAGCCAGGTTCCAGCCCCACCTACAAGCCAGGTGCCAGTCCTTCTACAAGCCAGGTGCCAGTCCCTCTACAAGCCAGGTGCCAGTCCCTCTACAAGCCAGGTGCCGGCCCCATCTACAAGCCAGGTGCCAGTCCCTCTACAAGCCAGGTGCCAGTCCCTCTACAAGCCAGGTGCCAGCCCCATCTACAAGCCAGGTGCCAGCCCCATCTACAAGCCAGGTGCCAGTCCCTCTACAAGCCAGGTGCCAGTCCCTCTACAAGCCAGGTGCCAGTCCCTCTACAAGCCAGGTGCCAGCCCCATCTACAAGCCAGGTGCCAGTCCCTCTACAAGCCAGGTGCCAGTCCCTCTACAAGCCAGGTGCCAGCCTCTGGTGCTTTACTACAGAGAGATGTGGATTCCTCTATTAGTTCATTACATAATGCTGCTCTTCATCGTTGTTGCAGAACTCTCTCTGGGGTCGCAAGAGCAAAATTCCTTAAGTATATTATCAGCTTTTGGTTCTCGCTTTCTCCACGCTTGTCCTGACTGTCAGTGTCCTCTTCATCCCAGTAGCTTTCAGGCTAACAAAGTCTGTGAACTGCCTTTCTTCAGCTTTGGTTGATGAGAGTAGACCTTGCACAACTCTGTGATGTATTGCTACGCCTGTTTTCGTGTGACCAGCTGTGAAAGGATTGAAATATCTGAAGGACCTTCTGAAGGAGCTCTTCGGCATGTTCTCATGTTGCTTTCTTGCTCCTGCTTGCACCTCTGGTTGCTCCTGCTTGCATCTCTGGTTGCTCCTGCTTGCATCTCTGGTTGCTCCTGCTTGCTCCTGCTTGTACCTCTGGTTGCTCCTGCTTGTACCTCTGGTTGCTCCTGCTTGCACCTCTGGTTGCTCCTGCTTGCTCCTGCTTGTACCTCTGGTTGCTCCTGCTTGCACCTCTGGTTGCTCCTGCTTGCACCTCTGGTTGCTCCTGCTTGCTCCTGCTTGCACCTCTGGTTGCTCCTGCTTGCACCTCTGGTTGCTTCCTCATAGGTAGAGGATGACAAAGTGTCCAATTGTTTTCCTTCTGCGTGGACCCCATCTTTGACATTATATGACGAGTCTCGACAAAAGCATCTGTCAGTTGCACTGTAGCCCCCTCTAATGGGACCCCTCTGGCATTTACGTCTCGGTTGATTATTGCCTCGGTCAACAAATCCCCATGTATTATGGAGAATGGCTTTTCTTTCAATTATGCTCCAAATCTATTTTCTAGGAGGTCATTCCAAGCAGCATCATTACTCTGTTTCATGTCTTGAAGTTGTACATGTTGAAGAGTTAGACACCAGACATGGCTGATTGGTCCATAGGCATAACATGAGAGGAGCAAGGCTCTTTCTGCAGGTTAAGTGTCTTTCAAAACACTTTTCTCTGACTGCGCCTATTAGCTCCAACATTGCTGAACCAGCCCTCGGGTTTCCTACAGAAACCTCTGCCTGTGATCGTTCAGCTGCCATCAATGAAGGGCAAAGCTCTTTGAATCCTGCATAGTGGAGGTGCGTCTCTGATACAGTTAGCTATAGCTAGCTAGCAGCAGCCAGTTAGTTGGCAACATTAGGCTTTCAATGCTATGTTTTTTTTTACTACAGTTTATTGTGTATCTAATAAAATGTGTGTTCCTCCAAAGTCATTTGTGTTGTGCTTATTGCCCACTGAGCTCATGCTGAGAGTTGGCATTGCTTATGAGTTCTTGCGACTTTAGATTTAGAACTGGGTAAATAATATATTTGACCAGATATAGAGCTCATATTTGACCAGAAATTAAGCCCTAAAATGTCTGTCTGACTCTCCCTCTCTTCCACCTCCTCCTCCTCTCACTCACCCACTCTGTTTATCCCTGTTCCCCTGGAGTCCACTGTACAAACAGAGTCTAGCATGGCATCTGCCTCTACCCAGCATTGTGTAAAGAGACAGGAGAGGACTGCAGAACACTCTCACTCTCACTCTGTCTCTCTCTCTCTCTCTCTCTCTCTCTCTCTCTTTTGGACTGTCTGAATGTACAGCTGACCAGAACATAAGCCTCTCTGGGTGTTCACTTTCATTCGACTCAGTTCGACCCCTCACAAAAGGGACACACACTCGTATGTACATTTAGCTGAAGACCCCTATTCAATCATGCCTGGTACAGGCCAGGTGACGCTTTGCAAGTGATAAACCTTCAGTTTTTGTTCGAATGGGTTGATTAGGACTGTCATATCAAACATACAAGTCTACGTGAACCTGCTGAACAGTCCAGTGATCCCTGTGTTATTGCACCGGTCCTCTCTTTCTCCTGGGTTCCAGTAGCTCCTTCCACTGCTGCCCTGGGGGTTCATTCTACCATGTGTGGACAATGATGTTCCTCCTTTCTATTATATGTTGCCCGGCTCACACTGTAGCCCAGCATCATATGAATGGCTTCACACTAGCCTAATACTTGTGTACATACTGTATGTTCTCTCTTCTCTCCATGTGCTTTCTCTGACTCTCCCCATCTCCTCCAGGTTTCTCTCCAGTCACTTGCTCTCTACTGCTGCTCCCTCTCTTTACGCTTTCCCCCCTTCTCTTCCCACTGCTTCACTCTCCCCCCCCTCTTCCCTGCCCTCCTGTTTCATTCATACCGTGTGCCAGGCTAGGCTAAGCACTAGCAGGCTAGGCTCAGAGGCTAGCCAGCCCATGCGCAGCTCCTCCCCCTAGAAGCCAGCCAGCCAGCCATCTCTCTCTCTTTCCAGCTGGATTGACGTCAGCTCTGACGCACGGCACCCACAGTGGCCGGCACATCAAAGGCCGCCACGCGCAGGCCTTGAATAGAGGTATTTTTAGCTGGCAGAGAGGGAGAGAGAGAGAGAGTGAGAGAGGAGAGGAAGGGGGGATTGGGGCAAAGGAGGGGTGGGAGGGGAGAGTGCCTAGGCTTTGTCTGGGCCCCTGAAAGAGACACAGAGCCTCCTTCTTCTCTCCCTCCCTCCGATCCTCTCTTCCATCCTCCCTTTTCCCCCCTTGAGAAAGAAAGCGACAAAGTGCTGATGTCTTTGACAGGGTTCCTGTTCAGCGTACGTGGGGGGGTGGAGGGGTGAGAGGTGGTGGGGTGGTTCTCAGTATCACCTCGTTAGAGGGTTTTTTAATGGTTTTCAGCCTCTCGTTAGCATGTGTTTTCAATGAACAGTTAAACTGAAAAATAACACACAAAACATACACTCAAAAGTATATATCTCCCCCCCCCCCCCAAACACACACACACACACACACACACACACACACTAACAATATGACTTGCACGCAATTAAAATCAATCGAGTATGTACCACAGTATGTACTTCTCCACGCATGGAAGGAAGGCAGCAGTTCGAAGAATTAAGGGGGGGGGTGTGTCGGGTCACCTACACTTAGTTTGCCCACACACACACACACACACACACACACACACACACACACACACACACACACACACACACACACAATTGCCAAACAGTTGCATTCCAGGCTCAGTGAAACCCCCTCTTTTGCCCTGTTAAGAGACCTGGGCTGCTCATTCATTATCACTGACCTGGTTTCCATTGGAGACCCTGAACTGTCAGTACATACACGGCACCTCCAGAGGCTTCTACATAACTGCGGTGTCAGCCTGCCTGGGTGCCGTTCTGTCACAACAATGCAGGGGTGGAAGCCCAGGGTAATGGGGTGCCCTTGGTTCAGCCCAGACTCACCCATTATGTAAGCTCCAATCAGCTGGCATTAACAAGGGCTGGTATGTGGACTGACGTCAATGTACGGTAGAACAGAACATAGGAGATGACAGCAGCATCTTTATGGCATAATAAGTCAGCCCAGCTCAGGGTTTGTTTTTGTAAGCTGTGGCCCATTGAGAGACACTGATCAGAAGAAGTTCCCTTCTTCTCTCTATCTTCTTCTTCTCTCTTCTCTGCTCTGGGAGAACATCAGAGTTGACTTGAGTAGGTATAAGCTAAGCTCGCTCTTCTAACTAAAATTCACAATTCCCCAGCAAACTAGCTACATTACTCCCTCCTGTTGCTGGGTAATTGTGGGTAATTGTGAATTTTCATTATTTGCGTTGCATTATCTCACTAATGTTCACGCATGTGCTTTGTTGGGGTGGTTAGTCCGGCACCCATTGGAGTGTGTGTAAGTCTATTAGTTTGGCCCTCCACTTCTTACAATAAAGATCGCACAAGGCTATTCACCTTTGAGGTATCTTGAAGTTTTTAACTTTGAGATATGTTGTGGTCTGCCAATGTGAAATTGCCTGGATTCCTGAAAGCTAGGCTACTACTTCTACGAATTAAAAAAGGAATATCTACAAAAATAGAACCATTTAATGTTTGTGAGACTATAAAAGAGAACCATTTAAAGTTCTTTAAACATTAAAAAAAAGAAAAAGGTTCTATACCATGATTCAGAAATGGCGCCATACACGGTTCTCTTCAGAACCATTTAGAGAACCCATTATGGTTCTTTCATAAGAACCATGTAAAATTGATCTATATAGCACTTTTAGGGGTGCCTTATATGTATACAAGCATGGACCTGTTTTTGGTTCCATATAGAACTGTTAGTTCTAAGAGTGTAAAGCTCCACTAAGTTCCTGCCATATTGCTTTCACCTATCCAGTCCTGTCAGACTCATGATAACGAGAGAATGAGGGCAGAAGTTGTCTCGATGATGTGTTTGTTGATGTATGAGTCCCTCTTGTGGTGGCAGTCTGGTATTACACCCCCCCTCAGTCTGTTCATCATGTTCCCTTGACATTGGGAACTATGTCTCTCAGCACAAGTCAGACATCACCACAATATATCACAAATAAATACTTAAATCACATTGGGGGTTTTTTGGTTGTTTTTTGTTTTGTTTTGTTTTTTACAATTTTCGCTTTTGTGGCATTTTGAGGGGGCGTGGCGTTTCTCACTATATCTGTCCGAACACAGGAAAGGTTATTCATTATTATTATTATTATTATTATTATTATTATTATTATTATTATTATTATTATTATTAATATTATTATTATTATTATCCCTTTCCTGTGTTGCACCCACTCCCTCATATCATATGGAACAACAAGATGTGGAGGCAGGAACTGGGACGTTAAGACTGGCAAACAACATTGATGACTTTCAATCTATTATCGTACGATTTCCCGAAAATATATTGCCCTGATATACACAGTCTGTAACAATATACTCCCTGTGCAGTGATCTATAAGCAGCACATTTGTCACTAACACTTAATTCCCAGGTAGTTGATATGCGTTGATTACATGAAAGGTGATGTTTATTTTATCTATAAAACATTTTTATGAAGTTAAGTATAGTATCTAGATAGAATGGCATATATGTCACGCCTGAGGTTGCTGTCTGGTGACTCTGGCGCCCTCCTCTGGCGATACGGGGCCAGTGGCCTCCCAATACATAACATATAACCGTCAAGTCGTGTTGTGAGTACAAATTTAATCGCACTGCCATACACTCCCCTGAATCCCAGTACATATGAAAATAAACATACATCCATTTTAATCCCAAAATACTCCATCAACATACTTCCTGATCAGACAAGAGTTATCCATTACACACAGACATTATTGCACCATTGCTATTGTCACTCATTGTCGCTTTTGGTCACAGTGTGTCCCCTATCAGTAGAGACAGAGAGAGAAGAGAATAGGTAAGAGAGAAAGGAGGAGAGAGAGAGAGAAGGAGAGGAGGCGAGTGGTCCCACTCATCGGCAGGTCACTGTCCATCCCACTGGAGGAGAAGGTGACGAAGCCAGGCTGGTTACTGCTGATCTGGCTGTCGATCCAGGTCTGGTACCGGGACACTCTGGCATAGACACCAGGGAAGTTAGCTTGGGCACAGCCTCTACCAAAGCTCACAACGCCAGCCTGGATCCACACCAAACCCTGTTTGTTCATTATCGGTCCCCCTGAGTCTCCCTGTACAGACACATGGAACACGTTATCCTAGATTCAACAGCAGGGTCAATGAACAGGAGAGGTTTTCATGTCTTTAGTTTGTGACTCATTTAGATTTTTGATTTTGATCACTTCCCTTTCAGGAGGATGAACAACACAAAGTCACAGGACGATCTTAGGAGACCTGGTTTCACCCGTCGTAGACAGATGGGTAACGCTTATTGTCTAGAATTCACTTACAAACTATGCGGTAACACCGTCACTAAGTGAAAGTATCAATTATTACACTGTATGAAACAACAACAACAACAACAAATAGGAGAGCTAATATGACAATGTAAAGTAAACCACGTGGACTTGTCACCGGGATGCATAGATTCACCTGACAGGAGTCCTTTCCTCCCTCTAGTAGACCAGCACAGAGCATGTTGTCTGTGATGGAGCCCACGCCGTAGAGAGAGTCACACTGCCTGTTCCCCACTACTGGCACATCCACTTCCTGTAGGGTCTGGGGAAAGGGCAGGGATACTGAGGAGAGAGACAGTTATCCAATGAGAGACAGGTCAGCTCTTCTGACATGGTTGCTCATAATGTTTTATCCATATGTAAGTGTAAGGGGGTTGAACAAATGGACCATCAGGACCACCAGAGCTCACCTCCAGTATTGATATTGCCCCAACCCGTGACCCAGGTCACTGTGCCAGCGCTATAGGTGCTGCCAGCTGCCGCCAGGCACACTGGCCGGATGTAGTCAGTGAACGTGACGGTTGAGGAGAGCTGCAGCAGAGCGATGTCATTGTCACTGGTGTCACTGTCGTAGCTGGGATGGAGGATGATCTGGGAGACTCTTCGGGACACCTCGTTGGGGTTCACGCTCTGCTGGGTCTGCCGGCCCAGGTAAATGATTAGACTGGACGTGCTGAGGCTGAGAATGAAGGGGGAGGTTTAAGTTAATTTGTTGTAGTTTTTCTAGTTGTGCTCTAAGTCCAAACATCCCCATCTGTAGGCTCCCGTTCGTTCTGAAAATATACCTACACTCCTCACTTTTTGCGAAAAGTCACTTTGTTGTGCTGTAATCCACTTTTCAATGTTGATGTTTTCCAGATAATGTTACGGTTACTGCACATTATAGACGCATCAGATATAGCTGATCAATCCAGGGACATTCTCTCACTTGATGCAGAGAAGGCTTCTGAGCGGCTTGAAAGGCATTATTTGTTACAATGGAACGTCTGAGGAACCAATTGACGGCACACAGAGAGGGTGGGGTTTACCCCAAAGGCGTATTTAATAGTAAATAATAATAATAATAGTAAGGAGAGAGGTAGGGGAGAGAAGGATAATCGAAGCGGGAGGTCCAGTGTTTGGGGGAGGGGGAGAGAGCCATGAGATAATCCGTAGGAGTAGTCGTCGGGGTCAGGCAGGTCGGCCACCTGGCTGAACCCCTGGATGAACCGCCTGTAGAACCCTACGAAGCCCAGGAAACGTCTCAGCTGTTGGCGGTTCAAGGGTTGGGGCCACTCCACCACCGCCTGGATCTTCCTCCCATCCGCCCGTAGGTGACCCAAGTACTCCACGGAGGCGGCGTGGAACTGGCACTTCTCGGCCTTCACAAAGAGTCTGTTCTCCAGGAGTCGTTGGAGGACCAGACGGACATGTTGATGGTGCTCCTCCTCCGTTCTGGAGAACACCAGGATGTCGTCAAGATAGACGACCACAAAGATGTTCAGCATGTCACGCAGCACGTCGTTCACCAAAGCTTGGAAGACGGCTGGGGCATTAGTGAGCCCGAAGGGCATCACCAGGTACTCGAAGTGCCCCAGGTGGGTGTTAAAGGCCGTCTTTCATTCGTCCCCCTCCTTTATGCGCACTCCAGAGGTCTAGCTTGGTGAAGACGGCTGCGTGACGAAGGGGCTCGAAGGTCGAACTGAGAGGTAGGGCGTACTTGTTTTTAATGGTAATGGTATTGAGGCCCCGGTAATCAATACAGGGGTCTCCTCCTTTCTTCTTCACAGTGAAGAACCCCGCTGCCACCGGGGAGGGGGAGGGCTGGATGATGCCCATGGCCAGCCAGGGACTCAGAGATATATCCCCGCATGGTTCTGCTTCTCCGGGAGTGAGAGGTTATACAGTCGGCCGGACGGGAGGGCGGCACCAGGGACGAGGTCAATTCGGTTCCCGGGGTCCTCTTCAGGGTGGTCCCCCTGTGACCTGACTGTATGTCAGGTGATCAACCATGTCTCAATCACTGTTCCTGGCACAAAGCACCAGTTATCGTTGTAGACCATTTTATAAGAATGGCAGTTTACATGCGAAGGTTAGGCTGAGACTTTTGGCTATATTTTGTTAATAGCAAAGCATATTTAATATTGATAATCTGACTCCAATGTAATTATCACCATGTGCTAAGAATTGTTGAGTTTGTGCTGATTCAGTGCAAGAATGGTCAAATAGAATGAATCAAATTACGCTTTAATAATAGTGTATACTTATACAGCTTTTTTTCAAGCTTATCCAGCTTGAAAACCTGCTCCAACCTGCATCAGCATCCTTTTAGAAACTACAGAATGTGTGGGTTTGGCAAAACGTGCGTGTCAAATCATTGAAAATTGGTTTTGGATAATATCCATCAGGTTATTATTGGCATAGGAGTATAGCACCCTTTGACCACTCACCTGCTGAAGCAGTGAGCGGCAGTGAGCACCCACTGATTGTTGATGAGGGAGCCTCCACAGAAATGGCTGTTGAACCGATGGAGACTAGCCTGCCAGGGCCAGCTTCCCTCTGGGGCATCTTGACCCCCCACGATCTTAGTGTTGAGAGACGCAGTACCGCACACTGGTGAAGATAGAGGTGGACAGGGAAGACAGATACTTCACAATAGAAAGCACAAACCCTCACCATGTCAAAAAGAGACAGAAGGCTACTATTTAAAGAGGTGCCAGGGGATGATGTGTATAACTGCAGCTTACAGTGTGGTGGGGTAACAGCTTACAGTGTGGTGGGGTAACAGCTTACAGTGTGGTGGGGTAACAGCTTACACTGAGGCCAATGCCATGGGCACTCTTGTCAAACATGAAACTGAAAATAAACTGCAGCTTCAAAACTGAGCTGATTAACGAGGGACTCTGTGGCTGAATGAGGTAAATCAGTGATTCAAATTTTAAAAATTAGATTTATACAAACTATACGTTGACCCTATGGATCCAAAACGAGACATAAACTCTATGAATACCGTAGCATCTCTGTAAAGCTGATGAATTGAATTGGGTGGGTTAAGTGGGTTGGGAGTGATTGAACTTTTTAACTTACCATCTAACTGTGAGCGGCCATCTGGGGGAGGGAAAGTTGAATGACATCATTAAAGGTGTTTTCAATGAACAGTTTGCTAATGCTTACCAAGTAGTATTACATTGGCTACAGTATGTAGTTCTCACATAGAGATCAATCAGTCACCTCTCTCAACTAAGAGAAAAGAAGAACCACCTGAGAGGACTACTGGACATAAGATGTTGCCGCTGTGGTGGTCTTTAAGCATTTTGTCATTATTTGAAATCAATGGTCCCTAAATTAATCTGCAAATTGATGTGTCAAAAATATCTATGTTTGCTGCATTTCCTGTCTATAAGCAGGGTATGGAAATGCAGTAACCCACATTGGCTGCAGAGTCACTACCAATCTTCCGCCATAGATTGAAAACCCATCTCTTCAGGCTACATCTTTACAGTCCCTCCTAAAGACCTCTTCACCCCCACTACCCCCCTGTATTAACCCTAACCCTAACCCTAGAGACCTCTTCACCCCCACTACCCCTCTGTACAAGTTTTTCTCCTGTTAAAACATTTTTTTTTTCTAGCATTGTGACTGCCAATGGCCCCTGGTCTGAGCATTGATGACTTTATCTTATGATGACTGATGGATAGATGATTCGCTTACTTAAACAAATGTATTTGTTGTAAGTCGCTTTGGATAAAGGCGTCTGCTAAATGCCATGAATGTAAATTTAAATGTAATAGAGACAGAGGACTTTAAAGCTACAGTACAGCCCAAAGCCTATTTTTGCTGTGGCTATTTAGGAAACTGCAACTTTGGCTTGTCAAACCATAACAAAAGCACTTCACCACATTATAAATGCATGTCTAATGTTAAGTAACCACAGTTAGCAGAGAACCAACCACAGTTGGCAGGCAACCAATCACCTCTATTGTTCAACTCTGTTGTTCCACCAGTGTGTCGCAAAGTTCAGATCATATTTGTGACTTAGAAACAAACTGGCATTTCCAGAATTTCAAGTTTGAACCTTCCTGGAAACTTCCACTGTCCCATTGTTATGGCATCTAAAGCAATCAAATGTGGTTGGAATGTGGGCTGGGTAATGCAGGTAAACGTCATACATAGGCTCACAAGGCAAGATACAATGGAACTCATCGCAAAAATCTAATTTGAAACCATACGATTATGTATGCCCTATTACATAATGGAACAAGGAGCATTATTTTTTTTACACATTTCTGACCACATTGACCAGTGCCTATTCATACTCTGTGTCCCATCTCACCAGGGCACCGTACAAAGGATAACAGCTCCAAAAGAAATTAACATTTAAAAATCATAATCATATAATAATCACAAGACAAAAAAAAGGCATCTCCCTACTTCGCTGTAAGTGCAAGAGTTGTCTCAGACAGTAACAGTGTCTTTATTTACATATGCATTCACAGAGACATCGTCAGTATAATAATGATTATAAACATACCTATATTAAGTCCTGATTTAGTGTGTATGATTGAAATGTTAACCTAAATAGCTAATTTGGTTGAAAATTAATAAAAATGTTACTGTCACATGAACTGATGCACATTATCAGAGCAAAGAAGAGTTTAGCTACAAAACTAGACATCCACCAATTGACTTGATGATTGCTGTCATGACATAAAAACACTTTATTATCTATTTGAAAGGACAGTAGCTATATTAACTTAGCTAGGGTGGCTAAGTTATTTGCTTACATAATCATCATATTCTTGCAGTTGTAATAAATCTTGATTATTAAGATTTTTGAAAATAGATATATACACTGTAACGTTTTGGAATGAGACTCTACAGTTATTCATAAACATTTTGACAGTAAAGATTGTTGTCCCCAGCAACAAACATATTATGAACTAACAATAATTACAGTAACCTCATCTTTTCTATTCTTTATTTCTAAGCTAAAACATGTCAACGTAAGTCCTCAATGTTTGTGATGAGCCTATTAGTGTTCTTTGACTTATTTTTCCTTATCAATGTGGGAACTACACCAATTTCAGATAATGTGTTTTCATATCATTATCAACAAAAATATTTATCAACGTATGCATTTGGTGAGGCTTTGGTAAAAGTGTGTAGAAAATGTCAATCTTACCCTTTACCATTAAGGACAGCATTACCACTGTCCACAACGCCCGTCTGCACCACCAGTCCATCCTGTCAGGAGCTGTACAGTTGGCCTGTGTGATATTAATCTTCAACCTCTGCTTAATAAGGGTTTGTTCGTAGGTCGTAGTATTTGTAGTCAAGGTGTGACGCTTACTATACACCTACCTCACAAAACCTGTCCTCCTCTCTCTCTGACATTCTTTTCTTCAAGTTCATGTCATAACTTTACAACATGCAGAGATGTCTAACTTGAGTTGCTTGCATTCAACTTTTTGAAACGCTTTATACTTTTTAAAATATTTAACTTTTTGCATCTCAAATTTGTAAACAGAATGTGTTTTTTTCAGAACTGTTGAATAAACACAGCAGGAGACCTACAGTACAGAACACATTCTTAGAATGATTACACAACAATGCACTCTCTTGGCAACCAGTTCAACCCACTGAAACCACAAGACTAAATAAGCCTTGCCATCCTTCTCAATATGGCATATCGAGGAGCTCACGTATTTCCTGTGTCCACTTTCAAATTCCTTGAAAGGCTTGTTTTTATTTCAAAATTTAACCAGACTAGAATTCAGGCAAGATCAGGCAGGGGAAGTGTATTTGTGCAGTCTCAAGTTGGACAATGAAGTGCAACTCTGACTGTGCGGCATGAAACATGGTGGTGACAATAAGCTATTGAAATACTCAATATAACGTCCTATAAATTCTCTTTGAATAATCACCACAGGACTCAAGCTGTGAATTTCCTGTTCTACCACATCCCAAAGGTGTTCTACTGGATTCCGATCCGCTGACTGTGAAGGCCACTGTGAAGAACACTGAACTCATTGTCATGTTCATGAAACCAGTTTGGGACGACTTTTGCTTTGTGACATGGTGCATTATCATGCTGGAAGTAGCCATTAGAAGATGGGTAAATTGTGGCCATGAAGGGATGCACATGGTCAGTAACAATACTCAAATAGGCTGTGGCATTCAAGCGATGATTGATTGGTATTAACGGGCCCAAAGTGTGCCAAGAAAACATTCCCCACACCATTACACCACACCACCATGAGAAGGTGTACAAGTGTTCCTAATACAGTGTTAGGTGAGTGTATATGTGCAATCAATAGATCTCTAAAATACCGTAATGATTTATATCCCACCACAATCTACACATTGTGGCATATAGAGTTTTTCCTGATTCAGGTACAAGTGCCAAGAAATCATTCATGATTGGTCATGAAAATGCCTCCCAATGAAGGTGCTTGCTGCTCATTGCAGCCTGTGAGAAGTAACTGCAGGGCTCCACAGCACCTTACTGTAATTAGTTAGAAAGTAGGACAGATTATATCCCCATCTTGCAGCAGGTATTGTAAAGCGCTGATCAGTGTTGGTCGGCAACTGCTCAAAATTGATCCTCTCAAACACAGCAAGTGCATCAGTTTGAAACAATTTGAAAACATGAACCCAACCACACAAACAACTTCCCAGATGTATCACTAATTTGTTATGACTCGTAGACCACGTTCGATGGGTCTTTTTTTTATTTAAATTGTTTAGCACATTTTTTAGATACTGGCTAGAATAATAATCCGGAAAATTCGTGTAAGCATTTGTTGAACATTTAATGTATAATAATTACTCGAAAAAATCCAGACGGAGAAAATGAATGTGGAACGTTCGTGTGGGCCCAGAAGTGACGACACACCTCGGTACTCTATTGGCAAGAATTTTTGGACCAGGTTAAATATATAGTTTTATGTTTGAATCTTTGTCATACTCGTTATGTCTGAAAGCTTGTAATAATTGTTTTGTATTAATAAACAAAACAAACTTTTGGACCTTATACAGGAAATACACCCCTACTCCTTTCTTCCGGTTTCCGTACGGCTCCCGCCCCACTCAGCCATCTTGTATTTTCTAAACAAAAAAAGGTGTGAGGTAGAAAAACATCAAGGCGGAGGACAGACACAATAGCTTGATATTGAGGAAATTTTGCGGACAGACGAATGTAGCGATACAATATGAAAGGAAGGGAATCAGGCGAGAAGGAACAGCAGCCTCACCCTGCATCAAACTTGAGGACAGCTAGCTAGCTTGCTGGCTAACCTGCTGGGAGGGATAAAGATAGCCAGCTAGCTAGCTAGCTTGTTATGTTCTGAGCTAGCTTGCTTAGAATTGAGAACAAATCAAATTCGTCGTCGGATATCGGTGAGGTGAAGGAAATCGCTGATCATGGATAATACAATTTGATCTGCCTCAGTGAAGAGACAGTGGCTAGCTAGCGGGGGATTGCAGGTTTTTTTCGTAGATAGAGCGGGATCACAATAAGCCGCGGTAAGTGTTCTCACTTTATTGTCAACAACCGGCCTTAGCTCAGATTTCGATGCTACGGGTATTTTGCACAGACATAGGAGTTTATAGCAAAGTGAACTGTCTTGGTTGTTAGCCCCAATGTGTGACAAGACATACTACTTTTTACATTTGGGTGTCGGTCAATGGATGCATCCACATGCATAAAGTAGAACGTCTTGTCCCAAATTGGGGCTAGCTTGGTTGCCGGAGTGTTCGGTCTGATTGAGCTAATATGATAGCTAGTTTAGCTGCTAAAACTATTACCTACCTACTAGTAGCCAAGTCAGTTACAACCCAGCAGGACAAGCTTTTACCAGAGAGGGATATGCGTTAACCGTTGCTGATAATATTAGCGTGTTAACAATATACCGGTTGATAGCAAGCTATGTAGGCTGAACTAGCTACCCGGTTGACCGAAGCTAAGTTAGCTAGGTAGCTGCTCGCCTCTAGACTTCTAAGCACAGCCGGTCCTTGTTTGTTGTGCGAACGAGTATTAATCCCCCCAATTTGCTGCACTGCTATCAATGTAATATAATAGTTAATTGTTCACGGAACTAGTTGTGTTGCGCCTCTGTTGTTGTTCGGCTTTCATCTGGACCTTTCATAGTCGTTCACCCCCTTGGGCTAGGTTTCCCTAATGTAGCCACCTGGGTGCCAGCTAACAGACTTAGCCTATGCTATGTTATATTCTACCTAAACATATTCTGTACTGGCACATTTGTTGACGACTCACACCTTTAAACGACATTCCTTTCATGTTTATAACCGGCTAGGCTTCATATCCAACGCGTCATGACCTGTTTACGGTTTATCCGAATGACGATAAATTCAGTTTATACTGAACACCGAGACCATGCCAGTGTGTCATCATGCTTATTACACACCGAGTTGTGATGGTCTCTGGGCTTTGTGTCGTCAGACATTCTGTCTGTTCCTTCACAGCGGTTGGCGATCACATCACGTACGCTGTCATGATGATCAATGCCTTATCTGGATGCTCAGTGCACCTTCACCACACCTGGCATCAGGTGCTCACTACTGCACTAGAACTGCACTAGAGCACGGGTTGGATTAGCTACTGAAGGCGAAGGAGTGGGGGGACACGGACACTTGGGCTATTCCACAGTTGAGAAGTTGAAAAATGGAAAGGTTGACAAATCATGATGGATCGCGTCATTTTGTTCTGAAGCAGAGGTCGCGTTTATCCTGTGACTAGAAAAATCCGTGGCCTAGGCTATGATGTCCAGAGCTGCATTTTCTTCTTTCTTGTGTCGACTGATGTCATCTGGCACTGACTGATAATCACCATCCATCTGTAATATGTAGCCACAGTGATTTTTACACTCAAGATAAGGCCTTAGGCCTCATCACAGATGCCTTGACCTTATTGAGCACCAATAGACCATTATGGGTTAGACCATAGCACACTTAAGATTTGCCCTCATTGTCCTAAATTTGGTTCACTGGATTTCTATAAAAAGCATAGTGTCCACAACATACATTTCCCCTCCTTGCACACACAGACGTCTCTATAGGGCTGCTTCAAAGAGAGCATCCCGTGCAGTGTTGTGCTAAGCGGAGGCCCTGGGGCGATGTCTTCATGCATTCACTCCAGACTGAATCACTGGGGCCGGTTACGTAGCTAGACCTCTTTTCCTCTCCAGCGATCACACTCAGCACCAACGACAGGGCCGGCCCAGACCTACATCTAGACCGACACACAGCCTGTGCTGTTAAATGCACAATTCAGCCCCCCCAAAAAAGTTTGCCAGATGTTTTAATTCCTCAAAAGGGATCGTTAACATTACACACTGTGTATAGCCTAGCTCCTATTAGCTTTGCAAGAAGTTAATGGGAAAGATTAGCGTCCTTTGTAGCACAGCACAATAATTAACTACCGTAGTCTGATTGGAGTAGCTTATCAGAAAGCTGAAACCCTCTACGCCCATACTATCTTTAAATAACTGTTATTTAAAGCACTTTTTGAGGATAACTAGTGGTTTGCACCCTACAGTGTAGCCTCTGTAGTTCATCTGGTGATATATTCTGTGGATGGTAGTCTGACACATTCATGCCTACCTCCTGGAGAGTGTTCCTGATCTGTGGGACAGTTATTTTGGGTTTTCCTTAATCATGGTGAGCTCACCAGTGCTTTTTATTTTTTATTTTTAATGTTGTTCCAAACTTGATTTTGGCAAGCCTAAGGTGTTATTATTATTGTTGTTATTATTATTATTATTTTCTTGGCCAAAAATGTCTTCCTTGGCTTTCATTGACAGACACCAATAGCAGACTCCAAAGACAAACACAAAGCCTAGAATCAATACTAGACATTGACAGCTCTCTTATGCCTGCACAAATGATGTGACAGACCAGACTTGACTTACCAGGAACACCAGTAAAGCCAATTCACCCATTACCCACCATTGAAAGTGTACACAACAGAGCCTCATGGATATTAGCAAGCTTAGATTGCAAGCTTAGATTGACTTCCTCGAATAGTCTTATGATGATGCGTTTTCACTCAAAACACACCAATATAAGACTTCCCGTAAGTAAATCAGAACTTTTTACTGGGATATCTGAGGTTTGCGTGCAAATCGTACAGATATTAATGTAATGTTCGGAGATGGTAGGCGTGTGTTCGGAGGCTAGTGTCCAATGCTGAATAGGCTGTTGTGAGTGTCGGTATTTTTTGCACAGATCAGTGCAGTTTTTGGGACAGAAAATGTAAAAGCTAAGTAACGTAACGTATGTCACAACTTGCAGCACTTGCATTGAGGGGCTGTATTTTATGTGTGTGTGTGTACTTTTTTGTATACTTTGTATATTTCCTTTTTGGAAATATACATGTCCATTTGCTGTCTGTCATGTTGAGTTATGTTGTAAATTATTGATATGTATTTGTTTTAAGTGCACTTTGTGAGAACTACCTCCCACATCTTCCATTTTCGGACAACTCTCTCCACCCCTCCTCCTGACCATCTCTGTCCCTCTTTCTGTCCCCTTGGACCTTACTTATGATTTTCTCTCTCTCTCTCTCTCTCTCTCTCTCTGCCTTACTGATGATGCTGTCTCCCAGGCCCTGGCAATGCCCTCGAGTATACGGGCGGGCAATCTCAAGGACCCGGATGTGGCAGAGCTGTTCTACCGAGAGGACCCTGAGAAGCTGTTCGCTGACCTCCGTGAGATCGGCCATGGCAGCTTCGGGGCCGTCTACTTTGTAAGTGTGCCTGCTGGGGGCCTCCATACTGGGCTGTGTGTGTGTGTGTGTGTGTGTGTGTGTGTGTGTGTGTGTGTGTGTGTGTGTGTGTGTGTGTGTGTGTGTGTGTGTGTGTGTGTGTGTGTGTGTGTGTGTGTGTGTGTGTGTGTGTGTGTGTGTGTGTGTGTGTGTGTCGGAGGGCGTGGAAAGGCCTTTAGATACAAATACTGTGTGTTTGTGACTCCACAGTGTGTGTGTGCATGTGTATTAGGTGTATGCAAGTCTGTGCCTGTGTATTCATTAATAATAATTACACATACATTATGTATAATATTATTATCAGTCAATCGCTGTCATCCATTTTAAGACAGGTAATCATAAAAGACCACCTTCCCCTCACTTTCAGAGGCACAACTGAAGCAAGCCACATGGGTGGGATTGTGGGTGGGATTTGTCTCGTTGTATCCAACAGAAGCAGGCCCCGCTCTTTCATTCAGGATTCAAGATTCTTTATTTGTCACGTGCATACAAGTATACAGTGAAATGCAAAAGTGACAGTGCCACAGAGTAGTGCAACAATACAATACGTTTTAAAATAAAATAGAAGTACTAAAAAATATACAGTATAAACAATATGAACAGTATAAGCAGTATAAGCAATATAAACAGCAGATGGATGATTCCAGATGGATGATTCCCTCACTGTCACCATCACATCACTCCTGGCCGGCTGGTCAAGCAGGAGCTCTGCAGTCAGAATACAAAGACGTTGACCCTGGTGTGGGGTCAATTAACCCATTCATCGGTCCTGGCAACCAATGAATCCATTACCAAGAAACTGTCATGGGACGCCTCCCTGGTGTGCGTATAAATATGTACCTCTACACTGTGTCCATCAGGCCAGAGATGTACGCAACAATGAGGTGGTGGCCATCAAGAAGATGTCCTACAGCGGCAAGCAGTCCAACGAGGTGATTGAACGCACACACACACACACACACACACACACGGTCACTGCATTACCTCTCTCATGGACCCTACATCTAGTGTGGCATGTTTTAAAAAAATAAATAATAATAATAATGTTTTATTATAAATAATGAGTCCTTTAACTCCCCCATTCTCAGAAATGGCAAGACATAATCAAGGAGGTGAAGTTTCTCCAGAAACTCCGCCATCCCAACACCATTGAGTACAGAGGATGCTACTTGCGGGAGCATACAGCATGGGTGAGTGTGTAGCTGCTGAGAGGAAGGAAGGGGGTTACTTCCTGGTCCACGTGATACGCCATCAGATTAGTAAGCGGGGGTAGTATGTTTTTTAGAAAAAATTTTGGGCTGATGTTTACTGACGTCTAAACAATGTCAGTAAATCACTATCCGCCAGGGGAGGCTGGTGGAGGCAGACATCGGAGGACGGGCTCATTGCAATGCATGGAATGGAATGAGGAATGGTGTCAAACACACGTGTTTGATGCCATTCCTCATTCCGTTCCACACGTTAAAATGAGCCCGTCCTCCGATTTCTGCCTCCCCTGCTACACACGATTCTGTCCACCAATTAATGCTTGATTTAGTCAGACTTAACTTTATGTGCTTGTATATTATATTTCTATAACTGTGTACATAGTAATGACAATTACTTCAACATTTTGAAATGTAATAAAATAGTGGTTTTAACTGACATCTGGGGGGAGGGGGACACAGAGAAGGGTTCTAAACGTACTGATCCCACACTCCTTTCCCCCTCAGCTGGTGATGGAGTACTGTCTGGGCTCGGCCTCAGACCTCCTGGAAGGTTAGTGTGGTACAGCGTGCTGGATTGTCATGATTCTAATGGCTCTGAACCAACCACATATTTTTGAAGCTGTGCATTGCAGCCTTTTAAAGCTTTTAAAGCTCTTTCACTTCCTGTCTCTATATCTTTCTCTGTCTGTCTCTCATTCTCTCCATCACTCGCTGCAGTCCACAAGAAGCCACTCCAGGAAGTGGAAATAGCTGCTATTACCCATGGTGCACTGCAGGGCTTGGCTTATCTTCACTCTCACAATATGATTCACAGGTAAGCAACACTCCCACCCGTCTTGCTGTTGTGAATGTATGAGCTTGCCTGTGTCGCTGGTGAAGTCCAACCCTAACGCCCCTGAGACTTGTCGTGTTTTCCTTGGTCAACCAGAACCATGGCTCTGGTAGGCTAAAGTTAAGACGCTAGCTTTGGGAACACAAAGTTTCAAGTTGGCGGACAAGGATGCACTGTCTTTGCCACAGTCTTGGTCTTAGTGTTGTTTCTGCAATGGAGCTCTGAAGCGTGCCGTCAGAATGGAGTTTGTTTGAGTTTGTTGAACTCGTTTTAGCCTAAATTCCCTATTTCATTTATCCCATATGGATTTTTTCAACAACTAAAGTAAGCTTGTCTGATTAACTCGCGTTTGAGTCATCTTCAAGTCGGCCATCTCTTGTCTAATAGTTCATTTATAAACCACATCAAAGAATCCAGTGCTCTCTTCTCCTTCAAATGATCCCCCAAAACCCATCTTTTAAACTTGCTTTTAATCTTTAATCAACCATTTTTGTTGTTGTTTTTACTGACTATGCTTTTGATTTACTTTTTATGTGTCTATCTATTCTGGGTCTCTCCATGGAATGTCCTGTCTTTGAGTCCTGAGAAAAGCGCAATACAAAATAAATGCATTATTATTATTTATTTATCAATACTCAAGTTTTTACTTAGATAAAATTATTGAAATGCTTACATGACGTACCAAACGTTATTTAACCAGAGAAGAAAACGTCCAAGAAACTTTTAGCTTACACAATTCACATTAGTTATTTGAAAACAAATCCTGATCCAAAAAAAAAAAGTCAATAGGGATTTTTTTGCTTGAACCAGAAGTAAGTTGGTGGACTACAGTTTGAGGAAACTGCTTGGCCACTCAATGTACAATGTCTTAGCAAGGCTCCATTTGATCTCAGTATGGTGTATACTGGCTCGTCATTCTCTGGTCTGGGCTCAGTTATGTCTTTTGTCTCTTTAGCATTATCTGTGTAGCTGCATGTTGTCTCTGTGTTGTGTTAATGCTCTCTCCCTCTCTATCAGGGATGTGGATGTTTTCTCTGCGTTGTGTTAATATTGTGTCTGTCTCTGTGATGTGAAGGCTGGTGTGTTGTCTCTGTGTTGTGTTAACGTTGTATTAACGTTGTGCTCTCTCTCTCAGGGATGTGAAGGCTGGTAACATCCTACTGACAGAACCTGGCCTGGTGAAGCTTGGGGACTTTGGCTCCGCCTCCATCATAGCCCCTGCCAACTCGTTTGTGGGAACCCCGTACTGGTGAGTTAAAACTGGAGAGACACTCAGTGCATCTCACCCAAAACTGGCCGCCCCTTAAAGGGATAATTCACTTCTTTACACCTTAGTCACGTTGTTCCTTACCCTGAAAGTAGCTGATGTGCACTAACAATCCTGTCGGTGATTGGCGGACTCCTAACCTCTCTAACATGCTGTCCAGTGGTTGGTTGACTGTTTGGACCAGGTGTCTTTAGTAGGTGGTAGGTGTGTGTGACAGCTGTATCTGACCCTCTCCTTTCTCAGGATGGCTCCAGAGGTGATCCTGGCCATGGACGAGGGTCAGTACGACGGCAAGGTGGACGTCTGGTCTCTGGGCATCACCTGCATAGAGCTGGGTAAGCATCTCCCCCGATGTCTAGATGAACATAAAGTGATTAAGCTGAGGATTTGTAGAGGTGTGGTCGTTCCTAGATCTGTGATCCTAAACAGGAAACCTGTACGCTGAGACAGCAGTGGCAAATATACCCGCTCTCTTGGATTCCGCTTGTCGGATAGACGTAAAGCTATCAGAACTGCTCTCGGATTCTCTTCAGTTCTCTTGGGCTGTTGAAACCATTCACTGGCGACACACAGGAGAATGAACCAAAGGGCCAAAGTGAGTCCAGAGATATTGGGTGTGACTTCTCTAGGCCAGAGGGAGTCAGGAGTTGTCTGTGTTGTCCCTGTGTCCCCCCATGTCACAGAGATTTTGGGATTCCGACCCTAAGCAGCTTTAGGCATAAGCTAACATGTCCTCTCTCTCTCTCTCTCTCTCTCTCTCTCTTTCCTCCCTCCCTCCCCCCACTTTTTCTGTCTTTCTCTCCTTTCCTCTACTTACTTAAATCTGTCTCCATCTCTTTTACTTTCTCTATCCCTCTCTCTCTCTCTCTCTAGCGGAGAGGAAGCCTCCCCTGTTCAACATGAATGCTATGAGTGCCTTATACCACATCGCCCAGAACGAGAGCCCCATCCTACAGTCCAATCACTGGTGAGATCAAGTCCCTCCTTCCCTCCCTCGCCTGCACCTCTCTCCCTCTCATTCATTTATATTTCTCTCTCTCTCTCTCTCCCCCTCCCCCTCTCATTCATTTATATTTCTCTCTCTCTCTCTCTCCCCCTCCCCCTCTCATTCATTTATATTTCTCTCTCTCTCTCATTCATTTATATTTTTCTCTCGCTCTCTCTCTCTCTCTGTCCTTTATTAAACTCTCTCACTCTTTAAGGGATGGGCATGAGTACACAAACTCGACCTTTAACTGGAGCTCCATGTTTTTAGAGAAGATGTGGGTCAGGGTGGATTAGAGAGAGTGGTGATGAGCTACTGAGTAGGCCTCAACCTTCTCCTCTCTCCTCCGCTCTGTCTCTGCTAAGCACATGGGTTTTTTTTTAATTGTGTTTTTATTTGAGTACTCAAACGGACAACTATTGAAATACCCATCCCTACTCTCTTTCACTTCACGCTTACCTCACCCTCTAACTTACCCCCCCCTCTCTCACCCTCTAACTTAACCCCCCCTCTCTCTCTTTCTCTCTCTCACCCTCTAACTTAACTCCCCCCTCTCTCTTTCTCACCCTCTAACTTAACCCCCCCCCCTCTCTTTCTCACCCTCTAACTTAACCCCCCCCCCCTCTCTCTCTCACCCTCTAACTTAACCCCCCCCCTCTCTTTCTCACCCTCTAACTTAACCCCCCCCCCCCTCTCTCTCTCACCCTCTAACTTAACCCCCCCCCCCCCCTCTCTTTCTCACCCTCTAACTTAACCGCCCCCTCTCTTTTCATGTTTAGGTGAAGTACCATGTTACCCTGAGTTGTCCCTCAGGCCAGTAGTGAAAGCTTCTCTGAGGTCATTTCAATAATGCTGACTTAAAAGCCTTTGGAATCCTGTCTGTCGGAGAGCTGCTAGCGGTTAGCCTCTTAGCCTTTGCTGCTGAACCAGAGAAGCTTCCACCACTGGCCTATGAGGACAAAGGATGATATTTCACCTAAACATGAACATAGGCTGAACCATCCCTTTAATTCTCTCACCCTCTAACTTAACACTCTCTCTCTCCCCCTTTACTTTAACTCTCTCTTTCTCTCTCTCTCTCTCTCTCTCCCTCTAACTTAACTCCCTCTCTCTCTCTCTTTCTCCTCTCTCTCTCCAGGTCAGATTATTTCCGTAACTTTGTTGACTCCTGCCTACAGAAGATTCCCCAGGACAGGCCTACCTCTGATGTGCTGCTGAATGTGAGAATGCAACACACACACACACACACACACACACAGTATAAAAAAAGCCTGTTAGATTTGAAATAAGAAGCCTGCAAATATTTAACTGAATCTGCCAGTAGATGTTGAGGTGTGTGTTTCTCCCATGCCCTCCCGCCAGGCATTATTGCTGCGGGAGTGATTAATTACCATGGTAACCGTTTGTATAAAAGGGAAAAGGCGATGAAGGGATGTGGGGAGAGGAAAGGTCCAGGGAGGGGTGATTAAGAGAGTGGAGACAGGTGTGGAAGGGTTAATTTATTGAGGTCAATCATGGCCTTGGCCTTCATAACAACACCACACACACACACACATCTACCACTGTATTGACCTCCTCTGTCCATGGAAACATTGATCTCCTGCACTGGGTTTCTGTGTCCATCATCACTCTTTGACTTGAGTCTATCCAGTTACTTATCCACACACCAGAGAGCATAACTGTTTTACACACACACACACACACACATCAGTGTTTAATCCAGAGTGGATTTGGGGGAGGGGGGGCATTATGGCCCCCTGAGGAATTGTAAAGGGGTCCTGTCCCTCTCAAAGGGGGTCAACATGAGTGACAAAAGGCCAGACCATGAAAGTCATAATTAAAGCAAATCAGATGCTTCATATCAGCCAAGCAATAAAACCACCTCGTATTCATACCTGCACACAGTCATCGTATTGCTGTTGAAAACCCATTGGTCATATGAAGTAAACATGTATTTAAGTAACATCAAGAATTAAACTCTAAGTGTCTCTCTATGGACTTACGGCAGTAATGGCATCAAAACATGTGTCCAAGACGGTCTTGTCTACAGTCACCAAGGCTCCATGCGGCTGTTTTCAGTTAGGCTACATGTACAAAATAGCAATTGCTTATTTCTGTCTCTCTCTCTCCATCTATCCAGCATCGGTTCCTGTGTCGCGAGCGGCCCCTCACGGCTGTGATGGACCTGATAGCGCGGACCAAGGACGCAGTACGGGAGCTGGACAACCTGCAGTACCGCAAGATGAAGAAGATCCTGTTCCAGGAGACCCAGCTCAATGGACCCACGCCAGAGGGAGGGGAGGAGGAGGAGGTAGGGGTCTCAGACGAGGGAGGCAGGCTACAATTGAGAGAGAGAGAGAGGTGGGGGGGGGGGGGTAGAGCAAGAGACAGAATGTGGACCTGCCATCTCTAAGGGAGTACTTGGTAGAGGCATCGACATGACCTTAGATGTGTTTGGATCATATGCACCTTCATTGACCCTGGATCCAAGTATTGTGTGTGTGTTCTCTTATTCTCACCCTGTGTGTCTCCTCTCCCCTCTCTCTCTCTCTCTCTAGGAGGTGGAGCAGTACCTGTTGCGTACGGGGACGGTGAACAGTATGGAGAGCTCCCAGTCGGTCCCCTCCATGTCCATCTCCGCCTCCTCCCAGAGCTCCTCCGTCAACAGCCTGGCCGACGCCTCAGACGACAGCACCGAGATGGCCATGATGCAGGAGGGGGAGCACACCGTCACCTCCAACTCCTCCATCATACACCGCCCTGTCGTAAGTGTGTGTGTGTGTGTGTATTTGCATACAGAGGGGGAGAGATGGCCATGATGCAGGAGGGAGAACACCTCCTACCTCTGTGTGTGTTTGTGTTGATCTGTGTTTCTTGACTTAATTTACGCCCCCCGTCTCTCTCTCTCTCTCTCTCTCTCTCCCCCTTTCTCTCTCCGTCTCTCAGGGCCAGGATAACATCTATGACGACCCGTACCAGCCGGAGATGGACCAGCAGCAGCCGTCGTCCACTGCTCGCCGCAGAGCCTACTACCGCAACCGCGACCACTTCGCCACCATCAGAACCGCTTCCCTGGTGAGAACCGGTCTTAACCCCACCCCCCTCCAACTCACCACACACACAGAGGCTTCCAACAGCCACAGTCTCCATGTCCCCAGAAAGAATCAGATGATGAATGCTGGTGGAAGGGATGCACGTTCTCACTACTCAACCTGAATAGCCCTCACGGGTTATGATGATGATGATAATAAAAATAATAATAAACTTTATTTATATAGCCCCTTTTAAGTGCTTTACGAATGGATGAAACAGATATGCAAATGAAAAAACAAAAATATAAGTAGAAACAGTAAAACACAAACACATCGTCTGAGCGCTTCCAAGTCTACAAGGCCGCAGTCACGCGCTCTTGCACACAGGGGGCGCAACATGAGCCCAGCAACATGCCTGTTGAAGCGGGGCCAATGGGGAATCACACAGGAATGAAATCACACGTGAACGAGCGGAAGACTGCAAGTGCGGAATGGGGTGTTAGACATCACACATTGTAGTTCCATGGGGAGACGGTGCTGGAAAGCTTTTTTTGTGACGATTATGACAGTGACACTCTTCCTCCACCCTCCCTCCCCCCAGGTGACGCGTCAGATTCAGGAGCACGAGCAGGGCTCTGCGTTGCGGGAGCAGATGTCGGGGTACAAGCGGATGAGGAGGCAGCACCAGAAGCAGCTGATGGCCCTGGAGAACAAGCTGAAGGCTGAGATGGATGAGCACCAGCTGAGGCTGGACAAGGAGCTGGAGAACCAGAGGAACAGCTTCACTGGGGAGGGGGACAAACTGGGCAAGAAGCACCAGGCCATCCTGGAGAAAGAGGTGAGGAGGTGGGAGGGGGACAAATTGGGCAAGAAGCACCAGGCCATCCTGGAGAAAGAGGTGAGGAGGTGGGGAGGGGGACAAATTGGGCAAGAAGCACCAGGCCATCCTGGAGAAAGAGGTGGGGAGGGGGACAAATTGGGCAAGAAGCACCAGGCCATCCTGGAGAAAGAGGTGGGGAGGGGGACAAATTGGGCAGGAAGCACCAGGCCATCCTGGAGAAAGAGGTGAGGAGCTGAGGAAGGGAGGGGGACAAACTGGGCAAGAAGCACCAGGTCATCCTGGAGAAAGAGGTGAGGAAGGGATAGAAGGATGGAGGAGGACTGAAAGGAGAGTGGGTGGGTGAGAGGACAAGACCTAGATGAACAGCTTTTGGGAAGACGGCGGCACGGTGGGCAATAAGCAGCAGGCGATACCGGAGTAAGAGGGGAGGGAGAAAGGAAAGGAGGGATGTACTGGTAGAGTGGGATGGAAGGAGAGATTGATTGATGGTTGGATGAGAGCTTTGGAGGTGACGGAGCACCAGGCCATCCTTCGAAAGACGCTACCCGGAGAAACAAGCCATGTCGCTCACTAGCAATTGCTCAATAGTACGGCCTATTAACCAGGCAAAGAAAGGCTGATAGCGAGCACCAGGCAGGGCTGTCCTTGAGGAAGAGGTGAGGGAGTGTGTTGTCAAAGAAAAGACAGTGGTAGTAAGGGTACCTGGTGCCTTTCCCCCTCCTCACTTCCTCCCTCTCTCTCTCTTTCTCCCTTCCTCTCTCTCCAGATAAAAGCAGCACTAGCAGAGGAGAAGAAGTTCCAGCAGCACATCCTCGGCCAGCAGAAGAAAGAGCTGACCAGTTTGCTCGAGTCGCAGAAGCGCCAGTATCGCCAGCGCAAAGACCAGCTCAAAGAGGTACGGCCGCGTTCCAACCGTAAAGCATAAATCCGAGGTCTCAGTCTGCTTCACAGTCTGGATTGGTCAGAGGTGTTGCACTGTAATTCTTCCCCCTCCGGCGTCTTTCAGATGCCGAGCAAGAATCATCAGGCCATTTGTTAGAAAATCGATTCCTTGCCATCCTCTCCTCCGTTCTCCACTCGCTTCTTCTAAATAAAAAAGCATCGGAGGATAATATCTACGGAAAGGAACCGAGATCTTCTCCGATGCGTGTTGAGTAAGTAGCAAGCGGAGGACAGAGGAGAGGACACAAGGAGTTGAGGAAGGGCCTCAGTCACTGTTCAACTGGGAGCAACTTGAGTGGCTGTTGTCGATCTCTAACCACGCCCCCCCCCCATGTTTCCCAGGAGCTACATGAGAACCAATCCCCCCCCCGATCGGGAGAAGCAGGAGTGGCTGGTGTTACACTCTAACCCTTCCCCCTGTGTATCCTAGGAGCTGAATGAGAACCAGTCCACCCCTAAGCGTGAGAAGCAGGAGTGGCTGGTGCGTCAGAAGGAGTGCCTGCAGCAGCTGCAGGCGGAAGAGGAGGCAGGGTTGCTACGGCGACAGAGGCAATACTACGAGCTGCAGTGTCGTCAGTACAAGAGGAAGATGCTGCTGGCGCGTCACAACCTGGAGCAGGACCTTCTGAGAGAGGTAGGCTACAGCATTGACTCTCCTGAGAAGGCTCCGGTCGCCAGTTCTGGTTCAAACCCATGCTCAATCACCAGACGTTTTTTTTTTTTAAGTAATTTGATATTTGCATGGTATGAAATAAAAGTATACGGCCAGTGATAACTGACAAATAGTCCGTTGACAGTTGGGTTAATTTTTCATCCTTTTCGGCATGTTTGTCAAAAAACGGCAGAGGAACATTTTCGATTCAAACTTGGTCAAGCCGCTAGCTAGCTGCCTAAAGATTTGTATTGACTTTGAGGTACAGTTTCTAAGTAATGGTAACTAGCTAGCCCACCTACCGCAATAGTCTACTGACATGAAACAAGCTATGTCTGACAACAAAAAATGACATTTGTACGCATAACATAACGCATAACCCCCCAGGACCTGAACAAGAAGCAGACCCAGAAGGACCTGGAGTGCGCCATGCTGCTGCGCCACCACGAGTCGACCCAGGAGCTGGAGTTCCGTCAGCTGGGCTCTGTGCAGCGGACCCGGGCCGACCTGATCCGCACCCAGCACCAGACGGAGCTGACCAACCAGATGGAGTACAACAAGAGACGGGAGCAGGAGCTGCGTCAGAAACACACGGTCGAGGTCCGCCAGCAGCCCAAGAGCCTCAAGGTAAGAGACCCAGAGAGACCATGGCCACCAGGGGGTGGCCTAGAGGGTCCTACAGGGAACTGTATGGAGCCTAGAGGGAACTATGGGGACTAGAGAGAACATTGTGAGGGACTTGGAGAGAATGGCTGTGTTCCAAAATGCATTCTTGCACTCTATCTAGGGCACATAACAAGTACACTATACACTCTAGATAGGGTGCAAGAACGCTTTTTGGAACACCAAACAACCAATATTTTGGGGACCTAGAGGGACTTTTGTGGGGACAGTGAGCAGACTACTTTGCCACGAGAAGGTGACCCTGCTGGGACAGTGTGGAGATAAAGAGGAGATGCTAGGTTGGCACAAGACTTCCAGGGATTAGCTGTGATGAAGTCAAACATACCCGACGTTGACCTTTCCTTTCTCTCCCTTCCTCTTTATCCATCGCTCCCCTTCCAAACACTATTTTTCTTTCCCTCCCTCCAGTCAAAAGAACTCCAGATCAAGCGTCAGTTCCAGGACACGTGTAAGATCCAGACCCGTCAGTACAAGGCCCTGAGGAACCACCTGCTGGAGAGCACTCCCAAGGCTGACCATAAGGCGGTGCTCAAGAGGCTCAAAGAGGAGCAGACGCGTAAGCTGGCCATCCTGGCCGAGCAGTACGACCACTCCATCAACGACATGCTGTCCACACAGGCTGTGAGTAAGGCAAGGACCCTACCGCACACCTGCTACACCACACACACACCTGCTACACCACACACACACACACCCACACATCCACCAAATCCAACATTCAACAAATACACCCACCGGACACACAAGATACTAACTCATAAAACTGTCAGGATTAACCACAACCTAGCCAGTACTGCACCCTCAATGAGATTTCAATTTTCCACAAAAGTGGAGAAGGCATGTCAGCTGGGCATGGACCGGATTCCAACCCCTGCCGACATGGGCATACGTGTACACTGTAGGCCGTGGTGCTAGACCACTGGACCACACCAGACCCGGGAGCTGCAGTCATGGTGTCTGTGTACCAGTAGCCAACAGTAGGACCACAAAGCCCAGCTTTGAGGATCCATAAGCTGACGTCCAGCCCTCTCTCCACCTCTTCCCTCAGCTGCGGCTGGATGAGACCCAGGAGGCGGAGTACCAGGTGCTGAGGATGCAGCTGCAGCAGGAACTAGAGCTGCTGAACGCCTATCAGAGCAAGATCAAGATCCACACAGACACCCAGCACGAGAGAGAGGCCAAGGACCTGGAGCAGAGGGTGTCCATCCGCAGGGCCCTGCTGGAGCAGAGGGTACGTGGGTGGGTGGGTGGGTGGATGGATGGATGGATGTGTGTGTGTCTGTCTCTCTGTGTGTCCTCTCTCTCTCTCTCTCTCCCCCCCTCTCATTTTCACTCTTTCTGTGCGTGTGTGGATACGGTCACTGTCAGTTGCGTTTTGATGCTTGTTTTATTCACCTATGGATGTATGTGGATGGGGATGAAGAGAATAGCCAGTTTCCCAATCGTGGTGACGAAATTCTCTCCCTCTCTCTCTCTCTCCCTCTCTCAGATAGAGGAGGAGATGCTCTCACTGCAGAACGAGCGCTCGGAGCGCATCCGCACCCTCCTGGAGCGCCAGGCGCGAGAGATCGAGGCGTTTGACTCGGAGAGCATGCGCCTGGGCTTCAGCAACATGGCCCTGACAGGCATCCCGGCTGAGGCCTTCAACCAGGGCTACCCCAACCCCAGCCCCTCCTCCGGCCCCGGGGGCTGGCCCTCCCGCCCCGTCCCCCGCTCGGGCAGCCACTGGAGCCACGGCGTGCAGAACTCAGTGGCGCCCCCCGCCTGGCGCAGCCAGAACAGCAGCTGCGGTGTAGGAGGAGGGGGGGGCGGGTTCAGCCGGGCCGAGTCGGTCACCTCCTCTCACGGCCTGGGCCGGGACAGCGACATGAACATGAGCACCAGGGGCCACTCCTCGGCCTCCTCCTCTTCCTCATCCTCCTCTTCCTCCCATCATCATCACCACCAGCAGCAGCACTACCTCCCCCAGCACTACCACCACCACCAGAGCACCCCCCACCTGTACCGGGAGAGCCGCGAGAGGGAGAGAGAGAGGGAGAGGGACAGGGAGAGAGAATGGGTGGGAGGGGGAGGGGGAGGGGGAGGGGGGGGACACTTCTCCCACCATTCCCACGGCCACCACCTGTCTCAGCACGCCTCGGCCCAGTCCCTGGCCCTCCTGCCCCCCCCGCCTCCACCTCCCCCCATCTCCCTCTCCTCCTCATCCCCGCCTTCCTCCTCCTCTTCTTCGTCCTCCCAGGGGGGCTACGGGGGTGGGGGGGGCCTGGTGGTGCGGGGGCCCAGTCTGATGGCCCTCAGGAACAGCCCTCAGCCGCTGCGGAGGACGGCGTCCGGGGGGCCGGGCGGGGCGGGGGGGGGCGAGGGGGGCCTCAGCCGGAGCACCTCAGTCACTTCCCACATCTCCAACGGCTCCCACCTCTCCTACTCTTAAAGGGGAAGGGAGCGAGGGCCACCCTGCCCCTCTCGCTCCAACGGGCAGGGTGAGAGAAGGAGGGATGAATAGAGATGGAGAGAACAAGCTCCCCCTCTCGTAGTTCATGCATGCAGGGGCAGGAGTTGGGAGTCTCTCTCTTTCCCTCAGATGGAGGGGCAGGGTAGCAACCATTCCACCTCTCCTTCCTCCAGGGGTGGGGCTGGAACAGCTTTACCCCCAAAACAGCTCCATCTCTAAGTCTTATAGAAAGCGCAGGTCACATTTTCCAATTGGTTAAGGGTTAGGGTCAATAGTTCTGGAGATAAGGTCACTTCTCTTCTCATTAGAGGCCAGGGTTAGACCACCTCTACTGGAATTATCACTACATATAGATTGGAGGCATGGGGGGGGGGGGGGGCAGTCATTCACACGTATTAGACAGATAGGGATCTAGGCCATTTGGGGGCCGTACAGCAGACTAGAGACCATTGAGTATTCTGTCTGCAGAGAGGGGAGGGTTTTATTTGGGGAGGAACGGGGAGTTTTAATGAGGAGTTTTAACAGTTGTAGGTTAGGAGCATCGCTCTGCTGACGTCAACATGACTAATGCAGAGGTGCAAAGGGGTGGAGGAGGAGCTAAAACGACTCCATAGAGGTTGCTTTAATAAACTGTAACTATGTAAATAACAGTAGAAAACTTTCAAAACAAAACAAAAAAACAAATCATTGTTGATTGGGTTAAAAACTACTGCTGTTGTAAGGAGGCAAGGAAATGAGCCACAAAGGTGACAAGAGGGCAGATTTCTATCAGAAAAATGTTTTTGTAAGAAGATTCTCAAGTATATGACAAATGTAACACTGCCATCCAGTGGCTCGGCTGACCCAATACAACTCTGCCACTGCTCTTTAAAACGTCTTAAAGAGATGCTGCCATGGAGTTATTTTGAGTGAGCCGAGCAATAATTCCCTGTGAACATTCTGAGAGTGGGTGTGTGTACAGTGGTGAACGCTTGCATAGTACTTTGACCTTTGACCCATTCCTGGCCACACAGCCTTGTAGGTGTGTGTGTCCGCATGTGTACATATGATGTACATTGTGAAACAACAGTAATTACAGTTTAATGCATGAAAGTAATGTACAGAAATAATTTGTATCCATACATGCACACTACACGTTTATATAAATGCATACAAAGATATAATACCTGTCTAAAGTTTGACAGTAAGATTGAAGATTGTTCAATGTCCAACACTTTCGACCTACATTGTACTTATAAGTGTATAAAAACTCTGGACCTGTGTTAGAGTCAAAATAATGATAATTCTTTTCATGTGAATTATAGAAATTGGAAATAGATATGGAAAAGTGGATGCGGTTGTTAATTATTATTATTATTATTATTATTACTACTAATGCAGTTGTAATATTTATGTTGTACACTAATTCAGTTTTTAAGGAGTTTCTTTTTTTTTTTAAAGTTATTGCCAATTTTTGACCACTAGGTGGGGAGTAAGAGCAATGTTACTGTGATAGAGAGGTATAATATGAGGGGGATTTTTTTTTTTTTTTTAAGACGGAAAAAAAAAAAAAGGACTACCTTTCCCAGCATTCCCTCCTAGGTCTCAGGGTAGGAGTCTACTGGACAGTGCATTGTCAGAGTTGTAGTGTTTTAGAGCCAGTATTACGTGTGGACGGGACCGTTCATGTTTTAGCTGTGTTGATATATTTATAGACTACCTTTACAGTGTCTCCAAAACCACCCTCTCTAATCCAGCACGTTTGGTGCCATATTGTACCTCACTTTTGTGTTTATAGGATTTTTTGTTTTTTATTGCAGAAGTTACTTTGGAGAGTTGGGGATTCTCCATGTTTCTTTGATTGTACACTACGGATTCCAAAACACTCCACGAAATAGACACTTGTTAAATTCCGTCTGTCCTTCCTTTCTTTCACCTTTCCGAGCATGTTAGGTCAGGTCAGGTCAATAGTCATGTTGAGGAGGGTGTGGAGAAAGGGTTTGTTTTTCACTCTTCTAACAGAGCCTGGGTTTCCTCTTAGGAGAAGAACCAGTTACCTCATCCAGTTTTCCCCCTAACTCACTGCCAGCTCTAGCCAGCACCAGCACCAGCATCACAACAAAATGGTGGATGGGTGTAAATACACCCTTGTTGTGGGTCTCCAAGGGTGCATCTAGATACTCTACAGTGGCTTCCTCCTGGTCTCCTCTTCTCTCACCCTGCACTGGTGAGAAGAGTGCTTAGCAGCAAGAATGAAGAGTTTACGAGTCCTTACGTATTTGCCCTCACTAGTCCATTTCTTTCAGTGAAAATTATGGTACAGAGTTAAGGAGGAGGCCACTGCCCCATACTCCCTCAATGAGATGGTGGAGAAAGAGTACCGGTGTAAGGTACCCCCCCATGTTACTGTCCATAAAGCTGATTCTGGACGCTTTTCGCAACCTTCTGCACCTCGTAAGGGGGGTGATTTACTAGGATGTTACTGCAGTTTACTTGTTTACTATGGAACATGCTGGATGTGTGTGGGAGAGGCTGTCATCCCCTCAACCAGGGCTTTGGAGACACGGGACTGGTCTAAAGAATGTGTGATGGGTCCATTGCCGCCATCTTGTGCCGATGTGTGGCAGTCAAAAGGTGCGTTTCAGTAGTCAGTTGGTGTTGTCCCTGCGTCCCTCTAGCTGCGCTGGTTTGAAAACAACAGGATCGGTGACGAGAATATGGTGGATGTACGGGGCATGGCGAATTCTGTCACTTGTCCTTTCCTTTGACGTTGGCTGCCACATCTGACCGTTGAGACGTAACCCAGGGTGATGGTGGCAGGGGCAACAGTCATGTCGGATGTGAGCGTTAACGTATGTGAGTGTATGAGTGTGTGCAATCTGACGGGTGATGGACAGAAAGAGGGATGGATGGATGGATGGATGGATGGTTGGATGGATGGATATAGAAGTGTTGTACAGAGAGAGGCCAAGTTAATGTTCAGGTTCAATGCGAAATGGAAAGGAGGTGCGTTACAGAATTTGTT
Source organism: Argentina silus (assembly GCF_951799395.1). NCBI lineage: Eukaryota > Metazoa > Chordata > Actinopteri > Argentiniformes > Argentinidae > Argentina > Argentina silus. Next base: position 19,636,588 of record NC_139663.1, read on the forward strand.
GTATAGAAACATAACAAAAGTAATTTTGAAAAATAAAAAAAAGGAAAAACCTGTGTGTGTGTTGTCGTCTTTATTTCCACTGACATGGTTTGTTAATGTACAAGTTCAGGAACAAATTCAGGGATATGATTTGTGTGGAATTGAAGGGGATCATCAATCCTGCCCCCTTTCTACAAATGGCCCTTTCCCCGATGGGCCGAATGACTGATTTCTCTGGGAAGCTTAACAAGCCCTCAGGAACGTGTTGGTGCTGAGGTGTCATGACTAGGATGGAGGTCTGATTTGTTCCCTTGAAAAAAAGCTCCTAATTTAAATACTGTGGTTGGAAGTTAAAAGCAGAAGTAGAGCACAGATTATTTCTCTTTTCTTTTTTAATCTTTTGTCCTGGTGTGTGGTCTCAGATGAACCTGTGAGTACTGTAAAAGTGACCATGTGGTCATTTCTCTCTCTCTATACCTCTCTCTCTGTCTTATCATTTACATGAGGGTAGAATGTAACATTTCTCTATGATGTATTTGCATTAATAATTGTATAACTTTACAGTATTATTAAAGCCTCATTTGATTCGTTCTATTTGACCATTCTTGTCCTAATCAGCACAAACTCAACACAAGCAATTATTTGCACAGTGTTAATTAAATTACTTGGAGTGAGATTATTAATATTAAAATATGCTTTCCTATTAACAGTACATAGACAAATGTCCTGGCCAAGCCTTTACATTGTAACTGCTGACCTGTAAAGCCCTACAATATTCAACATTATCATAGTTTATATTTAATTAGGAGAATGTGTGGTAGGCTCGTGCAAGAATTAACTAAATTATAGTTAATTCTTATAGTTAATATATATATAAATATTTTTTATTTTTTTATTATTATTATTATTTTTATTTTTTTACAAAGAATGTACTTGGTTTGGTTGTGGCTGAGAAATGTTAATAGCCATCCATTTCCACACCCGTATATAGGATGGATATGGGTCAGAAGAAAGACCTTGATGGTCCAGAAATAGCTCCTCTCTGCCCCCCGGCAATTAAAGGGGAGGTGCCCTGCTGCGTCGCACCGGAAGTGTGACGTCACCCAATCGGGGGGAAAAAAGCGACAGTCCAATCCAACCAAAGAAGGGAAGAGGGGAGAAAATAAAGATAAGAAATCGGTTGGTTTTTTTTTGTCAGCAAGAAAACCTTTCATCGGTTATCACTCTCTGCTGCTATGGCCGAAGAAAATATATTCCTTTTCGTTCCAAATTTAATCGGTGAGTTTCTTTTTTCAAAAGGATGGTCCGGATGTCACACTGAAGGCAACAAGCTAGTGCGTTAGCGGTTAGCCCCAGGCTTAGTCTTGGTGGCTCTCCTGATGTGACTCCGGAACTGGGGTTAGGGTTAGGGTTAGGCTATGTTGACTACGTATGTAGTACATTAGGACTGTCATTTACATGATGATTGAATGAATCATGTTGAGTTAGCTTATCAACTGTGAGCTAGCCAGCTCCCATAACATGTCTGTGCCGGTGTCGTGTCAGTATGTGTTACCTTGTCAGATACTACTGGGTTCCCCCTCGATTTGTTGTGGTTTTTTTAGGCAGGATCTAAGGCCAGACTTCATTGGTGATGGCTTACATGTCATTTCATTCCACGTGTTTTCATGCATTTTTAAGAATATTTGAGCATTCGTTATTAATTCAGAAAATTCATTTCAGTTTGTCAATTTAACAATATTCATACAGCTGGATTGAAGTGCATGGAAATATCAAAATCACTGTTAGAATATTTACAGAAATGTGATGAACAAGAGTGTGACATCAATGACAATCATTACTGAAGTCATAATTGATCATAGGTGCAAAGGTTGAGTAATATAACATTAACATTCATGGTATCATCAATAACCATAATTAATCATGAAACTGCTTTGGAGGACCAAGTGTCATAAGTGTAAGCCTCTATCATTGTTATTTTACAATAACATTCATGAGATTACTCTTAAAAACACCCTTTCTATCAGATGGGGAACACTATGTGAGGGTATAGGGGTCTGACATGACACCGGCTCCTACTAGCTACCGCGGTACTGGACTGAGCCAGTTCCACCTGCTGCATGGTTAGCCTGAAGAACCTCTATCCTTGTATGAGGCACCACTCTCCCAGATTCAGGGTTACTAGAGCCTGTTATGACTCTAACTAACTGATCATTAATCTAATCTAATCTAATCTAATCTAACAAGGGAGACATTGTGCTCCGTCTTCTCAATGTGCTCTTATCGGCCACAAGTTCCACAAGGTTATCATGCTCAGGACCGGTATGTATGTGTGTCTCCGGGTAGTTCCTATCCAATTAGATTCGTGAAGAGTAAAGGTCTTTTTTTTTTACCACCTCTCTCCTTAGAGTTTCTCACGGCTCCATGTGTTTATCACTCAAAACCTCAGAGCGAGTACACAAATGAATGAAGTGGCGGAAGAGGGCCGCGACTCTCTCTCTCCTCTTCTCCCCTAACCTGACCGTCTCTCTCCGTGTTAGGCTAGGGTTAGGGTTAGTAACCTGACCGTCTCTCTCTGTGTTAGGCTAGGGTTAGGGTTAGGGTTAGTAACCTGACCGTCTCTCTCCGTGTTAGGCTAGGGTTAGGGTTAGGGTTAGTAACCTGACCGTCTCTCTCCGTGTTAGGCTAGGGTTAGGGTTAGTAACCTGACCGTCTCTCTCCGTGTTAGGCTAGGGTTAGGGTTAGAGTTAGGGTTAGTAACCTGACCGTCTCTCTCTGTGTTAGGCTAGGGTTAGGGTTAGGGTTAGTAACCTGACCGTCTCTCTCTGTGTTAGGCTAGGGTTAGGGTTAGGGTTAGTAACCTGACCGTCTCTCTCCGTGTTAGGCTACCTGACCGTCTCTCTTCTCCCCTAACCTAACCTGACCGCCTCTCTCCGTGTTAGGCTATGCCCGCATCGTGCTGGCCCTGTTGGCCTTCTACCTGATGCAGTGCTGTCCGGTGCCAGCGGTGTTCTGCTACCTCCTCAGTGCCCTCTTGGACGCCTTTGATGGGCATGCTGCCCGCGCCCTTAACCAAGGTACCTGTCTCCTCCGCTCCCTCGCACGGCCTTTCTATTAGTTCTCTAGCCGTGTGTGTGTGTGTCTGTGTGTGTGTGTCTCTGTCTGTCTGTCTGTCTGTCTGTCTGTCTGTCTGTCTGTCTGTCTGTCTGTCTGTCTGTCTGTCTGTCTGTGTGCGTCGTATTTCCATGTGTGTGTATTTTGCTCGCTTTGGTATATATGTATCCACATGTGAGTGTCTTGTTTCTCCACCCGTCTCTCTCTGTCTCTGTGTGTGTCAGGTACTAAGTTTGGGGCGATGCTGGACATGCTGACGGACCGCTGTGCCACCATGTGTCTGCTGGTGAACCTGGCTCTGCTCTACCCCTCCTACACCTTTCTCTTCCAGCTCAGCATGAGCCTGGACATCGCCAGCCACTGGCTGCACCTGCACAGGTAGCCTCACTCCCATCGCCAGCGGGGCCGTGTTAATGATGTACGTGGGTTACTGGGGGGGTACATTGTCAGTGGGTTACTGGGGGGGGGGGTACATCATCAGTAGGTTACTGGGGGGGGGGTGTACATCGTCAGTGGATTACTGGGGGGGGGGGGTGTACATCGTCAGTGGGTTACTGGGGGGTGTACATCGTCAGTGGGTTACGGGGGGGGTGTACATCATCAGTGGGTTACTGGGGGGGGGGGGGTGTACATCATCAGTAGGTTACTGGGGGGGGGGGGTGTACATCATCAGTAGGTTACTGGGGGGGGTGTACATCATCAGTGGGTTACTGGGGGGGGTGTACATCATCAGTGGGTTACTGGGGGGGGTGTACATCATCAGTAGGTTACTGGGGGGGGTGTACATCATCAGTAGGTTACTGGGGGGGGTGTACATCATCAGTAGGTTACTGGGGGGGGTGTACATCATCAGTAGGTTACTGGGGGGGGTGTACATCATCAGTAGGTTACTGGGGGGGGTGTACATCATCAGTAGGTTACTGGGGGGGGTGTACATCATCAGTGGGTTACTGGGGGGGTGTACATCATCAGTAGGTTACTGGGGGGGGTGTACATCATCAGTGGGCCGTGCGTCTCCATCGTGGGGAAGTGAGTCCCTCTCCATTGTCTGCACTGTTGTGAAAGAACTAGACGATGACCGCAAATTCACAACACAAATCTACTTAATTGATTAATTTCACAACGTCTGCGACTGAATGAGGAAATGAACCACCTCTCTCTCTCTCTCTCTCTCTCTCTCTCAGCTCAATGATGCAGGGGTCCACCAGCCACAAGACCATTGATCTGTCTGGCAATCCCATCCTCCGCCTCTACTACACATCAAGGGTAGGGCAGGACACCGCCATGGTCACATGGCTGGGAGCTCATAGACGCACACACACAACACACACATGATGCACATGTTCACTCCAAACTCATTTTCACAGGCAGACAGACGACACACACACACACACACACACACACACACACACACACACACACACACAGGCACACAGAGAGTGTGTTGTCTAACTGCGGTGTCTCCCCCTAGCCGGTGCTGTTTGTCATGTGCATGGGGAATGAGCTGTTCTTCTGCCTGCTCTACGTCCTCTACTACATTGAGCAGCCCGCTGGTGAGTTGTCTTTCACTACCCTCCTCCCTCCCTTGTTCTCCATATGCTCCTTTCTGTCTCTACCATCCTCTCCCCTCTCCTCCCCTGGCCCTCCCTCCCTCCCTCCCTCCCTCCCTCCCTCCCGCCCGTTCCCTCTCTCTCTCTCTCTGTCCCTGACATCCTCTCCTTTTCTTTAGCAAAACCACGATTCATCCCCTTGCCTGTGCTGTAAGCATGTATGCTAACGCGCGCGTCTAGATGTGTGCGTGTCAGTTGATGAACAAACGATGCACAAGTGATCCAGCAGTCGACCCTCCTACAGCACGCAGAGGAAAGCTATCCCTGTGCATAGGTACAACCTTGCGTAGGGCGGCCATTGTGTCTTTAAGGAACTGTCCTCTTTTTTTAATGAAAGACTGCTCTGTGACTTCCTCTGCCTCACCTCGGTCCTGAGCCAACCAGGAAGTCCCTGGTGACCCGGTGAAGAGTCAATCTTCTTTGCTAATATAACGTCCCCCCCCCCCCCCGTCTCTCTCTCTCTCTCTCCCCCGTCTCTCTCTCTCTCTCTCTCTCTCTCTCTCTCTCTCTCTCTCTCTCTCCTCCGTGTGCAGCCTGGCTGCAGTGGCTGCTGGGAGTGTGTGCCGTGGTGTCTGTGCTCAAGTCGGGCATCAGCCTCCTGCACCTGGTCACCGCCTCCAGGAACATGGGCGCCATCGACCTGGCCGAGCGCCAGAGGGAGAGGGAGAGGGCCAAGACGGAGTGAGGGAGAAGAGTCGTCGTCGTCGTCCCACCCCCCACCCCCCCCTTATACCCCCCTCCTCTGAGCACTTGTGTCGTTTTTAAAAGGATTGGATAGGTGTAAGCAATATAGTCAAATTCCACCGAGACCGTCAGAGAGGAGTGTGAAGCTTAGACCGACCCAAATCCTGGGTGGGGGGTGGGGGTGGGGGGGGGGTAGATTGGACCTAGAGGGAGTGGGTGAGGATACAGAGATGTCGGGTGTAAAATGTCTCCCTCGTTCTACTTTCCTTCCCTCTGCACTGATTTGTAAACAAAGTATTAAGTGAAAGTAGTCTGGTGAACGTCGACCAGGGAACTGCTCTAACCTGTCCAGCTGTCTCACGTCAGAGCAGAGGGAAGGAAAGGAGATAAGGAGAGGAAGCGACCTCGCATTTCACTGCATCCTTTTACCACACAGTCTCAAAAAGCCTCATTGCCTCGTCCCCTTTGCAGGGAATGATTTGTAAACTGGGCCTTGTTGGAATACTTCAAGGAAACCTTCCGTTCCTCCTTTCATAGGAGTTATCACTGATATCACATGACTGGGTAGGTCAAAGCCCTATCGATTGGAGCCTTTACTTGAAAGCAGAATTTTACCCTGTAATCCAGTAGATTTGTTGTTTTCATTATTCAATAGTAGACACATTCACAAAAAAAATGTAGTTTTAAAATGATATCGGAGTCAAGATATCTCGCTTTGAATGCTCTGATCAGTCCTGATGTTCCACATTGCCCATTTGAGTCAATTCCTACAACTCCCAAGATTCCCCTCTCCCTCCCACACAAAGTCCTTCTGTTGAACACCGCTGGAGCTAGCGTGTTCTGCTCTCTGGGTATCACTGGCAGAGTAGAGCAGGGTCGGAGTGCCAAAACTCTCCTCTGACGTATTTTAACGCGATATGAGAGTTTTTTTAGGAAGTAAACCTTGCTTTTTTTTCGATAGCTGTGATGCAGCTGCACATTAAATGGTGATAGTTTGAGACAGGATCCATGTTGGATTGACCAGAAATCCGTATCCAAAAGGATTTTCAGGTAAACTTCCCCTTTTTTTAAACCTATCCAGTCATGTGAGGCCATGTGTTTTGGAGGAAGAAGAAGGACGGAGGTTTGCCTTGTTCCAGGTCATGAAAAGAGGGAGGAGACGAGGAATGTGGGCTGTTTGATAGACGTCTGGAAGAACAAAGGAATGCAGAGGCGGAGGGTGTTTGTTGTATGGGTTGGTGAGAAGATGTGGGAACAAAATAGTATGATGTAATGTAGTCTGAGACAAAGATGATGAGGTAAGAGTAATCAGGGGACCTTTAAAGATGACACTGACGATCAATATTTATTTTAGTTGGTAGGCGGTAACGGCTTTCCTCAAACCCTTTGTTCTAGAGCCTGCTTTGCAGTGGCATAATGGCCACATAACAAGACATGTCTATATGTGAGCAATGAAATAGCTCCTGGCTTTTGCCTGCAAAAAAACAAAACAAAAAAAACACACACACACACACACACAACTGGGTACCCAGGTGCATCGGCCCAAGAGGAGTCGGCCCCAGTAGCCATTCTACGAGGAAACACAAGGGGGCGATGTAACCAGCATAAACATTACTCTGACCCGTTTTGCCCAGAGCCATGATGTTTGGTAGAATTGAAGAGGGGCCATAACAAAAAAACTGTATTGACGTTTGGCCACTTCACTTGGTGAAGTGAAATGAATTGATATTTAATCAATGGCGCACAAATGCTTGTCCCGCGAATCGTTGCGGCTATAATCCCAATTTTGACACATTATGTTTATGACGCCACTGAGGTGACATGATAACAAAGGGTTTGAGTGAGGTGTTACCACCAAGTAATACAAGTGGTTAATGTCCGAGCCACTACCATTACTGTTGTTGTTGTTGTTATCAAAATTCCTATGCTTGTTTTTATTTTTGCTATCATTTATTATTATCAGTAATTATTTGAAATTGTTGCACTCAAGTATCTGTTGTTATTTTAAGGTTGTTACAGCTTTCTATTTTAATTATTTCTTCTACTTTATTATTTTTGTGGTTATAGTGACTGTGGAGGAGGTGTGTATTTGTGAGTGTGATGGGTGCCATTAGGTTGGGATGTGGAACACACACACACACACACACACTTGCACTCACACACTCTCACAGACCCATTGGGCACATTCCTTACCTAAAGTGAAGGCCACCTGAGTATTGTGTGTTTGTTATCATTCATGTCTTTATGATCGTGATCTTTTCTATCACTGTGTGCCGTGTGTACTGATCTGTTTATATATTCGAGGTTGTGTTTGGAATGTGTAGGTGTGACGGCCAGGTAGCATAGAACACATTAGGGAGAATGTACTGTAATCTGGATCTTTTTGGGGTGAGATGGAGCCAAGCCAGGGGCTCATTTGTAAGTCTAAGATGAATATAATAATAATATTAAATATATATATATACATAGATAGATAAATATATATATATATATATATATACAAAATAAATATTTGATGTATATGTTTAGGCCTTGGTTTTATTTCCATACAGTCCATCTCTGGCTTGAACTTGAATGTCCTTGTCGACTGTAACAGGTGGAGCTGCAATAAAGACTTCAAGAGCTGTTACAGCTGTCTGGCCAGGCGTGTGTGAGTGTGTGTGTGGACTTTCTACTGTTGACCCAACGCACTCAGAACGATGCCATGTTCGTCATGACGATGTCGAGTGCCGGCTGCTGGCTTGATCCCGGAACGCTGTTACATCCGCCCTGTGTCTTCCCCTTTAAGATGCGTGGGACATGTTTGTTTTTTGTGTGTATGTCATTGATGTGAAGTCTGTTTAATTGGGTGTCTTCCATGTTGTCGGGCGACATAAACGGGGCTCTGCGATATGTGTCGTAGAAATAACATGTATTTGAAATATTAATACATGTCGGCCGAAAAGGGGGACGCGTCGCGGGCGAGAAGACGGGCCAGTTGACAGCATCGCGGAGGAGAGAGGAGGGTGCACGAAATACTTTCCCTTTAAACAAGGGGGACACGGTGGCGGGGGATAGACAGAGGGGGAGAGGAGAAGAGATAAAAAAAGAAAAGGAAGAAAGACAGCGAGGGTGGGAGGGAGAGCAAAATAGAAAAAAAAGAAAGATGTCATCCTCTCGATTGGAAAGCCGAGGCGGAGCCATGGATTGCGGCCGAACAGGAACTCCATAGTTAGGGACAAGATTTGACGCTACACCGAGGCTTTGGAATCTATCGTTTCGGCCTTTCGGAGCTATCGAAATAAATGACTCCTTCCCCCACGCATTTAACAAGAGCTGCTGACCACAAATATTACGTTTTACATATTGTCATCTGTATGATAACCTAATTTTGCATGATTTTGACAAAATATATTTATCTTAAGCCATTTGCTATATAAGCAATCAAATTGCATTTTAAATGCATCATTATAAGCATGACATCAGCCATTGTGTCGCATTCGATCTCTAGTGTCGTATGTTGCAGCTTGAGAAGCACAATTAAACATCGTAACTCATCAACATTCAAAATGTATCATTAGTGCAATATTTTGTCTAACATTATCCCAATTCTGTAGATAACTGCTATCAAATATTGAATATTGTTATCCAAGTTAGCATCATTATAAACCAAACAAAATGATGTTATCAGAAATTAATTTGTGACAGTGCGCCATGATTTCAACTTTCATGCGGTATTTACCTTTGCGATTTTAAAGCCTGTTATCATTGGCTAGACAGACATCAGTGCTGTCTCTCCCCCCCCCCCTTCTTTAAAGAAAAGAAACCCAGAATAACTCTCTCAGGCATCATATTTCTTGAATAATTTCGACTTTTAAAAAGTGTTCCCAAATATCGTTCCTCAAAATGGATTCTTCTTGGAGTAATTTCCTTTTTCAGGTAAGTGTGACTTTGTGGTGTCATCAGCTTGTTTTACCTGCTTTGTGTGTGTGTGTGTGTGTGTGTGTGTGTGTGCGTGCGCGCGCGTGCGTCCGTCCGTGTGTGTCCATTTTTTGAACCCTTTTGTGCACTGCCAGGACAATACACTTGGAGAACCACTGTTTGTGTATGTGTGTGCAATATATGGGAATTTGTACAGTTGTTTAAGTCATTGTCATTCAGTGTTGTTAAAAACCAAAATACACAGAATACGTTTGGTGTCTTAGCTCACTTGTGGTGAAAAGGCAATGCCCAATGTGCCTTTGATGTTTTTAGTTCATTCTCTTTCTTCTATTTACAGACTACGCCCTCACAGACCCAGTCTGAGGCAGCCCTTCAGTCGGAGCTACTCCCAGACCTGACTGTCTCCTCCCGGAGCCCTGTCTCAGAGCACATGGCCTCGCCCCCCTCCACTGTCGACACCGCCGCCCTAAGTGAGGAGCCTCTACCTGGTGAGGAGGAGAGGGGGGGGGCGGGTAAAGCTGTCTGGGTTCCATTCCTATCCAAAAAAACATTCTCGACAATTTCCAGGTGAAAAGGAAGTTTTACATAAAAACTGTATTCCGTGTATTTTAAAGTGACAAATGATCACTCTGTTCAAAGGTCATTTAACAGCTGTGAAATCACTAGTCCTATCATGTGAAATCACAAGTCCTATCATGTAGGCCAATTTAGTCCTATCACTATCAGGGTCTGGTCTTTTACCTTTTAAGTATGATAGTTTACATTGGGAATAAGAGAGAGTGAATATTTCTAGAAATTAAATTCAGTAAAGGCAGAGAGTTAGGAAAGTTCCTGCATAGTATACTGAAACAATCACACGCTGAACATTTTTTAAATTTTGAAGCACTCAATCAACAACTGTTTTGAATGCACCCCTGGATGCCCCATGTGGAGAGTAGAGGGGCAGACAGGGTTTTCATGTTGGCAAAGCCACAGCTGCTACAGACGAGGCGGAAGCGCCTTGATGTCCTCTCTTTACGTATCAAAGCTGAAAACACACACACACACTCACGCACACACATTAGTCTTTATTTAGGAAGTAGAGATCACTAAAGCCCTGCCCTGAGCCAGGGGATTTCACACTAGTGAGATGCCCATGGATACAATGACCTTTTCACACTCTGTGTTTATTGCATGTGTTTGTGAGAGTGGGGAGAGAGGGAAAGAAGCAGAGGAGGTATAACTCTTAGGCTCTTAGAAATAAGGGCTCTATATTTGTCCCCATAGGGGAACCCTTTGAAGAACCCTTTTGGGTTCCATTTAGAACCTTCTGTGAAAAGGTTTCTACGTGGAACCCAAAAGGGGTCGACATCTAACTCTAACCCCCCAAAGGTGTAGATTACCAATTACTTTACAAGGAAAGAAGTTGAACTACACTAAAACTACCCTTGAGAGAAATATAGGTTGTCAAACTAAAGGTAGTTTGAAAAAGTAGTTTGAAAAAAAGAAAGAGAAAAGAAGAGACTGAAAGATGACCAGTCCATGTGACAGAAAGAGTGTGACTGAAATGCTCTGAAATCACTGGGAGAGGGAAACAATTGTGAGGAGGAGCAAAGTGGGGAGACTGGAGGCAGCGAGGGAAGACAAAGTAGGGAAATTGAAGTTCATGGGCTGGAATAATAGTTTAATTCCAATTCTAATGGTTTTTTTTGTTTTCTTTTGGAAAATGGAGTGAGTAGTGACTGTAGCTTACTACACCACTACATGGCAAAATAGAAGTTTACTACTGGAAACACTACTAGGATTGGAATTTAGTTTAACTACCACAATTGATAGTTAAGTGAACTACATGTGGTGGAACTACTCCCCAACACTGAAACACATGGGGGAAGCATTGATGATCCTACCTCCACCAGCCTCCCCTGACATACACACAAACACACACATCCCTCTTTCTATCTTCATGAAAAATAATCTATTTCTCTCTCTCTCTCTCTTTTTCAGTCAAGCCCATGTCCAAGCCTGGTCGTCCCACTCATATCTGCTCCACGTGTAATAAGCAGTTTAAGAACAGTTATAACCTGCGGCGTCACCAGTCGGTGCACACAGGCATCAAAATGAAGGACAGAGCGGCCAGAGAGAGGGAGGAGGGGGGTAAGGGAGGGGGAGGACGAGTGGAGAAGCAGATGATTCCCCTCTCCCTGCTTCATCTCTCTCTGCCCCCTCCTCCACCTCCTCCTGCTCCTCCTCCCCTCTCCTCCATCCCCCAGCCCTTGCCCCACGGAAACCAAGTGGGCGAACCTGTTGCCGTGTCTATTTCCACAGCAACTGTTACCATGGCTGTGCCTCAACCCCTCCAAGCGGCTGTTGTGGTTGCCGGGTCGATGGTGCAGGTGCAGGTGCAGGTTGGTTGGATCTTTCTTTCCCCCAACCCCTTCTCTCATTCTGCTGTACAGACCACTTCTCCTTCTCGGCTGGTTTCTATTTTGTTCATAATTTCCGGATTGTGGTAAACAAATGTGGTTAAATGGGAAGTGGTTTTGCAAATGCTTGTCAAATACACGCACTCACGACTACATGTCAAGGTTACATGGCGAGATCACTTCATTTGCAAGGGGGCTGCCTCCAAGCTTTGGTTGCTTGCTACCAGTCAACTGAACTCAATTGGGTTGAGTTGGACTGAGACATTTTTAACATTGCAAATGTAGTCAGTCTAGCTTCTACCCAGCTACCCAGCACAACTTTCACCAAACCTCCCTCTCTCCTACCCCCCCCCCCCCCCACCCCACCCCCCCCCCCCCCCCCCCCCTCACAAACAGAACCCTGACCCCAACCCCAACTCGACCCCAAACCAGGTGCGTAAGAACCACGCGTGCGAGGCATGCGGGAAGGCCTTCAGAGATGTCTACCACCTGAATCGCCACCGCCTCTCCCACTCTGACGAGAAGCCGTACTGCTGCCCCGTCTGCCAGCAGAGGTTCAAGAGGAAGGACAGGATGAGTTACCACGTGCGCTCCCACCAGGGGGGGGTGGAGAAGCCCTACGTCTGCCCCCACTGCGCTAAGAGCTTCTCCAGGTGGGTAGGGTGCCGGCCTGGGGCCAATACACACCATGTACTGGAGATGTGATTCATTCACAGGTTGCCTCGTAGCTTTATTTCTGTAGGTGTCACACACACACACACACACACACATTTTATAAGTCTGTATTACTCTGTGTCCCTCTCACACACCATCTCTGACAAATACAGGCATAAATAAACACACACAGGTCTTTTGATGTGTTCTTCTTTGTGTTTCAGACCTGACCACCTCAACAGTCATGTGAGGCAGGTGCATTCCACTGAGAGACCCTTCAAGTGCACGGTAATCCCTCCACCATGTCTCTCTCTGTTTGTCGCTCTCTTCTTCCTTCCATCTATAGACCCTTTATAGACCCTTTATAGCACAGGTGTCAAACTCATTCCATGGAGGGCCGAGTGTCTACAGGTTTTTGCTCTTCCCATCTACTTGATTGATGAATTAAGGTCACTAATTAGTATGGAACTCCCCTCACCTGGTTGACAAGGTCTTAATTGAAAGGAAAAACCAAAAACCTGCTGACACTCGGCCCTCCATGGAATGAGTTTGACACCTGTGATCTATAGCGATCCCTTGCTTTTGAGAAAGTTTTGAATTCAGTCTACAAAGCTTAGCGGCAAGCAAAACACAGCTTCACAAAAATCTGAAGCCTATTGTTCAGAATAGTTCACATCTTGGTCTTGAAGTTGTTTCAACTATGATTAATATAACAACTATATATTAATATAATATTTAGTTGTGGTAATGCAAACATAGAAGGCTCTTTCTTTGTGTATGTACAGTTAGGTCCGGAAATATTTGGACAGTGACACAATTTTCATAATTTCGGCACTGTACGCCACCACAATGGATTTGAAATGAAACATATATATATACAGTTATATAACTGTAACTTGAATATGTTTTGGTAAACAGCTAAAATAACAAAAATTGTGTCAGAGTCCAAATATATATGGACCTAACTGTATGTATGTGTGTGTGTGTGTGCGTGTGCGTGCATTGGTGTGGGTGTGTGTTCATGCATTGGTGTGTGTGCGTGCGCACGCGTGCGTGTGTGTTCTCTGCAGACCTGCACATCTGCGTTTGCCACGCGGGACCGTCTCCGTGCCCACCTGATCCGCCACGAGGAGAAGGTGCCCTGCCACATCTGCGGCAAGCTGCTGTCCGCTGCCTACATCACGGATCACATGAGGGTCCACAACCAATCCCAGCACCACGCCTGCCATCTGTGCAATCGCAGTGGGTTGGATTTTGTGTGTTCTCTTTTAGCTGGGAGTTGATTAGGACTGGATTAGGGTCATTGCTATGTGCTGTTGTTTTCATTTGTTCAGAGACAATTGATTGATCTCAGTCTGTTTGTTGTTGGTCTCCTGGAAATGCATTTCACCTGTGTACTTCTTACCTCCTGACTTCACCCCCCTCCCCCCCTTTCCCCCATTCCGCACCTTTCTCCCCCCCCCCCCCCCCTATCCGTCTGTCCTTCTCTTATCACTCCTCTGTTTATCTCTTCCTCCACTCCCCCCCCCCCCCCACCAGGTTTCACTACTCTTACGTACCTGCGCGTCCACGCCCAGAAGCACCATGGCCAGGAGTGGAAGGAGAGCGGGGGGGCGCGGGGGGGATTCGGGGGGGCCGGGGGGGTGCTGCTGTGCCAGCTGTGCGGGGTGCAGTGTAAGACGGCCACGCAGCTCCAGGGCCACATGGGCACCCACGCCTCCCAGAGCGCCCCCAGTCCCACCAGCCCTGCCAGCTCCATTGGCGCCGCCGGCGTGGCTGTGACCGTGTCCGGCTCCTCTGCCATAGGCCTGCTGGTGACTGACTGCTCTGGCATCGCACCCCAGCCCCCCTAGCTGCAAGGCCCATGGAGGGGAGGGGGGAGGGGGGTGGGGGGTGGGGGGACAGAGCAGGGCCATGGAGACGCAGAGTCAGGACAGGTGAGAGTGGATGGGTGGATTGTGTGCCAGTGAAACTTGATGTTTTGTGTGTGTGTGTGTGTGTGTGTGCGCGCGTGTGCTTATCTGTGTATGACAGTTAGCAGCATTTACCATAGCATCCCTTCCTCACCCTCACCTCAGTAACTGTCCATGCTCCCACAGGTTCTCTTCATCTACTGCCAAAGGTGGACACAGAACAAGTGACAATGGCATCTCCATTCGTTCCCTCAACTATCTGTCTCTCCACCAGTTTGATACTTCAGGACATTGACTTGGACACCAAATGACTCCAGATAGGAAGCAGTCATTTTAAATAATTTTAAGTCATTTAATTCTAAACTTCTACCTGGATCCGCTGGTCACAGCCAAGGAGAGGATGGAGGAGGACATTGCAATGGCAAGAGGGAGGGGAAAAAAACCTAGGGACAGATTCCCTCAGAGTGTTTACTCTTGTCCTTCCATGACACAACATGTCATCCATTGAATTAATTCAATTTGAAAGACGTAAAAAATGTGAAAGCTGCGACCCTATTTCCGAGGTTTATATTTGCAGCTACACAATGCCAACCCATAAAACCGATTGGATTTTGCAAATGCATTTCAATTGCTTTTTAATTGGTACACTCATTATACTACTTTTTAACTAGAGAATGATATGAACTCTCAATCAGGGACCCATTGCTAACAGAGGGATATAAGGAGTTTTGCCATTTATCCTATGACCTACAGAGATGAAGTTAACAGAATGGGTATCTATTTATGTATTTCTCCATGTATGAACACTGATGCTCGTAATTGATTTATTTCAATGATCTTTGTTCTTATTATTCTGGATGCTAATTTGTAATTATCTCAAAGTGTGGAATTGATGTAGTAGTCATTTGTACCTTTGTGACACGTTTTGTGAGGCTGTGATATTATGTTCATCTGTTGCTGTAAACGGCTCTGTTAATGTCACTGTAATAAAGCGTTATGTATCTCTATGAACTCCATACATAAAGAACTCAGCTGTAATTGCATTGAGAGCAATTTGCGCACTGTAACAAAATACCGATTGCCATAGTATATACTCCTATTTTGTCTACAAACCACCGGAGAGCCGAAAAGATGACAGAATGAGCCGTTGAGCTCTGGTCCTGGCATTGTTTACACCGGCGGTGGGCCACCCTCCCCCACTGCTTCCTCATCCATCCCCCAGCTCCTCCTCCTCACTCACTCTATCGCACTATTTCAAACAGCTGATTTACAAGAAAGACAGAAACAATTCCGAAGATAAGTTATCTACAAAAGAGGAGGAAGAGCGATGGAATATACAACTGCTGCTTCTTTTTATGAGACAGCTAGCCAATTTTTGGCCAAGCTAGCGAAGTAGGAAGTAGCGACTTTGCTCGCTAGCAACTCAGCTAGCTAGCTATGCTACCAGCCATGCAGAACTAGTAGTTTGTTTGTTGTGTCAAATTACCAGTGAACTTCATTTCGCTGCAAATACCTGTATGGTTTTGCTTTTTGCTTCGTGTCCGTTTTGTTGCAACCCATTTGTCTACAGAGAGTGTTCTTGCTCAAAGCAAATATATAGGTCACGATAGCCTGCTAGCTAGTTACCGAGGTTGCTATATATGGGTCATGAAACAGCTGGTTAGCATTCAAGCTAGCTTGCTAACATTTCTACATTTCATTGACCGACATCTCACGCATGAAGAAGGGCTGTTGAAATGCACAGGAGCGGTCCATCTTGTATGAGCTCGGGTGGTATGTTAGCTAGCCACATCGCTTAGTTAGCTACTTATATGCAAACGCAGGTGTGTAGTTTTCGGTGAAAGGACAATCAGTTACTGATTGCATCAACTAGACAAAGGTAGCTAGCCGGGCAGCTAGGTAGCTATGCCGGGCAATACATTGCTATTGAACTGTCTGTGGCTAGTCTGTCACTAGCGGGAGGAAGCGAGCTAGAGGTGCACCATTTGGAGAAATCACAAATCTGATTAGAAATGTGGCTTTAAGACGACATGCCTTTAGAAATTAGTGATAGCTAGGTAGCTGCCTGACTGTGGACACTGCTTCCAACAGGTTTGATGCTAACCTGGCTGGTTCATTACCTCGTCAGTTTATATGGGTCTAACGTTAGTTGAATCATTTCCTTTATGACTTGACAGCGTCTGTAAGCATATTGCTGATTTATTGCGAGCAAGCGACCTGTCGACTGTCCTACCTCACTGAACCCAATGATTGGGAGTCCAGACCTAAAAGTTAGCTTGGTAGATAAATGACAGTCGTCTGTCTAGAGTTACTGTTTACATTCTTTCCATCTTATGCAAGCAAGAAGCTTACCAATCATGCGTGCATAGATCATTGAATTTAAGAGAATTCAACTTAGATCATGTACATGTGATGCATGTATAACGCCTACCAATTCCTATCCAAAGACATACCTCTCAAACTAGTTCAACAGATACGTTTTTTTTTTTTTTAAATAGAATGGCATTCCATGGCACAGGCCGACAGACAGTATGTGGTAACTTGTTTCCCGGTGCTGAGTTAGGCCATAAGTATTTTTGTGTCAACACCGCAACCGGTGCAACCTCCACGGGCCTCAGCGCCACACCGAGTCTGACTGGGCCCACTCCCCCAGCGGGGATACCTCGCCACCCGACATCACTTGGGGGCAGCGCCGGCGGCGGGGCCGCTGTACCACAGCCTCACAGTAACCCCGCCAGTGAGGTGCCAAGTCCTGCTGAGATGGAGCCTGATCGTCCTATCGGCTATGGCGCCTTTGGTGTGGTCTGGTAAGTGAAGTCCGTTCAACATGGGCGTTAAATACACTCATGTCATTATGGTAAGACTTTGCATTGATGTTTTTTTTCGTTTCAAGTTGAATATGAAGTAACTCACCACAACGTAGTCAACTTAGCAATGAGAAAGGTTTTCCGTGCATGTCAGTAGGCTAGGCCTGTGTTGGTTTGTGTGTGTGTGTGTGTGTGTGTGTGTGTGTGTGTGTGTGTGTGCACGCGCGCAACTAATGAATGTTTGAAAAGAGAAGCTGTGTGTGTGTGTGTGGGTGGTCCTCAGTGCTAATCCACAGACCTCCGCTCCCTGTAGGTCGGTGACGGACCCCCGCGACGGCCGCAAGGTGGCCCTGAAGAAGATGCCCAACGTCTTCCAGAACCTGGTCTCCTGCAAGAGGGTCTTCAGAGAGCTGAGGATGCTTTGCTTCTTCAAACACGACAACGTAAGAGAGGACAGGTGGAGGAGTGGCGGAGGGAGGGAGGGAGGGAGGGAGGGATGGAATGACAGACAGGAGGAGGCAGGGAAAGAAGTAGAGCCGAGGGCAGACTGAAGGATCAGTCATCTTGGCGTTTGTCACCCTATCGCCAGCTTACTAAAGAGGCGTTGAAGGAGAAACGGGAAGGAAGACACATTTTAGTGGAAAAAAAGTGATAATTTGGACTGTGGTCTTGAGGGCGATAACGTGATGTCAGCGGTGTGTAGACAACAGGCAGAGCCATTAGACTTAAAGGAACAGTTCACTGATTGTCACCACGACTCAACAGCTACTTATTAGCGGTCTTTTGTTGACTAAATAGCCAGGAAATAATAATAATAATAAAGCCATTTGAGAAAATAGCCTCTTGGCGGACCAAAGTCACATGTCAGAATTATGAACTCCGACTAAAGACCATAGTGCTTTGCTCAGCCACAGAGGCACGTCTAAGCTAAGATTGAGGTCAGTAATGGATGTAAACAAACCGGACAGTAGCTATTTCAGTAACGATAACCTCACTCCTCCCTAAAGCTCCATGTAGTTTTCAAAAACCATGTGGTTACCCCAAAAATCTGATGATGCCAAGCTTTTGTCTACAGAACGCACTTGGAAGCTGTTTTTCACATGCCCACATGTTCGTAGAGTGACAGGTTCAAAATAAACTTTTTATTTTATTTTTATTTTTATTTAAAGTGTAAACCAAAAATCCATAAAGTGTCCCTTTCATGCACGCATATCGATGCTTTGTCTGTTGTTGCAGGTGTTGTCAGCCCTGGACATCCTCCAGCCTCCGCAGATCGACTGCTTCGAGGAGATGTATCCTTGACCTCTACTCATTCCGTCTCTCTCTCTGACATTTGTCACACACACTTGTCACGTACATAGATTCTCACAGCACACATTTCAAGACTTCGATGCATCTATTCTTCACTCCCTCTGTCCCAGTTTCTCGTTATAAATTCTCTCCGACATGCCCTCCTTTGGACGTCCACAGCCTAAATACAGACAGAGATGAGGTCACCCACTAATTCCTAGCGCTCCCTCCTCCCTCCGCTGGTCTTGTGTTGGTTGCTCTGCTGAGATGATGATGATGATGATGGTGATGGTTGAGAAGCCGTGTCCCATAGAGCTGTGTGGTTGACCTTGACCCCTGACCCTGCAGCTATGTGATAACGGAGCTGATGCAGAGCGACCTCCACAAGGTCATCGTGTCTCCCCAGCCCCTCACCACCGACCACATCAAGGTGTTCCTCTACCAGATCCTCCGGGGTGAGTGCAGGGAGAGGTCAAAGTTGATGGGTCACAGTGTGTGTGTGTGTGGGGGGGGCTACATCAAAATGTGAAAATGGTGCAGGGGTATGAGTACTTTTGCAATGCACAGTATGTAAGTGTATGTGTGCGTGTGTGTGCATCTGTGGTGAATAATAGTCATTCTCCTTGCTCAGGGCTGAAGTACCTGCATTCTGCTGGAATCCTGCACAGGGACATAAAACCTGGAAACCTTCTAGTCAACAGCAACTGTCTGCTCAAGGTAGTGTGTGTGTGAGAGAAAATACATGGACTCCTCTCGAACCACACCTTGGTATGTGACTGTTCGTAGGAGTAATGCTCTTTTCTGTCCTTGCTCAAGACTTCAATTGGAATGACAAGAACACCCCCCCCCCCCCCCCCCCCTTTTAGATCTGTGACTTTGGTTTAGCCCGCGTGGAGGAGCCGGACCCATCACGTCACATGACCCAGGAGGTGGTGACCCAGTACTACCGCGCCCCGGAGGTGCTGATGGGCAGCCGCCACTACGGCTCGGCCATTGACGTGTGGTCCGTGGGCTGCATCTTCGCCGAGCTACTGGGCAGACGCATCCTCTTCCAGGCACAGAGCCCCATCCAACAGGTAGTCAGGGCAGGACCATCTTCAGAAAGGGGGGGGGTGGTATTGCCTATTAGGGTTAGACTGTGCTTTTTTATAGGACAGAACGGACAGACGTAGCAACTTGACAGGGGGGTTTGATAAGATGTCGGATTGATTCTCTCATGAATAATATGGGATCATGTCAGGCCTAGTGTTAGCGTTCAACATGCATGGCTGGTGTGATGCTGTGTTTCAGATTTTCATTGGAGGTTAAATATGCTCTCTCTCTCTCTCTCTCTCTCTCAGCTGGATCTCATCACCGATCTGCTGGGTACCCCTCCTCTCTCTGCGATGGCGTCTGCCTGCGAAGGGGCGCGGGCTCACATCCTGAGAGGTCCTCACAAACCGGTACGTGGCCACACCACCAACACCAACACCAGAACCAGCCTTTCACACACGGGCCTGGCTTTTTTTGTCAGGTCTGGTAAAAGCGGATTAAAAGGTCAAAAGCTGCCTTGTCCTTTGGGTAGGTGTACTCATCCTCTGGTCAGGTGTTGGTTCCCAACCTGGCCAACCGTAACACCTGAGGGCTACCGCTGTCGGCTGACCCTGACCGTAACGAACCCAAACAATAAGAAATGGACCATATACCCTGTCATCATCAGAAGCCAGTAGCTTATTGGAGGATCTCCTCTCTCTCTCTCTCTCTGTGTCAGCCCTCCCTCTCTGTGTTGTACATGCTATCTGACGGGGCAACCCATGAGGCCATCCACCTGCTGTGTCGAATGCTGGTCTTTGATCCGGTGAGTACAGGGGGGAGACCCGGGGAGGACCAGGGGGACCGGGGGACACCAGGGAGGGACCTGGGGGGTGGGGGACCAGGGGGGGACTGGCATTCTAATAGACTGCACCCATTCACAATAGCATGTTCTTTTTATGAAGGAATGTGCTTGTGTTTTTATATTTCAATGTGTCCGTATCTTTAAATCTCTCTGTCAAGGTGTGTGTGCGTTCTCCACTCACTCACTTCTCTCTCTCTCTCTCTCTCTCTCCAGGCCAAGCGGATCTCAGGCAGCGACGCCCTCTCCCACCCCTACCTGGACGAGGGGCGGCTGCGTTACCACACGTGCATGTGCCAGTGCTGCTACTCGGTGCCCAGCGGGCGCGTGTACACGCGGGACTTTGAGCCGCCTGCCGACCGGCCCTTCAGCCACAGCTACGAGCAGAGCCTGCTCTCCGTCTGGCAGGGGAAAGGTAAGGAGTTACCGTTGTAATAACGTTGTTGTGTCCCACAGGTCAACGGTAGGAGGAGGAGCTAACGCTAGCTAGCATGCGTTCCAGTTTAAAAAATAAAATAAAAATAATATTTCTTCTTCTTTTCTCCTGTCATTACTCTTGCGCTCTCTCTCGTCCAAGATCATCCCGTCTAGTTCTCCAGTCACATTCATTCCTTCATCCCATCTCCCTTATCCTACTATCCAGCTCTCAAAAAAAAAAAAAAAAAATATATATATATATATATATATATATATATATATATATATATATATATATATATAAATATAAATATTTTTCCATCTCTCTTTCACACTATTGTTCTCCGCCGTCAGTCTCGTTCAGTGTTTCGCGTCTTGGCGGGCGGTTTTCACCTCGCCACGGAAACGTCCTGACGCTGGCAGGCGGTCACCAACGCCTGAACCCACGTGTTTTTGTTTTGTCTTTCAGAGCTCATCCATCACTTCATCACGGAGCACCAGCAGGGGAAACGGGTGCCGCTGTGCATTAACCCCCAGAGTGCCGCCTTCAAGACCTTCATCAGGTGAGGAAGAGGAGAGGAGGGGAGAGGGTCAGGGACTTGTGTTAAATCCACGCAACTTTCAGCTGTACGTGGCCATGTTGTAACGACACCCGCTCTTTCCTTTCTTAGGTCCACCGCTTGGCATTCCTCCAAAGTCTCCAGGAAGGAGGAGAGATGAGAGCGGTGCGTGAGGAGGAATCATGGGAAATGCAGTGCGATAGAGGGAAAAAGGTTTATCGGGGGAAATATAGTAGATGGATTTAGATCTCTTTGGATGAAGGGAAGGTGTGGATGGAACACCTGACCTACCCTACCCCACCTCCCACACCCACCTCACCAACCCCCCACCTCACCCCCCCCCCCCCCCCCCCCCAAGAGAAAATAGCAGTATCTAAACAGATGCACTCAATTCTACAAAAGACTACATTTCCTATCATCTGTAGTTCAATGACAACTACTGTTCACAATGAAGACTTGACGTCCTTATGCTACAGACATTTTCCCTGATGCTGAAAATGAAAATGTGCTGCTGAATACAAGGAATAAAGAAAGGAAAGAGGAGGAGGAGGAAGAAGAAGAAAAGAAAAAAAAAAGAAGAGGATATGTTATAGAAGAGGCTTATTGGAAACATTTCGTACTAGAACACTTGATTGGGTTTTCTCCGATGTGGTTGATATCGGAAACAAAGGAATAGCGATTTTAATAATTTATGTTGAATAATTTGTTCGTTCTGTTAATTTTTTGAAGTCATTCCAGCCATGTGCAATATGATAATGTGTCAAAGCGACACGCAAACGGCCGATACCGAACTCTTCAACTGTGCTCTCTGACTTCACACTGTCACTTGATTTAACACGTCAAGATTGCTACCGTCAAAAGGATTCTCCAGATCTATCTCACTGGTGTACTGTGCTGGGAGGCCAGAGGCTGGCCTCCCTTTCAGCATAGTTGATATCAAACTGAACACACAGCGGTCGCTGCTGTCCCACCTGCTCGGCATGCATATCATAGCGTTCTCCCTATGTTTCTGTTCCACTTAATGTTGTGTACTGGCCCTTTACGAGTCTCCATGCGTTCGACATGGGACTTTTTTGTTTGTAGTTGTGCACCTTGTACTTTAGGTGATTTGAAGCGAGTGACATGGTGAATGACTGCACCTCCAGACCTGGCTCTACTCTCACGGCGCATAGAAGTGAAGCGTCTTGTTGCGAGTGGAAGTTCTTTTGAGCACTGATAACATGGCGTTGTGTTATTTCCTGCAGTGAGTGTGTGTGTGTGTGTGTGTGTGTGTGTGTGTGTGTGTGTGTGTGTGTTGGGGGGGGGGTAGGTAAACTGACTCTAGATCTGTGCTGCAAGACAACTGCCATGTGCGTTTCTTTGCTAAATCTGGACCCTCCCCCCCCGTGTTTCCACCCTACCAGTTTGACCAAACCGTATCCAAGACAAATTGGCCGTGCACTCTGATTGAGCGGGAGGGAGGAGTCTCCGAGATCATGGGCGGAGCCTTGTGCAGATGATGCATGTTTTGTTTCGTGTTTTTTTTAATCTATTTTATGTTTAATTTATTGTGCGTTTGTTTTAGCTTCTGTGTAGGTGGCAGGCAGTTTTTGAGTGCAAGCTTCATGCTCCGTCATGTTGAGTGTGTACTGAGCATAATCAGCCGTGTGTGTGTGTGTGTGTGTGTGTGTGTGTGTGTGTGTGTGTGTGTGTGTGTGTGTGTGTGTGTGTGTGTGTGTGTGTGTGTGTGTGTGTGTGTGTGTGTGTGTGTGTGTGTGTGTGTGTGTGTGTGTGTGTGTGTGTGTGTGTGTGTGTGTGGAGTTGAAGGGAAAGTGCAGTCTTCTGCTTAAGTGATCTCATTACCTCAAAAACACTTGGGATCGACAGGGGGGCCCGGAGTGGACTGGGTGTGTGTCGATAGACCGAACTCAACTTCTATGTACTGTAATGTGACGTTGTTCCTTTGTACTAAAATCACACTGTTCTTTACACTGTTACTTCCTTCCTCTTGGCGAGAGGGGGATGAAAATTGGTCGGGAGAACAGATTGTTGGAATTTGTTGGTGAAATGCTGCTGTATTTTGTTCTTTTTGGGGTTCTATTATTTACAAGTTAAGTTCAAGGCTCAGGTGTCCCTTTGCATACTGTGGACCTGAAAACATAAACACACACTCACGCAGATATTCACCAATAAGAGTGTGCCTGACCTGAAATGAGGAACCACAGGACTGTGTGGTGGACTCTTAGCTCGATTAGCAGAGGCTCCTGAAGACAGTCCGTAACTGTGCTAGCTGGCATGGCTATCATGAGCAGTCACCACGACCCACCTGTTCCAGGTAGAGGTTTCCTCTAACCAAAGATCTAGGACCAGATTATTTTACCCTCAATACATTGTGAAAAAAAAAAAGAAAGAAGATATCTGACCCTGTATCAGTGGTTGTGGGTGACTTCTACCTACTCCATCTCACCACTAGATGGTGCTATTGGATATAGGGGTGTCAGGGACTTCCAGAATGTTTCACTTGTGTATCTGCATGTGTGTATTTATGATAAAAGGAGAAATTTGTGGATTTGAATGCTGTGCAATGGGAGTTGTCAATATTGACGAACCTGCATTGTGATATTTAATTTGATTTTAGGAAATAATTTTGTTTGTTTGTTTTTTGTTAAGTTTGTGATGTGACCCATTTAAAAATGTACTTTTTTTTTTCTTTGTTGGTTTCACAATTTTGCTATTGTGTTAGTAGAGAGCGTTGTAGGCTGAGTTTTAGAGTAGACAACCAGGGTTTGTCTCTCCCATCTCCCTTGTACTTGAAAGCTCTTGAGCTGAACGGGCATGGGAAGAAAGACACAACACCGTGGAATCTAGATGTTA
The DNA here is from genome assembly GCF_951799395.1 of Argentina silus. Taxonomy (NCBI): domain Eukaryota; kingdom Metazoa; phylum Chordata; class Actinopteri; order Argentiniformes; family Argentinidae; genus Argentina; species Argentina silus. Next base: position 19,660,665 of record NC_139663.1, read on the forward strand.
GACATTTTTCTGATGGGAAATTAATAATTGATAATTAATGAATATGAACCAATGTTGAATACTGCTGTTTTGAAAATGTTAATATTCTGTTGGTTTGGTTTTTTTGTCATGGCGTTTTAGGAAAGGTTTTTTGACTTGTGTTCCCAACAAATACTTGAATTTCTTAAGAAAAAAGACTAGAGTAAAAGTAGTGAATGAATAAATGAATAGTCACTGGAGTCATGAGTGTGTACAATGTGGGGCTCGGGGGGTTATTGATGGGCACGGTCCGGTAACAGCTAAAATAATTATCCTTTCAAACACGGTCGGTGTGTTCAATGGCTGTAAAGAAATCAAAATGTGCTTGTGCCCGTTCAAAATGAAGATAGCCTACTGACAATTCCCAGCACCAATCAGACATATACCAGGGGGTGGCAGGGTGGGACTCCGGGGCCTCCAATCACTGCATGGTTATGCGGGGGCGTCCATCGCTGTCGGCCCACAGACCTGGAACAGACCCAGACAGACTGGCCATGATATGACACCAGCATTATGCTCGCCCAAGAAGGTTGAACATATTGAACGACCCAGAGACGAAAGGGATTTGGAACTAAAACAAGCATTTGATAACTCGTTAACATATCAGCTAGGATAGGGCGAAGATATTGCGAATACATCATCAGTCGATGGATATGGAAGGAGAACATGTCAGACCAGCGCGGAGACTTGAGGAGGAGAAGCGGTGTTCTTGAGATGTAAATCAAAACAATAATCTGACGGCCGACGAGTGACGACCTCAGAAGCGGTAGTCGCTTCAGGTAACACCGGTTTACTGAACCGTCCCGGAGTCGGTCGGTCGGTATTTGACCCCCCGACCGGAGAGAGACAGCAGCACCAACCGGGGAAGAGTGGCCACCGAATTGCCTCGCCTAAAAACGCGCGTTTCAGACTTTCTGTCTATCGAACATTTCTAGATATATCGACCCAGAAACCCCCCCCCAGTCCCCCTTAAACATGTGGACCACGTCCCTGACACCGCCTGGACCAGCACATTGACGTCGTCTTTGACCAGTGACAGGACCACGACGGGCCGCACAACGACCATGTAAATGTCTCCATCCTATTCCCCCAGCCCCCCCCCCCTCCTCCTCCCCACTCCACTCTTTCTATTCTTCTTTCATCATCCACTCCTCTTCCTTTTCATCCATCCTTGCGCCGAGGTCGCTGGAAACGCCGCTAGGTCAAGAAAAGAGAAAACGTTGCTCCTGCACACAAACGTCGTTTGTGAGCCTTTACAACCGGATGCATTGTGTTAGCATGTCGTCTGTTAGCGTGCGTTGTCTGTCAGAATCCGCCATGCCAGACGGAGGACACCTCCTCGCCTGTTATTATCGGTAGCTAGCTGGTTTATTGCATGCTACACAACCTGTTATAACTACCAGCCAGCCATCGTTCTGCAGTCTGTGTGATCAGGTAATGTATACCTCTCAAGTGGAGCTAACTGACTCTGCGGCATGTCAAAGTCAAATGTTGGGAATTTTTTTTGGGAAAGCTTGTCATGCTAAGCAAACATCAGATTGAGGTAGGTGATGCTCAGATTCGGGCCAGTGCAAATAACGGTATACTAATATAGCCAGTTGTTCAGTTCAGTGAGGATTCGCGATCGAATATATGGAACTGTTGTCGGATTGATGTGGCGATTATTATCGTCAGTTTCAGGTCGTTCGTTGCCAGCCGTACCGTAGTTGTCCCGGTACGGCCGGCCGTACCGTAGTTTTGGTCCCGGTATTGTCAGCCCCGAGGAGGATGTTCGTTAGCGCACTGCGTATTTTGACCGTAGCCTCGGCCACGTTGGACTGGCCTGCCACAGGTCTGGCCCGGGATATCTGCCACGGTAGAGATGTAAAGGCAATAGCATGTTCAGAATGAAGGGATAACCCCCCCCCCCCCCCCCTTCCATCAGCGCTAAACCATGTGCAGCCGTTAAGATACTGGTCATTTAACTGTGTGTGCAAATGAAGAGAAGCTGTCATTTACTCAGATAATATATGTCCAGAATTTTCACCAGGGAAATCAAAACCGCACTCTGTAAAAACCGTTAACGTCCACCGATTAGCATTGTGTTTGTGACTTGTTGTGTTGTGGAGTGATGCAACATGTCGGCTCTCTGTCCGGTACACAGAATGAACAATAGACCCCCGCCCCAATCTCCCCCGCACCCCCGCCCATTACAATACCCCTTCTCATATTCCATCTGTGCCGCTACTGTACTCCCCTTTGTCATCCCCCCCTTTTCACTCCTCCCTCCCCCCCCTCTCTCTCTAGATCCCAGCTGTAATCTGTGTAAATCTCCTGTTTTTCTAATCCCTTCCCGATCTATTTTGGTTTGAGTCCCCTCCCTGCTACTCTTTCTCTCTCTCTCTCTCTCTCCACCTCTCCATCCCAGCACCTTTCTCTCTGTCTCCACCTCTCCATCCCAGCGCCTTTCTCTCCCTCTGTGTACATACATCAACCTGAAGAGCAAAGACAGTGGAAAACCTTCTATTCATTCCCACTGGAGCCCGTCAGCACCGCAAGCTATAGACACGTCATTCCACATAGAATGTAATGTACTTTAGGAGATTAGGGCTGTTGAAATAACTTGTTTTAAGTTATTTATTTATTGTTATCCCTCTTTCTCTCTTCTCTTCCCCCATTTTTTATTTGTCCTCTCTCTCTCTCTCTCTCTCTGTCTCTCTCTCTGTCTCTCTCTCTCTGTCTCATTAGATGCAGACGCCAGCAGGCCTCTCCAGGTTATGATCAGGGGGGTGGGAGGGAGGTGTGGGAAGTTGACAAATATACCACTCGCAATGCTGTGATTTAGCGAGCTTCTCGTGATGTACATCTTTTCAAAACACAAACTCCAATTGTTATCAGCACCGAGTCCATTTCATTTCATTCCGACAAAATATCCCCCGAATGATTCAGTCTCTTTGAACTGACAGATACAGCATTGTCCCCCACCCCCCCCCCCACTCCCACATACATCGCTAATTAGTGCTGGATTCCTTAAAGTCTGTACCAGACATAGTTCTCTAGACAATACTTTTATGCTGCAAAGTACCTCAGCAACTAGGATACACTTATCACCACCATATGGTCTTTATACTGTCTTATCAGCTTAAAGGAGATTGAACACACAAACACACACACACTCTCTCCAGAGCTTTCGTCATCAATCCTTCCCCACTCATTATTAAGTGCTTTGAGGGCAAGGGTGAGACGCTTACAGACACAGCCATAAACACACACACACACACACACACACACACACACACACTCTGGAACCATGCTGACTATCCTAGCTGCCGGCTCCCTCTTCTTCCCGGGTCTGTTCCTACTGTCCAAAAAATGTCTGAAACGCCTGCCGGGCCTGTGGAGCGAGGGCGACGCCGTCATCGTGTCTGCCAGGTACACACACACACACACACACACACACCAGCGTCTATGCTTCCATTCAGATTTACAAAACTTCATTGTCCCAGTCTTGGGCAATTTAGTATGCAGCTGCATAAAACATTACAAAACACAATAACACGATTTCAATCGCCACTTTTTTCCTGTGATGATATCCTGGGTGTCAGTAGGTGAGGTTTGTGTGCTAATATGAATTTTTATGAACTCCATCCCCCTCTCCTCCCCCTTTTCTTGTTTTTGTCAGGTTGGTGTCATCCATTCAAGCCATCATGGCTTCCTCCGCTGGGTACATCATCGCGTCCTCATGCGAGGACATCGTGGAGGACCAGTAAGTACTGTTACGTGTGTGTGTGTGTGTGTGTGTGTGTGTGTGTGTGTGTGTGTGTGTGTGTGTGTGTGTGTGTGTGTGTGTGTGTGTGTGTGTGTGCGCGCGCTTGTAAGAACGTGTCATTCTCTCCCTGTTCCACTCACCTTCTGTCCCTGTTAATCTAATTAGAATCTCAACCTAATTAGCTTCTCTCCAGCAAAGCAGCACACTGTCTTAGTGTCCATAATACAGTCACCCAGAAGACTCTAAACTTAGACGACAGCGTTCTGCCAGGAACATTTCTGTCCCCACGAAACTACTGGCATTACTGTACTTTTCTACTCTGTGGGCTTTGGATTAGGTTTTTGACCAAGTTTTGAGTAGAAATAGGTTTTGAATGTTTTCTCACACTCTCTCACTCGTTACTGATACAGCCTCTCTCTCTCTCTCTCTCTCTCTCTCTCTCTCTCCCTCTCTGAACCATGGATGTACCCGGTTCGGTAAACTATCTCTCTTATGTTGGCAGCACCAAAGATTCCATGACATTCTACTTTGAGAACTCTAACATTACACTAGAGGGTCATTTGTCCTGAAGCGCTCTCCATGCCAACCCCAAAGTTGTGGTACATTCCAACTGTCAAAGTGAGCCGACTGAACTTGTGTATACAGTCTCTAAGGCTTCCTCCCCCCCTGTCTCATCCCCTCCTCTCTGCGGTGGTTTGACAGAACAAGTAAAAGCCCGTTCATGCGGCGGTCATCCACCTCCTCCTGGCTTCTGACGAGCCGAGAGGAAGGGGAGAGGAGTTGAGGAGACTTTGGCGATGCGTCCCGTGACTCTCCCTCTGAGTCAGACGCTGTCATCCTCAAGATGACTCTGGCTGACACAGGTGCTGCTCTTAACCCCCCCCCCCTCCCCCGCCCCCCTCTTAACTCCCTCCCCCTCCTCTCCTTCTCCTTCATTAATAAGTCAGTAGTCTCGAGTAGGGAGATGGGAAAGAACGGGGTGGGGGGGGGGGGTGCTAAGATAACAGAAATCGGGTGAGATGCGGAGGGAGGGGGAGGAGGGGGGGGGGGGGGGGGGGTAAGAGCAGCACCTGTGTCACCCAGACTGAGTTTTGTAAAGAAGAAGAAGAGAGCGAGAGAAGAGAGCCTCTGACTCTCTCCCCCCCCCCCCCCCCACCCCAATTTGCCAGCCAAAGCGGCCAGCGCTCGCGTGAGAAGCCGGTTCATTTGACTACCAAATTCCAGTAGAGTGCCGAGTGTTTTTTGCGATGGAGGATTCGTTTGATCGAGTCATTACGTTTATTTGTCATTACACAGAGCATTACAAATACACAGTGGAACCGAATGCCTCGGGCACAGCAGCTCTGAACAATGGACAATAGAATGTAATAAAGATAATAGGATAATGGAACAATTTTACAACCACAAGTCATAAAAACCAATAATACTAATAATATAGATGGATGGAGCAGCAGGATAATGACGAGCAGCAGTGCAATGTCTACGGTGAGTGTAAAGTGCAAGGTCTGGTGATACCCTGCGCTTGGCGGGAAAAAGAAAGGCGGTATTTGGAGTATGTTACAGTAATACGCTTTGAAAGTCCATCCCATCCTTTTGGGCGTTCGGATCGCTAGCGAAGGAGGGTCTAACGTGGTCCATCGTGAACAGCGGGGAGTGGGTCAGAGTTACACACACACACACACACACACACACACACACACACACACGGTTCATTTGTTTTCCCACACCTTTTTCATTTTTTTTTCTTCTGTTCAGCCACCCGAGCTACAACGAGCGGATGAGGTGTATATTTTCTCTTTCAGCACTCACAAACACTCTCTCACTCTGTCTCTCTCTCTCTCCCTCCCTCTCTCCCCTCCAGGCATTGGCTCACCAGCTCCTACATCCTGTTTGCCGTGCCCTACTTTGCGTACGACATCTACGCCATGTTCCTGTGCTACTGGCACAAGCTGCAGGTCAAGGGTCACGAAGAGGGGGCGCGGCCCGTGCCCATGAGCGCCGCCGTGCCCAGCTACCTGCGCCGCGAGTTCCTCATGGTGCTGCACCACGTCGTCATGGTGACCGTCTGCTTCCCCGTCTCTGTGGTAACTATCGCTGTGACGAAGGGTGGTGGTGGTGGTGGTGGTGGTGGTGGTGGTGACCCATTGTTGTTGGGTTTTTTTCTGTCTGAATGTCTGTGCTGTGAAAATGCATTCAAAATGATACACACACACACACACACGCATGGTTTGATGGACCGACACACATTCATCAAAAACTCTTCCGAAAACACACTTTCTGAACACCGACGTTGCACTGACGTGTGTGACAGCTCTCCTACAGTACATGCTCACGTACACACACTAAAACATCCACTCTGACCCTCAAAGAATTGTACAGAAGGAGAGGATAAGATGCAGGTCTGGTCTCTGGACTGTAGAAGTGGCCCTAGCAGGCTTCCGTACCTATGCTCTCCTATTCCACTCCCCATCTGCCTCCATAGAGACTGGTGCTAGCACTACTTTACTTTAATTGTGTGGGCGGGCAGGGCGGGTGGGCGGGCACACACACACCTCACACTTGTGAATAGTCAAGTTCAAAATAGCACACGTCTCCCTTAGTTGGGGAGATTCTCTCTCTCTCTCAGTTCTGGAAGCAGGGAAAGGGGGATTATTTCTATCTTGTGTATCCTTTCTCACCCCTCTCTCTCTCTCTCTCTCTCTCTCTCTCTCTCAGTTCTGGAGGCAGGGAAAGGGGGATTATTTCCAGGGTGTCATGTTTCTGGCTGAACTCAGCACTCCGTCCGTCTGTCTGGGAAAGATCCTCATCCAGGTAATCTCCCTCCACCATCATTCCCCTCTCTCTCTCTATTCCAATACTCTCTCTCTCCTTCCCTCCCTCCCTCCCTCCCTCCCTCACACCCACACTCACACACAGACACAGAACTTAATTTCTATCTGCCTCTATTCATATTCATATTCAGCATTGACGTATCTTTCATGTTAACATTCCTGTGCCCTCCCTGCCGCGTTAACAAGGCAGCTCCTTACCCTTTTAATGTCTCTCCTTCGAATCTCTCTCTCTCTCTCTCTCTCTCTCTCTCTCTCTCTCTCTCTCTCTCTCTCTCTTCTCTTTCTTCCCGCTTTCTCGCTCTCCCTGTTTTCTCTCTTCAGTACAAGAAGCAGCACACACTTCTTCACAAAGTGAACGGAGCTCTCATGCTGGTCACTTTCTTCATCTGTCGTGTCCTGCTCTTCCCCTACCTCTACTACGCCTACAGCAGGTATGGTTCCCTAACGCTGTCTGTCTGTGTCTGTCTGTCTGTCTCTGCCTGCTTGCCTGTCTGTCTGTCTGCTTGCCTGTCTGTCTGTCTGCTTGCCTGCCTGCCTGTCTGTCTCTGTCTGTCTGCTTGCCTGCCTGCCTGTCTGCTTGCCTGCCTGCCTGTCTGTCTCTGTCTGTCTCTGTCTGTCTGTCTGTCTGTCTGTCTGTCTGCCTGCCTGCCTGCCTGCCTGCCTGTCTGTCTGTCTCTGTCTGCCTGCTTGCCTGTCTGCCTGCCTGCCTGCCTGTCTGTCTGTCTTTCCCTCGCCAGCCTTACTCCATGCATATAATAATCTCAATTGCTGCTTAAAACAGTTTGGATCTGTTTTATTTTACTGGTGGCAGAGGTGGTCATACTCACAAAATGACCCAATCACTTCCATTAGTGAATGTTTGTTTGTCCTTAATTGATGTCATCATTTAACCTTTAACAGTGAAAACTGACACTGATTTTAGATATCATAGCAATTAATGACCAGGATTAGTTCAGAAAGCCTGGGGAAGTCACGCCTCACGACATGACACGTCAAACCGATTAAATACCTTGTTTGTGCTCCAGAAAAAAAACAGGTTTTCATCAATTTTCTTCAATGTTGCAAGCTATTATGGGCAACAACTCTCTGCGAAATAGTCATATAACAACCAGCAACCATTCTAGGGGCATGTGGGGGGAGGGGGTCTTGGAATGTAACATCTTCGGTGAAAATGGAGTCAAATGGTGTCATCTCTGTATGTTACATGTTCTAAGTGTTACGCCTGCTACAGTAAAGCAGACCCTGTTAACCGCTGCGGCCCCCCCTCCTCCTCCTCCTCCCCTGTGTTGCAGGTACGCCTCCATCCCCCTCTACAAGGTGCCCATGGTGGTCCCCTGGCAATGCAACGCGGGAGCAGCTCTCCTCATGGCCCCCCAGGTCTACTGGTTCTCCCTCATCTGCAGGGGGGCCTTCCGCCTCTTCACCGGGGCCTCCCGCCCCCGCCCCGCCCTCAAGGCCGACTCAGACTGCCCCGGCCACGGAAGCCCCTTCACCCCCGCTAACGGATACAGCCCCCGCGAGGCGGAGAGGGAGACCGACACACACTGAGAGGGAGATGGAGAAGAAGAATGAGGAAGGGAGGAGAGAGAGCAGATTGGAGGGAGCCAGGCAGAGGGGGTGGGGATGGGGGGGGTGGGGGGGGATGGGTTGTAATGTACTGTAGAGAAACAAACTGAATATGACACTGGAGCCAAAAACCAAAATGGAGGACCAGGGCTGACCTCAGAGTGCACTGTATACTGTAACGTAGGAGAGGGAGTGAAAAGGTGCGTCTCAACCTCTACCCCTCTCTCTCTCTGTCCTCTACCTCTCTCTCCCTCCCTCTGTCCTCTACCACTCTCACTCCTTCTGTCCTCTACCACTCTACCTCTCTCCCTCCCTCTGTCTTCTACCACTCTCTCTCTCTCCCTCCCTCTGTCTTCTACCACTCTCTCTCTCTCCCTCCCTCTGTCTTCTACCACTCCCTCTCTCCCTCCCTCTGTCTTCTATCACTCTCTCCCTCCCTCTGTCTTCTACCACTCCCTCTCTCCCTCCCTCTGTCTTCTACCACTCCCTCTCTCCCTCCCTCTGTCTTCTACCACTCCCTCTCTCACTCCCTCTGTCTTCTACCACTCTCCCTCTCTCCCTCCCTCTACCACTCTCTCACTCCCTCTGTCCTCTACCACTCTCTCACTCCCTCTGTCCTCTACCACTCTCCCTCTCTCCCTCCCTCTGTCCTCTACCACTCTCCCTCTCTCCCTCCCTCTGTCCTCTACCTCTCTCCCTCTCTCCCTCCCTCTGTCCTCTACCACTCTCTCCCTCCCTCTGTCCTCTACCACTCTCCCTCTCTCCCTCCCTCTGTCTTCTACCACTCTCTCCCTCCCTCTGTCTTCTACCACTCTCTCTCTCTCCCTCCCTCTGTCCTCTCCCTCTCTCCCTCTGTCCTCTACCACTCTCTCACTCCCTCTGTCCTCTACCTCTCTCCCTCTCTCCGTCACCCCTTTTACATGGACCTTGCGGAGGAGGGAGTGAGGTGAGATATTGATGGAGGAGTGGGTGAATGAGTGAGAGGAGGGGTTAAGGCAGAGAAGGGAGAATCTGTGAAAGGGCAAAATGCCACCAAGCACTCACATGACTGTGGTCTGCAGACCTCAAACTGAGGCAGTAAAACGAGCTGACTGAATAGTGGAAGGAGGAGAAGGATTCCACTTTGAAGGACAGATGGCAGCAGAGGAGGTAAACATATAGCCGTGACGAGAGAGAGAGAGAGATGTTCCTCAAACGGATCGTTTCAGTTCCACTAAGGATTGCAAGGTACACCGATTGTAATCTTTTTAAAGACAAATGAAAAACTGCTGTTCTACATTAGGCTGGCTGGTCAGGATTTAGGAATGTATTATACTGTAGAAAAAAGGTAGTAACTTATTAAATAGACGACCAATTGATTTTTGGTCACAGCAAAACGGGGCGGGGGGGCGGGGGGGGACAATGCCAGTATCTCAAAGTTAGTCGTGTTCCTGGTCTGCTGTGTAGTTGCTGTCCGTCAAGGCGAGGTCCACTCTGGATGGTTTGAGTGGGGGCCTCAGGAACAGAGACACACAGCCTTCTGTGGTGTGGCTTCATACTGCCTTACCTCTCCTCTGAATGTGACTCTCTCCCCTGTTTCTCTCTTTTTTTCGAGACATGTGGGAAGGCAACAGGATTCCCCCCCCCCCCCCCCCCCTCCCCAATGTGACAAACAAGTGTACAGAACATACGCCATTTTATCGTTTCTCATCCACTGAATCGCTTTGTTAGGTTTTATATTGCTCACATACACGTTTTCGAATATTTATTTGACATGTGATTTATTTATTGATTGTTTTTAATTTATGAATTGTGATTTATTTAGTTACGGGTAGTTGTTTTTATATGCTCCTGTACCCCTTCACCCTGCTCACCTCTCTGACGACTGAGGGGAGAGATGCAGACGGAGGAGGGGAGGGTTCAGTGGACGCAGGCGGGCGGGGCTGTGCCATTCCCATGGTTACTATAACGGACGACCATGGCGTCTCCTACAAACTGAATGTCGGACTCACATTGGAACTGCCGATGCACGCGATTCTGAGATGATATACAACAGTATTATAAAGGGACTTGGGAGACTTCGGGTGTTGCAGTGTGTGTATTTATGTGCGGTACTTGAAATGCACACTGGCTGCACCAGTCCTGGCAACCGTTGTGGTACTCCACTCTCTCTCTCTGTCTCTCTCTCTTCGCACTGAAGAACTTTTTGTGTGTGATATGATGGAAGAGACCGAAATCCATCGACTTGTAACGACACGCAGCTAACACAGACTCCCCAGTTCACACCGTTTTAGAGCGTTTCAACCACTATTTAGTTTTGTGTTTGTTACTCGTGATTTGGTCATATTCCTCATGCCGTTTACTCATGACATGGTGCCCGATGCCATCAATGTAGCTGTCAAAGTCACCGGGTTGAGACGTGGTCGTCTTGAAACGCCAACCCGGTGACCGAACCTCGACCAAAGCCATGTTTGTGGACCTACATTGGGACCTACACGGAAGCAAAGGGAAGAGATATTAGAGCAACTGTTATGCGCTGGACCATACATATTGCATTGGGCTGTTTTTCGCTATATATATATATATACATATATACATGTATATATATATATAGCTGCATGATGTCAACAAGAGAATGGCTTACCATTGGCCAACCAGCGGGGGAAATACCGGGGCTTACTGTTTATCGGCCAATGAAGGGAACACCATAACACCTCACATAAAGGCACTGTTGAAATGGTACCATGTAGAATGGGGGATCATTATTTATTGACGGGTCATAATCAACATGTTTTTGTCTTTATTGATGCTTTCTAACTGATCGAGGTTGAGTTAAGGTCCATTGTGCAAGGGTATGGTCAACTTTCCGTTGCATAACAAGTAAACATCTGGTTTCAACCTCTTGTTCTGGTTCTTTCTAATCCTTTTGGATGTCTTTAGGAGTCCTAGCCATTCTCATAATGTCATTCAACAATAAAGTCTTTGAATATGTTCACAAATGAAATTCTAAATGTTTCTTACCTGAATTCTGAAACTTGTTTTGTTTTGTTTTACTGTAGTCCCTGTTCTGAGTAGCAGAGGGCGCTGATACTGCCATTATAGTTGCCCTTCGTAAAAAGGGTTGGTTGCAGATTACCCTAAACTGCAGATTAGTTTAAGTGAGCCATTATTAGAGTAAAACACTATATGATGGTCTTAAATTATCTTTGTATTTATTTGTTATCTTAAACATTTAAATCATGTCATCATCTATTGATAGTGTCTGCTGTCAGTAACACCATAAGTTCATTATTAGAGAGTGCCTTTATGTAAAGTGTTGCTTCAAGTGAAAAACACATCATCCATTTACCAGTCTACAGTTTGGTATGCCCTCTGTCTTGGCAAGTATTAAAACAAAAACGACTATATCTTCCATGTTGTTCGTTTGTTATTTTGTTTATTTTTATGTACGTGTCTGAAGAGGTTTGAATGTACATATGAATACATGTTTAGATGATATATATCTTGTATGGGCTTGTGTTCTGTCGATTGCTGCCTGGGCTCTTTTGTGTAAACTCCTATTCTCTGGCTGAAATATACTCTGCTGTCCTCTCCCCTTCTGGCTGTGTGACATCATTCTCCCATTACTCAGCCTTTGACAACAATTAGTCATTGAGAAATGAATTTCTTTAGATTCAACGTCCAATGTGACACATTGATCAGTGGTCTTCTATTGATTGATTGATTGATTTATGTTGGGAAACACAGCACGTGTCCCAGAGGATGACATGGACAAGGAAGTGTGAACCATGTATTTCCACGGTGGGCCTTGCTAACAACTTTATTGATGCAAAAAAAGTTGCATGCATTTCAGTTCAGAGTTGTACCCCTTTGCAAATGTCAGAATATGAGACTGATGTGGGATGAGGAGCTACCTTAGAATGTGTGGAGGGGCGCTTCGTGGCGTAGCTCATTAATGTGCAGACCACATAATCGTACGGTTCCTGGTTCGATTCCGACCCCCGACATATCTTGCATGTCATCCCTCCTCTCTCTCTCCCATCCTTCCTGTCAATCTCTACTGTCTTTATCCCAAATGAAGCAGAAATGCCCTAAAAACATTTTTTTTTTAAAAAGTACACTATGGAAGTTTAGTTGCTAATTATTTACCTTTAGGCTAACAACTTTGGCAAAATAAAGGGATGGGCATGGGGGGGTTTGCCCCTGTTTCTCCAATGAGATCATTGTTGGACATTATTTCTGACAAAGTAGTTTGCGTCCCAAGTCTTTCCTCTATTCCTCTATTTCTATCTCTCTCGCTTCCCAAAACGCTTTGGAGGAGAATAATTTAGGGAGGAACCTTGGATCTCCTCCTCCGATGCGTTCTGAGAAGAATGTGAGGATGAGAGGAGAGACTATTGGGACCCAACCATAGGATGCTTTGCATCATCCTCTTGCTACCAGAGTCTCTACGTATATATATTTATGCCATTTAGCTGACACTTTTATCCAAAGTGACTTACATTGCAGTGAGTGCATACATTTCAGTATATATGGTCCCAGCAGGAATCAAACCCACAACCTAAGCATGTTAGTACCATGCTCTACCAACTGAGCCACAGAGGACCACCAGTGTCTCTACCTACCGGTGTCTCTACCTACCAGTAACTCTACCTACCAGTGTCTCTACCATTGTCTCTACCTACCAGTGACTCTACCTACCAGTGTCTCTACCTACCAGTGACTCTACCATTGTCTCTACCTACCAGTGACTCTACCTACCAGTGTCTCTACCTACCAGTGACTCTACCTACCAGTGACTCTACCATTGTCTCTACCTACCAGTGACTCTACCTACCAGTGTCTCTACCTACCAGTGTCTCTACCTACCAGTGACTCTACCTACCAGTGACTCTACCTACCAGTGACTCTACCTACCAGTGACTCTACCTACCGGTGTCTCTACCTACCGGTGTCTCTACCTACCAGTGTCTCTACCAGTGACTCTACCTACCAGTGTCTCTACCTACCAGTGACTCTACCTACCAGTGTCTCTACCAGTGACTCTACCTACCAGTGTCTCTACCTACCAGTGTCTCTACCAGTGACTCTACCTACCAGTGTCTCTACCTACCAGTGTCTCTACCTACCAGTGACTCTACCTACCAGTGTCTCTACCTACCAGTGACTCTACCTACCAGTGTCTCTACCTACCAGTGTCTCTACCATTGTCTCTACCTACCAGTGTCTCTACCTACCAGTAACTCTACCTACCAGTGACTCTACCTACCAGTGACTCTACCTACCAGTAACTCTACCTACCAGTGACTCTACCTACCAGTGTCTCTACCAGTGACTCTACCTACCAGTGTCTCTACCTACCAGTGTCTCTACCAGTGACTCTACCTACCAGTGTCTCTACCTACCAGTAACTCTACCTACCAGTGACTCTACCTACCAGTGACTCTACCTACCAGTAACTCTACCTACCAGTGACTCTACCTACCAGTGACTCTACCATTGTCTCTACCTACCGGTGTCTTTTCACTGTCAAGAAAGCTTCAGAAAAGTGATAATTCTCAATGATTTTCAATAAATATAGATAATTGCGTTTATAGTGTGCATAATAATAATAATAATGCATTTTATTTGGAGGCGCCTTTCAGGTCACCCAAGGTCACCTTACAGAAGATAATGTACAATATGTTCTCATCATCTAAACGGGTTATCTGATTCGGGCTTTCTACAGGTTCTGAGAACTGGAGAGAAAAATAAAACATAATTATAAGGTGTGGGTGTGAAGTAGGCTAATAACAAACAATAATATTAAATATTAAATATTAAAATAAACATTTATATTTTTCTTTAAAGTGTGCATATAGCTTTTTTTTTTTTTTTCGAGAATCTCCAATACAATACAATAACCCAGTACAAAAATCTTGTCATCAGTTAAGCATATTCCCCATTTCAACATAACACAAACATAAACACTCATCACTACACGAAAGTAAAAGGGAACCAAATGTTTTAGAATAAGAAGATGGTTGAGTGACTCGAAGTCCAGTGGGAGCGGTTTGTCAGGAACAGTTTTCATATTTCCTAATATACATTTGTGAAAGTAGCTGGACCATAAGGTGCAAGTAAGTGGGAAGATATGTGAAATGGTGTCACCAAAGTTTGTACTCATGCGCAATTATTGACGAGGGCAGATTGGCGGGCTAACATGTTCCTCTCTGTGCAGAGAAGACATTGTTTATCCCTGGATGTTACAAACGTTTAACTGACATCAAAAAGAGCAATGTTCAACACCCGGCTCCTATTTCTGCCCCGATGACGTAGAAACATGCAGTGCGTCAATATACTAGAGCCAATGAACTAGAATGAATATGGTGCTGTTAAAACACATACTGTATATGCTATGAAACCGGTAAGACAAACATAGTAGTCTACAGTATGTGCACAAAGTATCTACTTTGTCAGACCTATAACGTTTTTTCTCAAAAAGGTCTGATCAGCTGAAAATAACCCTCGTCCTTTGTGCAGATATGTTTTTTTACCAGAGTGAACGAATCTACTTCATCTCTTGTAATATCTATATCGTCGCCCAGTAAACCACGTGGCTATTATCTTTCTTCCGGGAATCACTGGTGCAAAAAACACACAGGGTAGATGCTAAACGGGATCCTTAGAACGACACCGACGGCATCTCATTGAAGTTGAGATTTAAAACGGGTACGGTTAGGGTTAGGTAAGGGTAAGGGCATAGGTTTGGGTAAGGGCTAGAGTTAGGGTTAGTGTTAGTGTTAAGGTGAAGAGTAGGTTCGTCCCAAGGATCCCATTTAGCTACCGACTCAGGAGACTACAGTTTTTTAACAGTCACGCCCACCAACCACCAATCAGAAAGAGTCAGACTCTAACATCAACATCTAATCACAGCGATATACAACATTACAGACCTGCGACTAGGAGAACCATCTATTGTAACAAGGTAAGACTGTCATGCCTCTGTTGTTTCTGGATTGGGTTGAAGTTTCGCTGGCCTGTTTTGGAGTGTGTGTTTGTGGATAAGACGGAGTAGGAGCAGATTGCTTATTCATTGGTGACGCACCTTGGTTCAGACATACTTTCTTTTTTCTTTTAGGAAAAAGATCTTGCGAGGACATAATGGCTTTTCATATCCCTCGTGTTCCAATCCAGACATTTACATTCTTAAAGTGTTGCCACGTCGCATACTTATCTGGTTTTATCAAGACATTTCAAAGTTGCTAAGAAAGATGCCAGCACCAAGTACAATGGTGAATTATCCTTTTACAATCGGAATGTGTTTCATTAACTTGAAGCTATAGAGGTTAAAAAAAAAAAAAAGCTACAGTGCGTGGTTAGAATTTTTTCATAATGTATTACTGTCCTGCAACCTTCTTTTGAAGTAATCACTGATTTACCAAGATTGTATGGGTCAAACATTGCATTAGAAATATTGCCTTGACTTGGAATATAGTAAGTTCAATATCACTTTGAAAGATTGAAAGGTTGGAGCAGGGCTCCAGGCCTAAGTCCTCATTCTAGGGAAACACCCAAACCACCTGACGTTGTCGAACACTAGGAAATGTATGCACTTCCCCACAGCTTTACAATGGTCCTATCTGTTATGAGACTTTGTCCCCGCAGCTTTACAATGGTCCTATCTGTTATGAGACTGTCCCCGCAGCTTTACAATGGTCCTATCCCCCCCCCCCTCCCCTCAATCATATTTCTGTTGTATAGCAGCCTACTCGTTTTGAAGATGAATGACAAGTTCAGGTTCCCCTTGTGAGAGAACACACAACTGTTTATCATCAATTCAAAAACATGTTTGTGTGCATGCTATGATACTATGACATGGTGGCCCACAGCAGCAGACCGAAGTGGCCAGTTATTGGAATTGGTGTAAACAATTGAAACAGTTGGTTTTGTAGCGAATGAAGAGGTAACCTGTCATGACCACACAAGAAAACAAACAATTTTTCTCATCCACCTAGGTGTACCACATCCCTTATACAAGCCCCTGACTAAGACATGACAATCAGGTCGTTTTCTCTGTGGTTTGGTCTACTTCCGGTAGTTTCTATGTGAACTGTCTTGAGATCTGGTTGCTGCCTTGCTTTGGTATTCGATCTACACACCTTAGAACAAACTCTGTTCCTATGGTGCAGTACAGTATGTGCAGTATGTGTACACTGGAATGTACAGAGAGTGTGTGTGAGTGATGTCCCGACGCTTAGGTGGTTATCTGTGTAAACAGACACGCCATTCTTTTCTTTTATGAGTCCAGTTCTGCCACTTTGTGCAATCAGCATTTCTTCGGTGTCATTGTCCGAAGTCTTTGCACTCACTGTTCAGAGGCACTCCCAAATGTGTGCGCATGTGAAGCGTTTTCCTACCGCGGTTGTTGAGAAATACGATATGGCTGATTTCCCATCAAACTGGATGAGTCACGTTAGCTTAGCTAAGTGGTTTTTTCCTTTGTGTTAAAACTAGCCTATGTCCAGTCTACTTCTGTCGTTGCTATGCTCTCATACACATTGTAGTCTACCTACTAAGCTTACTGGACCCCTTTTCATACAGTATAAACACTCTTGGTCTGAGTAAAGTGCTATGCAAATCATTGTGATCCCTATGACGATCATCGGTTTAAAAACAACATTTCCAAGTGCTTACTTAGCATTTCTAAATAGCTTTGTAGTGAAATAAGCACTCCATATAGAACATTCCGGTGTGAGACTATTGCTCTGGCGTGTCGTCATCATGATTAACCCTCTCCTCCTCCGGGCTGCTCCAGATGACATCCAAGAAGGGCGGTAACAGAGGCGTGGAGTTTGAGGGGCTGGTGGACGCGTCAATCATCCGGATCCCGCCCCACCACTACATCCATGTCCTGGACCAGAACACCAACATCGCCCGTGTGGAGATCGGACCGCTCACCTACATCCGCCAGGACAATGAGAGGTGGGTGTGTGTGGGTGGGTGGGTGGGTGGTTGTGTGTCCTTCCACCTTGTCCTGTGTGGGGTGATGGAGTGTAAATATGTACACTCACCGAGTACTTTATTAAGAACATTATACTAATACTGGGTAGGGCCTCCCTTTGCTCTCAAAACAGCCTGAATTCTTTGTGGCATTGATACCACAAGATGTTGGAAACATTCCTTTGAGATTCTGGTCCATGATGACATGATTGCATCACGCAATTCCTGCAGATTTTGCAGGTGCACTTTCAAGCTGTGAATCTCCCGTTCTACCACATCCCAAAGGTGTTCTATTGGATTCTGATCCGGTGACTGGGAAGGCCACTGAACAACACTAAACTCATTGTCATGTTCATGAAACTAATTTGAGACGACTTTTGCTTTGTGACATGGTGCATTATCATGCTGGAAGTAGCCATTAGAAGATGGGTCAATTGTGGCCATGAAGGGATGCACATGGTCAGCAACAATACTCAAATAGGCTGTGGCATTCAATCGATGATTGATTGGTATTAACAGGCCCAAAGTGTGCCAAGAAAACATTCCCCACACCATTACACCACCTCCACCATGAGAAGGTGTACAGGTGTTCCTAATAAAGTGTACGGTGAGTGTATGTGTCTGTTATGGTGGGGGGTGTGATTTGTGGTGGTGGGGGTTAAGGAAATGAGAGCGGTAAATATCAAGTAGGGAAGTTGTCGAAGCGAGGTTTCGGGTGGAACAGAGAGGAGGAACTGTTCATGCTGCTACTGAACAGTATTACTTCCTCACTCAATAGCTCACACCTGCCAACCTGCCTCCTCTGTATCACAAACACACCTGACTGCCCGCGCAAACACACCTGCCCGCCCACGCAAACACACCTGACCACCCACCCAAACACACCTGACCACCCACCCACCCAAACACACCTGCCCACCCACCCAAACACACCTGCCCACCCACCCAAACACACCTGCCCACCCACCCAAACACACCTGCCTGCCCACGCAAACACCTCATATTTACCAGCTACACCACTGAAACGCTAGCTTCTCCACCGCGTGGATTGTGGTATTTCAACTTACCACTCTTTTACTGGAGCACTGAGACAAACTACAGTTAGAGATGGGGTGAGATTGTGTGTGTGGGGGGTGGGAGAATGATTAAATGATTGCATCTGCATGTAATGACTTAATGACAGGTGTAAGACTTGTCAGGTTCCCCCAGAGCTCACTGATGTCAAGCCTGTTGTCTCTACGGCGACAGCGTCGCACACTGACGCTCCACAGTGTCGTTGGACCGTCGCCAAGTATAAGCGGTTTTAATGACGTGGTGTTCCCACATTAAGTCTGTATCTCTGTGAAGACACAGATTTACTCAGACATGCTAATTTACCACGTCAAATGTGTGTGGGTGCGCACACGCATTTCCACATGTGTCTGTTAACGTGCTGTAGGTCAGTGTGTCTCCATCTGGACAGACGAGTGGTTTGGTCCATGGCCTGATTGTGACCCTTGACCTCTGACCTTCCGTAGAGTGCTGTTCTCTCCTGTGCGGATGACCATGGTGCCCCCGCGCCACTACTGTGTGGTGCTCAATCCCATCGCCCGCGACGACAACGGCCAGGCGCTCTTCGACCAATCGGGGCAGGCCAAACTTCGCCATGCCGACCTGGAGATCCGGCTCACCCAGGACCCCTTCCCCCTCTACCCTGGTGAAGAGATCCAGCAGGTAGGGTGTATGTTAGGACCCTCTACCCTGGTGAAGAGATCCGGCAGGTACACTGATGTCACATCTACAATATGAAAAAATACTTCAAAGCGACATTGAAACCACTATGTGCTGACGTTAGCACTATTATAAGATAAACATTATTGTCCCGAACAATGACAGGCACAAAAACAGTACTTTTACAGGTGAATAATAATAATAATAAACAAGGTCGGTTTAACCTTTGAGCCTCAAGAAACGGCATCAATTGAATCTGTGTTTCATTTATTGACCCAAGTCAAAGTTCAATTCAATTCAATTGGCTTTATTGTCATGAACAAACAAATGTTTACATTACCAAAGCATCAAAAACAATCAGAAGATAAGGAGGTAAGAGCAATCAGGAAGTAAAGACAAATATTAAAAGGCTAATAAGGGAAATAACACAAAACAGTTCATGGTATACTGCAAAGTTTATGGTCCACTGGCTGTCCTTAGGATGTGGCACAAGTCAAAAATGTGGCTGCTAGGATTTCACATTTGGGTATTTCGCCCAGTAAATATGGTAGTTTTTCTGTATTTGTTTTTGTTGTAAATTCTGTCTTTGTCTCTCTCTCTCTCTCTCTCTCTCTCTCTCCCTACCAGGATGTGACGGCACTGCAGATCGTGTACCCGGACACTGCTCTGCGTCTGCAGGCCCTGCTGGACTTTGAGGAGGCCGATGGAGAGAAGAGGGTCGCTGGGGACGAGTGGCTGTTCGAGGGGCCAGGTAGGTGGTCTGGGGGTCCTGTGTCAAATACAACCAGAGGGGGCCCAAGTCCACACAGACGGCACACTGTGTAGAGGAGGGTAGACCACAGGACAGCAGCCTAGACCTGGGCTGTCACACTGAGACACCGGAGGGCCGAACACCTGCTGGTTTCTATCCTTTCAGCCTTGTGATCATTGGCTCATCTGCCTCTGGAGAAACCAGGTGTATCGACTCTCCGGCCAATCAGTGACATGAATCGATCGTTTAAGCTCAAGAGAGAAGACCGGAACTCGACTACTCTAGACTGGTCTAGGTTGTTGCCGGTCATTTTAGGTCTAGATTGGAGGGAGTCCACACAGGTCAAGGTTAGAGATGGGTTTAGGGGGCGCGTTTAGTGGCGTGGCACACTAAGGCACATACCACATAATCGCAAGGTTCCTGGTTCGATTCCGGCCATCGACATATCCTGCATGTCATCCCTCCTCTCTCTCACCCATCCTTCCTGTCAATCTCTACTATCTCTATCCCAATAAAGCAGAAATGCTGTAAAAACATATAATAAAATAAATGGGTTTGGGATCAGGCTGCTGTTTGATGCCCTCGTTTCAGTTGAAGGGCTAATTTGCAGACACTTGATTTGCCATTGCTGTTGGACATGACAGTCTCCTAAATATAGCATGAAGACCATTCATCCCATGTTAAGCTGGGCGGGCCCAAATACGAGCCCAAATTCCGCTTTTTGATTATTGTTCAATTTATCTCCTTGTCATGTGTAGTATGTTATTCTGAACTATGATCTGAGCATATCCACACACAACCTCAAGGTGTTACCTATCAAATGGCATCCTGCTTTTGCATCTGATCATTTTTCTAATGTTTACAAGCTGTTTAGTTTGGGTCTGGTTTTTAGGAAAATTAGTCCAATAGGGCTTTCAGCACAAGAGACATGACCCCCTGACCTCTGACCCCTTCAGGAACCTACATCCCCAGGAAGGAGGTGGCTGTGCTGGAGACCATCAAGGCCACGGTGATCAGGGAGAACCAGGCCATCCGCCTGCGGGCCCGGAAGGAGGGTGTAGACAGAGGAGGCGTGCGCAGAGTGACTGGTGAGAGACCTGCTGGAGATGTCCTGCTGTCCTGTACTGTAGATGGTGTACTGTGTATCAGGTTCTGGAGATGGTGTACTGTGTATCAGGTTCTGGAGATGGTGGACTGTGTATCAGGTTCTGGAGATGGTGGACTGTGTATCAGGTTCTGGAGATGGTGGACTGTGTATCAGGTTCTGGAGATGGTGGACTGTGTACAACTGTGTACAAGTCTGAGGTCATCCATAGAGTGGGGGGATTTGGTTTTGCAGTCTGTGATCTCCCGAAGGCCTTTCCAGACTGACGAGGAGTCGTTGGCTGCGATCGTTGTGCCAGCTTCTTTGAGTACAGGCGTCCTGGCCTCCCTAATCTCCTTGCCAAACGTATACTTACCCAGTTTAAACCTTTCCTTGTCTCCACTCCTGAAAGCCCTCTCCTTCTCCAAACAAAGCAGTTTGAGTCTTGCTGTGAACCAGGGCTTGTCATTGTTGTAACTCACCCTGGTACATGTTGGAGTACATCTGTCCTCACAGAAGCTGATGTATGACGTCACATACACGACTCTGTGTATTCGTCCAGGCTGTTGGCAGCAGTCTTAAAAATGTCCCAGTCTGTGTTATCCAGGCAGGATCCTCCACTGTGTGTGTGTTCCTCCCCCTCTCCATTTACGTGTGTGTGTGTGTGTGTGTGTGTGTGTGTGTGTGTCAGGTGAGGAGTGGCAGGTGAGGAAGGTGGGAGCGTATTTACCCGGAGCTCATGAGGAGGTCATCGACATTGTCAATGCTTTCATCCTCACTGACAAGGTACGTCTGCCACGTCTCTCTTTCTCTCTCTCTCTCTCTCTCTCTCTCTCTCTCTTTCTCTTGAGTTTTTGAGTATGAAATATGACAACCAATCATTAAACAGTACGCTCCTTGTTGCCACACAGCGCTAGAGAGTGTGTTACCGGCTCATATACGGATGATAAATCCACTGGTGTTGAAGTAGAGGTGAGGGATAGGCTCCGAACCTCCAGCTGTCCATCCCTCTGTCTCCACCCGACTCTCTGCCTGTCCAAACTCTGTATTTTTCAGTCTGTTTTACGACCAGAGGAGAAATCCTGCTGAAGAACGTGCTCCCGTCTCATCCCTCTGTCCTCTCCTTTGCATTCATTTCTTTACTCAGGGAGCAGTGAACTGTTATGAACGCTGATAGCAAGTCTCATCATGCATAACGATAACAGGTGCTAACAGCAAAGAGGGTATTTACTCAGAAGGTCCAGGTCGTAAAAAAACCTCCCATCATGCTTAGAGGAGGTCGTCATGGTGGCTCTAGCGAACTGAGCGCATGAGCAGAATCACATGATGGTCGGACGGCAGGAAGCCACGTCCTCGGAAACGTGTTTTTTTTTTCACGTTGGCTGAACGTACCCCCCCTCTGTGTTGAACGTACCCCCCTCTGTGTTTCTGAGGGTCATGAGTCTATGTGGAAGAATTAGCCGTTCTCTCCTGCTCTCATCGATGCAGCCACATCGTGACCCTGTTGACTGGGTCTGCTCTGTTGACCGGGTCTGCTCTGTTGACCGGGTCTGCTCTGCTGACCGGGTCTGCTCTGCTGACCGGGTCTGCTCTGCTGGTTGTTCAGGAAGTCCCTGTGTGTTGGGACTGGGTTGGGTGTTTGCTAGAAGTGCAGTCGTAATACACGATGAATAGGCTGGCTCATGGAAAGTGTTACTGATATGTTTACTAATGACACGAGTAGAATGTTAATCTCTCTTTCACACACTCTCTCTCTCTCACTCTCTCTCTTTCACACACACTCTCTCTCTCTCTATCAGAAAGCGCTTCACGTGCAAGCCCTCCGCCCCTTCCGTGACGCCGGGGGGCGAGACCGCCGCACGGGGGAGGATTGGCTTGTTACCATTGCGGAGCGCGAGGCCCACATCCCCTCGGTGGCGGAGGAGGTGGTGGGTGTGGTCAATGTGACCACGCTGAGCAGCAGACAGTACTGCGTGATCCTCGACCCCGTCGGAACCGACGGCAAACCACAGCTGGGACAGAAGAGGGTGGTGAAGGTGAGCGCAATCTCTACGAGGGAGGGATAATTTCTGGCGTCTTTGACTCATTTGTTTTCTCTCTCTCTCTCTCTCGTGTTTTTTTTTTTATTCATTCAGGCACTCATGAAGTCATTTGTGCGTTTATTGCAACTGTGTCCATGAGGTTAATTCTCATTCACTCCCTTCTTGGTCCACCCCCCCCCCACCCCCCCTCTCTCTCTCTCAGGGCGAGCGCTCGTTCTTCCTGCAGCCCGGGGAGCACCTGGAAAAGGGCATCCAGGATGTCTTCGTCCTCTCTGAGGAGGAAGGTCTGGTGCTGAGGGCTGTGGAGGCTTTCAACGACACAGAGGAGGTGAGGAGAGACGGGGGAGAGGAGAGGGGCAGGGAGGGGAGAGATGGAGAGGAGGGGGAAACAAAGGGAAAGGAGAGAGAGAGGGAGAGGAGAGAGAGAGGAGGAGAGAGAAATGTCTGATTACTTTTTACTAGAAGAGGGCCTGGTTCTGAGGGCTGTGGAGGCCTTCAACGATACGGAGGAGGAGGACGATTACTGACACAGGAGGAGAGGAGGGGAGGGGAGGGGAGGGTGAAAGTAGAGTTGGATTTCTAAATGGAGAGGGGGAGGGGCTTGAGGATGAGAAGAGAGCAGAGGAAGGGTGAAAGCGTGGGAGGAGGGAGGGGAGAGATGAATGGAAGCTGACTGGAGTCAAATATACAACACACACACACACTCTAAACCAGCTCAGCAGAAAAGGAGGGAGGAGGATAGATGTTTGAGGGAGGGACTGATAACGAAGTGCCAAATGTCGGGACATGAAGGGGTCAGATCCAAGGGTACCAAGCACTAGAAAAACAGTACAAATCAGTACCAAATATGATGTAATATTCTTTTTGATAATTACGATGAGCTCACCACCAATATTGGAGCAACCCGAGAACGATCTGTAGAAATGGGAGGGGAAACCAAGCCGTGACGAGGTATAGGAACCAGGTGAATGATATTGGTGGCGAGCAGCCAGGATGTGTAAATGATTTGCATATGAGGGATGGAACCTAAATTTGAGTTGTGTAAATATGGTGTATTGGGAGAAAAAAGGGAATTGCGTTGCGAACCACCTCGGCTTTTGTTACTTGTGATAAAAGTCTCTGAATAAACCATCAGCTCTCGTCTTTGGCATTTTATTTCAAAGTATTTTAACTTGGAATTCCACCACAAGATGACATGGTGTCACTGAAACCGAGGAACACACTGTTGCAGGAGATGTTTTAAGATGTTATCTTAGTTCATAACAAGCTTTTGCAAGTTCAAAGCAATACTGAATACTTTTGTGGAAATAAACAGTGTTTGGAAGATTAATATTTTGACTGTTTTAATGTTGAAATTAACCGTATCGTATCGAATGTATCTTTCCCGTATCATATCGTAGACCATGTATCTACATGCGTATTTAATCGGTCTGAAGTGAAAGATTCACACCCCTAGACAAGTGGCTTATCAGGTGTGTTCCGTCACATCCTTTGTGCAGGCATAAGACAGCTGTCAATGTCTAGTATGTCTAGATTGATTGAGCATCACCAGAGAAGACACCCAGTGTCTGGTGGGGTCATTGGGTCTCAGACTTCAGGCAGTTATTGCATGCAAAGGATTGTTGACCAAATAGTAAGCATGAGTGGTTAATTTGGACATTTAATAAATCTTTGGTGGCCTAAAAAAGTGTTGTAATTTCTGAATGGTGAAACCAATATGTACACAAATACCATCAAATAAAAGCTAAGAATCTCTACTCTAACCTCATAGTATTTATTTAAAATCTCAACTTTTTGAAGTGTGAAGCCAAAAGAAGAAAACATGCTTAATTGTCCCATTACTGTACACCCACTGTACACCCTTCTGTGTCTCCCCACATAAACCCATTCTAACCAACTCTTCTTTTGTTCTCTTCCCTTCTTTTCTTTCCCTTCCCTTCACATGCACTTGTTCAACTCCTGCTACCTCTCCCAAACATTGCTCACTGTTTGCATGTTTCACTCTGTCGCTTTTCCTCATTCTCTTTTAACCCCTTTTGTCAGTATTTTCTTTCTCTCTCTCTCTCTCCCCTCTCCTTCATCTCCTTCATCTTCCCTGTATTCTCTCTTTCTCTCTCTCTCTCTCTCTCTCTCTCTCTCTCTCTCTCTCTCTTCCTCCCCTCCCTTTCCCTCCCCCTCTCAGTGCATTCCTAATGCACTGCCCCTCCCAACCCAAACCCAGGCCTCAGTCCAGTGCATTGCCATGATAACCCTTCTCTCCCTCCTTTTCTCTCTCCGCCACTCTCTCTGCCAGCGTGACGAAGAGGAGGATGAGGAGGACCTGGGGGAGGAGAGGGCCAAGCGCTCCCGGAGGGCCGGCGTGCCCCGTCGCCCCGGCGACCGTTGGATGCTGCGCGGGCCAATCGAGTACGTCCCCCCGGCCACCGTAGAGGTGTTGCTACGGCAACAGGCCACACCGTTGGACGAGAACGAGGGCATCTACGTCAGGGACATCAAGACAGGGAAGGTGAGGGTCGGGCGTGGCTTAACTCACCAACTGCCAAAGAGTTCCGGAAGACTCGCCACCTACAGTGCCAAGTGTTTTATGTGGTATTTACCAAGCAACCAACCAACGCTTTGATTGGCTACAAAATGAAGCGTCATCATTTATGCATTTTTGGTGAATAAAGTCACTCTTGGTACTCTGGAATGTTGACCATTTGGGCGACTTTATTGGGCGACTAAATTAGTTAAGACGGCTCAATCAGCCAGTGGTGTCACACTCGGCTCCTGGAAGGTGGACGTCTTCGGAGGCTTTGTGACGGCCGATAACAGAAACGTATTTAATCCTGTCAGATCTACAGCAGAACCCAGGCTAGAGGTCTGAGGTCTACTGTCTACTGACTACTCATGGTGACTCATGGTCACTTTGCAAGTGACCATGAGTCACCACACACACACACACACACACACACACACACACACAAACCCTCCCCCTATTCTGACGGGCTCACTCCCTCTCCCCAGGTCCGCGCCGTGATTGGCCACACGTACATGCTGACGCAGGACGAGGAGCTGTGGCAGAAGGAGCTGCCCCAGAACGTAGAGACCCTCCTGACCTCCACCCGGGACCCCCTGGCCGACCGCTCGGACCGCAGCCAGGCCCAGCAGACCACGGACCGGGACAAGACCAGGGTGGTCTCCTACAGGGTCCCCCACAACGCCGCCGTGCAGGTCTACGACTACAGGGAGAAGAAGGCCAGGTAAGATGGCCGCCAGGCAGGTCTAGACTACACTCTCACACATACACAGATACTGTACTCTGTTACACACACACACAGATACTGTACTCTGTTACACATACACACACAGATACTATACTCTGTTATACACACACAGATACTTTACTCTCTCACACACACACAGATACTATACTGTCTCACACACACACAGATACTGTACTCTCTCACACACACAGATACTGTACTCTGTTACACATACACACACAGATACTGTACTCTGTTACACATACACACACAGATACTATACTCTGTTATACACACACAGATACTTTACTCTCTCACACACACACAGATACTATACTGACTCACACACACACAGATACTGTACTCTGTTAGTGAATGACCCCCCCCCCTCTCTCTCTCTCTCCTAGGGTGTTGTTTGGGCCAGACAGGGTGATGCTGGGGCCTGATGAGCAGTTCACGGTGCTGTCTCTGTCTGGGGACAAGCCCAAGAGAGCCAACGTCATCAAGGCCGTGTGTCTGCTCCTCGGTCCAGACTTCTTCACCGACATCATCACCATCGAGACGGCCGACCACGCACGCCTACAGCTGCAGCTCTCCTACAACTGGTACGGACAGACTGGCTGACTGGCTGACTGTCTGTTTAACATCGCAGGAACCCTTGTGGATCTCTCCCATAATTTGCCCCCACAGAAATGTGAGCGTGTCTCTGTAGTGGATTAACTTTCTCTCTCTCTCTCTCTCTCTCTCTCTCTCTCTCTCTCTCTCTCCCTCTCTCTCTCTCTCTCTCTCAGGTACTTTGATTTGAAGTCTCCGGCTGACGCCTCCCAGGCAGCGGCTCTGTTCTCAGTGCCTGACTTTGTGGGCGACGCCTGTAAAGCCATCGCCTCCCGCGTCAGAGGAGCCGTGGCCTCCGTGCAGTTTGACGACTTCCACAAGGTCCGTCTGTCATTGTGTCTCTCCGTCTGTCTGTTGTTGTGACTCTCCCTCTGTCTGTTGTTGTGACTCTCCCTCTGTCTGTTGTTGTGACTCTCCCTCTGTCTGTCGTTGTGTCTGTCCCTCAGTCATTCTCTATCTGCCACTCAATCACTCTCAGTGTTTGTCAGTCATTTTATGTCTCTGTCAATTACTCTCTCTCTACTGTATGTCTGTCAGTCCCTCTCAATGTCTGCTTCACCTGTCACTCAAACCTGGAATACATCATGTCAACCACTAGTAATGCATGTCAGTTATTCATCCTCGCTGTGGTTCGCTCATTTCCTTCCCTGCATGTCAGTCAGGGAGTGAGTTTCTGCATTGTTCTCATACATGTGACAGAGAAATAGTATAGAAATTGTAACGATGTTCGACTCACTATCAACAACTTACAGGTGAAATATAGAATCATTGAGCAGACATTGAGAGGGATGGACTGACTGACAGACATACAGTAGAGAAAGAGTAACTGACAGAGACATAAAATGACTGGCAAACATTGACCCTTATCTTTACACTAATCTTAAACCTCAACCTCTCCCCCCCCCCCCCCCCCCCTTATTTCACCAGAACTCCAACCGCATCATCTGCTCCTCGGTGTTCGGCTTTGACGAGAAGCTGGCGGTGCGGCCCAGCCTGCGCTTCGGCCAGAATGGCCTGGTGATCAGCAGCGTGGACATCCAGTCTGTGGAGCCCGTGGACCAGAGGACGCGCGACGCCCTGCAGAAGAGCGTCCAGCTGGCCATCGAGATCACCACCAACTCCCAGGAGGCCGCCGCACGGTCCGTTCTCCTGTCATCTTAGATTCATTACGTTTTTATTGACATGAACCAACATGAGGACGTATCGCAAAAGCATGCGTTAATGAATTATGGGACTAAAATAGTCATTAGAAGAAAAGACTTTCCTACTTGTTTTGGGTCTTCTTTTCCTCAGTCAGACTATTTCTCCCTCGCTGTGATATGCTGTTTATTGTATCGGTCTCATTTATTTTGGCTAATTGCTCACTCTCTCTGTCTCTTCGTCTTTCTCAGTGCATCTGTAGCATCATTCTCAACCGTCTCGTCCTCTTGTAAAGTCTATCCAGTTAAAATATGACATATGTTTGGGAACAAGACTAGCAAAGTCTCCACCAATGCCCTCCATGTGCTGGTCAATGAGCAGTTTTCCATGTCCAACTCTAACCTGTCCTGTTTACCCAACCGTAACGACGCATTTAACCACCTTATTCAGTCAAGTGTTTTTTTTTTCGTTTTTTTTGGAGCATCAGAATCAGACTGTGGTGTTTTAACTCGGCCCATGTTTCCTCTCCCGGTCCCACAGCCACGAGGCGGAGCGCCTGGAGCAGGAGGCCCGGGGCCGGCTGGAGAGGCAGAGGATCACAGACCAGGCCGAGGCTGAGAAGGCCCGCAAGGAGCTGCTGGAGCTGGAGGCCCTCAGGTGAGGGGCTAATAAACCGTGTTAGCATAAGACGCTAATAAACCGTGTTAGCATAAGACGCTAATAAACCGTGTTAGCATAAGACACTAATAAACCATGTTAGCATTCTGGATAGGAACACTAATAACCATGTTAGCATTCTGGATAGGAACACTAATAACCATGTTAGCATTCTGGATAGGAACACTAATGATGCTACTGTGCTGATGCTAAGCCTTGCGCACACACATTCTGATAAAAAAAAAGAACAACCGATAAAAAACGTTTGTTGGCCTAAAACCGAGGACTGTGTGGTTTAATGACAAGAAATCGAGCATAGCATTACATCATGAACAATACAGTCAACACTTCAAGCCATTTGAAGTATAAAAAAAAACTATCAACAGTTCTGTAATGTATCTGTAATGATTGTAGAAGGAAACGGTCCTTTGGAGTCCAGGCGTTGACAGCGCTGTGTCTCTTGCAGTGCGGCGGTGGAGAGCACAGGAGCGGCCAAGGCAGAGGCTCAGTCCAGAGCAGAGGCAGCCCGCATCCAGGGAGAGGCGGCCGTGAACGAGGCCAAACTGAAGGCTGAGGCCCAGAGGATTGAGGCTGTGCGTAACCTCTTTTGGCCTTAGCTGTGGGTGGGTGGGTTGTGTGTGCTATAGTGTAGAGGTACATCAGTTGACGTGTGTGTGTGTGTGTGTGTGTGTCTGTGTGTGTGTGTGTATAGGACGGGGAGCTGCAGCGTCTGGCGAAGGCGCGGGAACAGGAGCTGTCCTACAAGAAGGAGATGGATCGCCTGGAGGTTGAGAAGCAGGAGAAGCTGGCTGGCATCGAGAGCAACCGCTTCAAACAGCTGGTGGAGAACCTGGGCAGCGACACCATCAGGGAGATGGCCAGGGCCGGGCCGGAGCTGCAGGTGAAACACCACGTCTCATATGAAGCAACACACCTTAATACATATATACTGCTAGACTGCATTACCTATACAGCTCATATGCTGCTACACTGTTCATACTGTAACTTATTTATTCTGCTTATAATGCTACTCATACACTGCCACACTGCACTACTTATACTATACTGCACTGCTTACTGCTCATATATTGCACTACCTGTAGATACTGTTCATTGCACTTTCTGCTATTTTGCACTTCTGGTTAGACGCTAACTGCATTTCGTTGTCTCTGTACTTGTACTCTGCACAATGACAATAAAGTTGAATCTAATCTAATCTAATCTAAACCTGTCACACACTGGATATTATATTGTGTAGAGGCAACATTTATCATGTATGCGTCATTCCATAAATTAGAGGGCCAATGAACGTTTTGTGGATGGAAAACTTGTGAGGGCTGTTCCAAAGACATTCATATTGAACCTTTTTTCTATGTGGTTACATTGAAATGTAATGGGACAGCATATCTTGTGATGGAGAAGAGCACAGGATATTTCAAACGCTTGTTGCATCCTTGTATTGGCTTGGGGCCTTCACATATTTAGCCAAAATCATGTGACATAAAACTATACTCGTCTTTCCCTTCATTTTTCATGGAGTTATTAATCAGTGTACATCAAGTCATTATAATACCATCTAAATGTCGAGTAAAACTTAAATCCTGTGACACTACCGTGTTTTCTTTTGCTCACGTTGTTCCTGTATGTGCGTGTGTTCCTTTGAAGCTCACTGTGGCAGCATAACTTGTTGCATGCTTGATGTTACGATGGTACGACAGATCTTCTAGTCCCACTAAATCACATATTTGTCTCTCTCCCCCCCCAGGTCAAACTGCTGCAGTCTCTGGGTCTGAAGACCACCCTGATCACAGATGGCAGTTCTCCCATCAACCTCTTCAACACGGCCAGCGGGCTGCTGGGAGCCCTGCAGAACCAGGAGTAGGAAGACAACAACCTCCTACCCTCTAGTCCCCTCAGATCTGCTAGTACTGAGGGACTAGGTGTGTCCAAAACCACAAAGATGTGTCGGACAGAAAGAAAAAGAGGAATATGCCTATGAAGTAGAATATTATACTGTATTCTGTCCTACACTTCTTCAAGCCTTAAAGACTATATCCAATGAAATGAACTTTTGCATTCTGCATCTTGCACTACTCTGATAATGTAACTGACAAATAAGGGTTATTAGTGATATTAGACACGACTATGTACCCTGTCCTCCCCTGAATGTCCTGGCTTTGAGCCCGGCCAGGTCTGTCCTGTAGTTCCTCTCATCTGTATTCTGTTTCTCTTCTGTTTCCTGCTGTCTAAATACATGTTAAAAACATACGGAAGGAAAGTGAAGGAAAAAAAAAAAGATGTCTCTCTATGAATGTCCTATTACTGTTGAAAAGAAAGAGGACTAACTGAATTGTCCCTAGCTAATGCTAAAAAAATGTTTACCCATCCATCTGTTTGGTTGACTTAAGTGCTGACTATGTTTTGCATTTCTATGCTTATTAAAGTGGTGGGCAGGAATGTTTCCTTGTGCTTGGTCTCATAAGGTCTATGCAAATGTACTCCCCTATCAATTTATGGAATCATATTCTCAGAAATTATTGAATTTTGCAGTCCTGACAACCGTTGGAGTTGTGTAAAGTGTCTTTTCCATTGGTGTCCATTTATACAATGCCCTCCATAAGTATTGGAAAGAGGAAGCATTTTGTCTTCTTTTAGCTCTATACTCCAACAATTTGTATTTGAAATCAAACAATTACTATGGGGTCAAAGTAGAGGCACTCAGCTTTAATTCACTATTTTTTTTTCTGATTAAACATTTTTAAACATACTCCCTCTATTTCAGGGCTCCAAAAGTATTGGAAAAATCATATAATGTCTGTGTATTTGGTCGACAATCCTTTACATGCAGTAACTGCCTGGAGTCTGTGACCCATTGACCCCAACAGACGCTGGGTATCTTCTCTGGTGATGCTCTGCCAGGCCTGTACTGCAGCCACTATCAGCTGTTGTTTGTTTTGAGGTCTTTTTGCCTTAAGTTCCATCTTCAGCAAATGAAATGCATGTTCAATTGGATTTAAACCTGGAGATTGACTTAGCTAGTCAAAAACTTTCCACTTTTTGGCCCTGAAAAACTCCCTAATGTACTTGCTATGGCAGTATGTTTGATGTAATTGTCTTGCTGTATAATGAAGCGCCGTCCAATGAGATTGGAAGCATTTGCTCGTAGTTCAGCAGCCAAAGTGTTTCTGTACACTTCAGAATTCATTCTGCTGCTGCAGTCATTGAATTAAAGTTGAGAATCTCTACTTTTACCCCATAGTATCTGTTTGATTTCAAATCCAAACTGTTGGAGTAAAGAGCTTTCCACTACTTATGGAGGGCCTGTGCATAAAGCCAGGGTCCAGGGGCCTTGATCAGGAGGTGATTACAGAACAGGTCCAAATAATATGAGATATGACATCCATATCAATGTCTTGTATATCGAGTAGAGAGTCATGTCTGCTCTATACATTACATTTATATGTTGTGAATGTTTTACCACTTTGAATACACCCCAAACTTTCAGCCAAGCAGTGGCAAAGCTGATTCTACTCCTCAACAAACTCAATAAATTACACTGGCTGGCAATAGCCATAGATTTGCCTAAAACATTTTTCATCCTTGGAAGGTGTGCAACTTATTCAGCAATCAATAATAAAGAACATTAGGCTACCTCTGTTTGAATGATTTGTATTTAGGCCCTGTTCTGTTTGATAGATGATTTAACAGTTTATCAGAACATCATTTTGGACACGTCAATGTTCATTCAACCACAACAATGCATAGATGATCATGTATGTTTTTCCTTTTAGACAGTTGATGCACTGGGTGTGTTCCCGACTTGGCTTACTGTTGTCGCGTAATGGCGATGTCTCTCCACAGGACGGCGGTATAAGATAGCATGGCTCTGGTATTCAGGTCAGGAGCGGGATAGGCAACCAGCAGGCTACTGTTGGCCTACACTCTACTCTACAGCATCATTTTAAAAATACAAGTACCTATTTTTTGTATGTTCTGCTTTTCCATTTTAGCCTATTTGCTGCTTTGTTTTCTGGAATTGATTATGCATATCAACCTTTGCGAAGTGGTGTAATTTCCGAAATGGGCTAATTCCATGTAAATCGGTTAATGAATCAAGCACAGTTGAATGTTTGAATGCGGTAGGGACCATGCGCATACAGCGAATACAATGAATAATTTGGTTTGAAGAAGGCGTTCAGATTCTTTGCTTCATCAGCAAAATAGAGCCTGAGAAAAAAAAACAGGAGGGAAAGGATGGTGATAAAAAAGGGGGGGGGGAGCAGGTATACCTCTTTTTTATCCCGCCCCCCTCTCTCTGCGCGGGCGAGAGGGAGAGAGGGAGAGAGAGGGAGGGAGAGAGGGAGAGAGAGAGAGGGAGGGAGGGAGGGAGAGAGAGAGAGAGAGAGAGAGAGAGAGAGAGAGAGAGAGAGAGAGAGAGAGAGAGAGAGAGAGAGAGAGAGAGAGAGAGAGAGAGAGAGAGCTGAGGTAGCAAGCACAAGCGCGCAATCTAACATCCCACTGCGTGGTTTGTACCGTTATACCGTTTATCAGAAGGAAAAAAGATTGTAGTCGATATCAGTTTTAGTACTATTCTTATACATGTGGAGATTTTAAGCGTGCCAGCGTGGCAAGTTTTGTGTCAGCTACGGTTTTATTTCTGTAATTGCCTTTTTTGTGATATTTGGAATTGTATTCAACAAAAGCACAATGTTCAGGATAGTGCCTCATCAGATGCAATAAGATCAGGTAGGTGGAGTCACTATAAGCATGCTGTTTGTAAATGGCTTTTAATATCTGGCATCCTTTTGTTGAATATAGCCTACTATCTGCATGTGCTGCTAAGTGGGTGTGTCATTGTGTGTGTGTGTGTGTGTGTGTGTGTTTGTGTGTGTGTGTGTGTGTGTGTGTGAGAGAGAGAGAGAGAGCAAATGAGAAACAAAGCCCCACGTTCGCTCATTTCGCTTTTTACTCATCTGTGTGCGTGTGTGTGTGTGTGTGTGTGTGTGTGTGTGTGTGTGTGTGTGTGAGAGAGAGAGAGAGAGCGCGCAAATGAGAGACAAAGCCCCACCTTTGCTCATTTTGCTGTTATTTATGCATGTTAATTATGCATTCTAGGGGTTCCCATATAAACGTAGGCTAGTACCCAAACAGAGGCCATGTAACATGTTAAGCGTATCAGCGATGTGTAGTTCTCTTGAGCAGGAGTGCTTTGCTCTCTGTCTCTGTCATACAAACATACAGATCTTAAAGCATGATACAGGCGTGCCGAGATTTTTCCAAACCCCCAAAGAGCAAGCAGAGGCAACAATGACAAAGGAAAGACTCTTGCCATAAGAGGGGGAGGCAGTGTAATCCTATACCCACATGCTGTATGCATGCAGCATCAGACATGTTACATGAGTGAACAGAGATTTTTGGTTGCAGATCTTGTGATCTGGTGCATATGAAGCTACCATTTTAACCAATAGTCTAAACCATGGTTTTGGACCGCTAGCCTACTTAAACCATGGTCTTGAATGGCTAACCGACCTCAGTCATGGATGGCTGAGGGCGAGCGACACTTCTTCAAGTCTCTGTCTGGGTGATGTAACTTGCCTGCCGGGCCACACAGCTTGCAGCTGATAACATCGGCTACACTCACCTACGCTTTGACTTTCTCCCTTTTCCGCAGTGACCACAGTAGTCAGCCAAGCAAACTAGTGATCCAAGTCTAGCGCCTCCCTTGCCGACCCACGACGCAAACTTGGGACGTTTTGTCCACTCAGCTATAGGGTTGGGGAAATATTCGAGAATATAGAATATTGGCCCAATATCAGTGATGTTTGGAGCATATCGTGATATTGTTCTTGGCAATAGTCTGTAAAAGGGTTTACTCTGAACCCTTATAACTCTAACCAGATATGTGTATAACAAGTATAAGTGCAGCGTCCTACTCATTTTGCAAGGTGAAGCACATCGAGCGCTGAAAACATGTCTCGTATGTTTCACCAGACTATTTAACCCCAGCTATACAACTTTATGCGCTGCAGTTCATTTTTGAACACACTGGCATGTCTCCACCATAAGTGATGAACGATATTATTGTATATCGTGAATATTTTCTAAAGTAGGCTAATATCGTCAATAAGAACATTTTGATGTCGCCCAAACCTACGAAGCTTAACTGCTAGCATGCGTAACTCATGGTCCCGGTAGGCCTGGGATGAGACTACTTCAAGTCTCCGGTCGGGTGATGACACGGCTGATGGACACATCAGCTAGACAGACGTTAGACAGTGAGGGAGGGAGGAAGGGGCACGGAGGGCTGGCTAGAAGGTTCAGGTTAATTGTGCTGGGAAATGTCTGGACTCTAAACCTAACACACCCCCAGACCTTATTAGAAGTTTCATTAATCAGTTTGACACCGATTTTAATCCCTCTGACGTTTCATCAGCAGTGCCTTCCTCAAATAGTTCACGGGCTGAAAAAGGTGTACGACCAGGAGAGGTGTGGCCTAAAGGTTTGCAGGGTGGAGTTTGGATGGGTGGGGCAATTCATTAGTAAAAATGTAAAAAAGAAAAAAAAGTATTTTCACTTTGACACTTTGGAATTTTGTGTAGATCAGTCACAAAAAAACATAAATTCAATCTATTTTAATGTCAGATTGAAACAACAAAATGTGGAAAAAGTCCCGGCGGTGGGGGGGGGGGGGGCGGTGAATACTGAAGGCACTGTCTAAGCACAGGTGTAAGTACTCTGACAACATTTCCACACAGCCAAGATGAAGGCCGTACCATATTGCTTATATCTGCTAACAGTGTTTACCGCAGCATTCCTTTTATGAAGCTACATATTTGGGAAGAAAGACAGACTAACCTTGAGAGGATTGCATTTCCTTGTGCTTAATTATATCAAGCTAGCTTGTTGATGTATTGTGTTATTCAATCACATACAGTAGATGCAACAAAACGTGCTCTCTTTTTGGAGAAAATCTATGACATTTCCATTGGTTGTCTGACAACTGTCTCACTTTGCTAGACTCGTGCTCTTCCTGAGTCTGCCTGTCTTTTGGTTTTGAGTGGCTGTAGCGTGCAGGCAGATTAGGGTCACCCGTTGATGATAGAATAAACACATGAATTCACAAGGCTCCGATTCGCTTCCGCTAAACAGTGGCGGCCAACGCTAAAACCATGGGGGTTGCAGTGATAATGGATAATTGCCTATTTAGTTAGCTGATGTAAAAAAATAAAAATAAAAAGAAAGACATGGAAAAGTCACGCCAGGTTCATTAAACTTTCACAGCGAGACTTAGATGTTGAATTTGGCGCGCCACTGTAGGTGTGTTGAGTGGTTGGATTATGACATTATAGACACTTCAGCTTGTGGTTAAGTTTGTTCCTACAACTATAAGTACGTTTATTTCACTGCAACTTTGCTGAATGAAATTATCAATGTAGCGTCCAAGGCTACAACTGCAAACATAGTCATTTTATTTGTCAGAAACATAAATAATTATCCATTCCAGAGACCTGCCCTCCACCTCTACGCTAACTCAAACTTTGCTGAACAAAATGAATCAACTTAGCGTCCAAGACAACTAAACTTAGTGGCGCGGAGTGCACCTTTGAGTGCACCTTTAAACCGAAGGCAAATTGGTGCCCACAGTATAGAGGACCAAATCAGATGGCCAAAGCAAAACAACCAGTTGAGCAGGAGAGTAGGAGGATGTCCTTCTGGTTCAATTCTACACAGCTGTCATGGAGAGAGTCCTGATGACAACAGTCTCCATCTGGTGCTCAGGCATGAGTAGACACACAGCCTGACATCATGGTCTCTAACGGACCGCCGCCTCCCCTCGCTGGACCCTGTAGAGCAGGTGCCATACAGACACTCAACAGCCTGTCACTATTATTGCACTACGCAACCTGTGAACTGTCATTCTTGCCCATCTTACCACACCTTGCACACCCATTGTACATAATGTTGTATTATACGGAGTGTATTGTCTGTCTTGTCTCATTGCTGCATACGTCGGCCAATTTAGAGCTACCAAGATGCTGGGAACAAATGCCACCAACCTTGGGTTGTGCATCGGGTAAAGGGCTTCTATCTTGTATAACCTGTGAAATTAATTTACTATTTTTGTAAATGTTTCCTTATTCATTTCAGTGAAGTCACCATAAGTCCTACATTCACTCATTCAAAGACCACCACTGCAAGCACAAACAGCATCGTCGGCCATCTACAATGTCTTCAGCCCCCAGCGACCCCCAACCCACCTCTGCACCTGGGGCAGTGGAGGAAGGACAGGCGGAGCAGCCTAGCAACCTGCAACCGGAGGGGGAGTCTGACCACGCCCCTGTCACCTCCCAGCCAACCAATGCAGAGCAACAGGGCCCCCCCACCGGCACAGGGACTGCCCCTGACTCCAGCCAATCAGAGGGGACCAAGGACCACCTCGCCGTGATCAGTGAGAAGACGGAGACCAGTAAATAAACTGTTCAAAACCGCCTCACCCCCTTTCCACTCTTAATTAACACCCCTCTTAAACGTGGAGCTTTCCCTGGCCGTTGCATTGAGTTATTACTCAATACTCAGTGTCTGTCATGGATGCACCCTCATTTCGCTGAGTGTCTGTCCGGGAATCACTCCGAGAGACAGAGATGATTTACAGATATGCTCCTCTTTGATGATTTGATGATTTTACAGATATGCCCCCCCCCCCCCCCAACCCCCAAACACACACCCACCCACCTGCCAGCTTGTCACATTCTCACAAACTCAAATATCCTATATAGGACCATTGGCATGACAAGGTGTTGCTTTTCTTAATAACACTGACTTTAAATCTGAAATCATGGATTGGCATACAGTATGGTAATCTAAAATATAATGTTGAAATGAAATGAAGATATTCCCTCCCTCTCTTTCCCTTTAACTCCCCTTATTTCTTACTCTGACCCCTATTTTTCTTTCTCTCTTTCTCTGTCCACCTCCCCCAACTTCTCTCTCTCTCTCTCCTCTCTCTCTCTCTCTCTCTCTCTCTCTCTCTCTCTCTCACCCTCTCTCTCTCTCTCTCTCTCTCTCTCTCTCTCTCTCTCTCTCTCCAGATAATGGAGTCTGTCCTGCCCCAGACGAGTCCCCCCGTGCGTCTTCTCTGTCGTCTCCCAGAAGGCAGCATCCCACCAAGCCAGGCGGTCACCTGAACGGCCGGGCGCGGCAGGGCAGTCGCTCCGGGTCCCTGGGCCATGCGGCGGGGTCGCCCCGGCCCTCCCTCACCCGCCAGCCCAGCACCATCATGGAGGGAGCAGCGGACGGGTCTAAACCCAGAGACTACCTGATCCTGGCTATTCTCTCCTGTTTCTGCCCCCTGTGGCCGATCAACATCGTAGCCCTGACCTTCTCTGTTATGGTACGAGTCTTCCATGTACTTTGTGTGTGAGCGCTTGGGAGTGTGACCCCAATGTTCATAATAGTGGTGTGTGTGTGTGTGTGTGTGTGTGTGTGTGTGTTGTGTGTGTGTTGTGTTTGCATGCACTGGCTTATGAATATATTTCAGTGTGTGTAACTTGTGAATGACTAACATGTTTGTACAGTCATTGTTTGTGTGTTGGTCATATACTGTGGCTTTTTAGGACCTTCCCTTTAACGTACAACCCTGTTTCTCCAGTCCCGGAACAGCCTGCAGGAAGGGAACGTGGACGGGGCACGGCGCCTGGGCCGTAACGCCATGGTGCTATCCATCGTCTCACTAGTGGGCGGGATCATCATCATCACCGCAGCCATTGTTATCAACTGGGGAAGTGAGTGCCCCAACCGTCTGGGCTCTGAAGTCATTTGTCGTGGTTCTGTTTGTTTGCAATGTGTTGGTGTAGCGTTTTGTTTGCTTTTGGTTTAGGTCTGTGTTTGTTTGTCTGTTGTTTACCTGTTACTGTGTTTTCCTTCTTGTCTTCTCTGTGTGAGCTTTGCTATCTCGTCACGTATTTGTGTTTGGTTTGAGTCTTTAGGTTTGTACTTTTTGAGTCTGACAGTATCGGTTTCGATGATTAGTTTGGCTAGGTTGGCTGTGTACCTGCTGCTTGCGGTGTCTGGTTTGAATATGACTACAGTGATTGTTTTTCACTTGAAATATTGTATAACTGCCCTGTATTTCTCTTTTTTTATTAGTTATATTAAAATCCTGAGGGTCACCATGGCAACCAGAACCAGGCTGGCAAGACTGCACACAGAAAAAAAAGAACGAGACTATTATCAAAGCACTGCAACCCACCCCTGTCTGTATTCCTGTTTTCTGCCGCACGAGCATGGATCTCCCAAACAGACGAGCCCCTCCCCTCTCCCTCCTACACCACGGATCCCACCGCTGCCACCATCACTCAGAAAGCAGGTGTTGTCAGGAGCATATGGAGGGATAACAGAAGGACGATAAGACTGACTCCCCCGCTAAAAACATATCTTACCCTGTGTCTAAAAACGCGTCTGCTGCAAAGGTTGCATTGTGTTATGTTTCTCGTTTTCTCCTCCCCCAAGTCGCTCCAGTGTGCCAAATGTGGAGCTTCGTTGTCACTTTAAAGGACATCTGCTTTCTCAGTAATGGGATTAACTCCATGATTGAGTCTCCACATCGCTGTAAAACAACAAGAAAATATTTCATCTGAGACGCCCGTTAAAATCTCAACTAGTCGGATTTACATGGAATAGAGAACAGAGTCAGGCAGGAACAGCACTTGAATTGATCTTAGATCAATGTGATGGATTGATGAAAGCTGATGGATGATGAAGGAGGGTCTTTTTGGTTATTTTGTGTTCTGACAGATTGGACGATCTGTAGCTCGATTAGAAAACTGGGCTCCATGTTATTTTTGTTTCGTCATTCGTCTTTTAGTAGAGGCTGGTAGAGGCTGGTAGAGGCTGGTTACCCACATACT
Source organism: Argentina silus (assembly GCF_951799395.1). Taxonomy (NCBI): domain Eukaryota; kingdom Metazoa; phylum Chordata; class Actinopteri; order Argentiniformes; family Argentinidae; genus Argentina; species Argentina silus. Next base: position 19,699,940 of record NC_139663.1, read on the forward strand.
GTATACTTACATACTGTATACTCAAAAATACACACACACACACACACACACACACACACACACACACACACACACACAGAGAAAGCAGAAGAGAGACAGGCAGGTAGACACAGAACCGACTCATGGTAGAATGGTAGACACACCCACACAGCCAAACAGCTCATTCCCATTGGCTGAGAAAGGAAGAGATAACTACCAGGAGAGCAGGCGAGAGAGGGGGAAGGATTGGGTGACCGCTGAACTGCAGTCCTTTGTTTTGCGCAGATGGGGAGGCAAAGAGGAGGGGTGTGTTTGTGTGTCTCTGTGATGCGGTCTTCTACCGAAGTAGGATAAATAATAAATAAAACTCCACTATACTGAACACACTGTATTAATACAGAGTGAGGTGGTTATAGAAAACACCCAAGGCACAGAGAAATTTTTGGGGAAGACTGCATTTGCCCCACTTTGGCCAATATCTACCTCCTCCTTGATAGTACAAATTCCTTACTGGAATAAAGCGTTCTAAAGAGAGTGCATCTCCCTCCTCTGCTTAGCTTTCCTTCTCTAGACAGTATGCCTATTACAGTATGTTATTTTCTGTTCATGTCCCTCTCCAATAAATGCGATTTCTTGCCACTCTTTGAACAGAATTAGAAACACTTGGGGGAGTATTTGCCCCTCCGTGATTAGCTTTGTATCTCTCTGCTCAGTATTGGCCTGACAGTATCTGCTGAGTGTTTGCCCTTGTCTCGTTAGAATTCACTGAGCAGTGTCTTCTCATCCTTGGGGAGTCGGTGTCTCAGTGTGCCAAAGCCTGGAATGTATGCCAAGAAACGTAGGGACAGCACTCTTTTGGCTTGTGTCTCTCAAGCTAAGTTCTATGTGTGCGTGTGCGTGTGCGCGTGTGCGTGTGTGCGTGTATGTGTGCGCGTCTGTTTGTGTTCGTGTGTGTGTGTGTGTGTGCTTGTGTCTCACCAGATGCTTTTTGACAAAGCAGTTGATGCACCGCCTAAAGGTATCATATTATACTAATGCACACTTCATTTCCTGACTCCAATTCCCAGTGCATGTTTACAATGTTTTCTACAGTGTTTACACTTTGACTGATTTAATTGAGGTTTGGTTTAATGCTTTTACACAGAGGGCCTCTTTATGTAGCTGAGAGGCTTATTGAGTAGCACTGTAAATAATTTGATATATACGTATTTCTGCTCAAATTGTACGCCTCCACTTCGTTTGACTTTCATTCATCCATGCTGTTTGCGATCACCGCAGTTTGCCACCGAACAGGCATGTTGACAGAACACGCTATGGAGGTTTTTCTAAATGCTGCCCCCTGTCTTCTGAATCCTGGACTCTCCCCTGACTATAGGACAGGGTGCAAAAGAGAAGCTTTCCCATTGGATAGATCAAATGAAGATGCCAGGAAGTGCCAGGGGAGGGTCTGAGGTTTGGGGGCTAGCGAGGGTCTCAGCATCGCCTCCCTACTTCCTTCACCCCTTCATGACAAACTGTAGCATGTCTGTTTTACGAACCACATATGCAAAACAATTTTCAGCTCATTGTGAATGCTTGGCTTTTTCTCAGTTTTCAGTGGTTGTGCACAACTTTTAATATATATGTAACCAGCTTGCACAACATGGTAGATCATGGTAGAGCTGTATATAACTGCGTATTATATATTTATATGACATATACCTTTATGCCTTTGCTTTCCTTTTGCTTTAATTATGAATAATATTGACTGTTAACCTTTCAGTGCTATTATTTGTATTATTCTACTATCATTGTAAGTATTACTAAGTATTACTTTTATTTTTATAATCAATATTTCCACTGGTATTTCTGTTAGTCTTTGTAATTGTTTTTATCTTTATCAGATCACAATGTTACAGCACAAACACAAAGACAAACGACATTCCCGTAATTTCTGTCTTTTGCTATTATTCAACTGGTATATTCTGAGCTTTTTCTTGAAAAGGAAAACTACCCTTAAAAGCATGTTTACAGGTACACAATTAATATGCTGCGTAGATAGATATCTTATGTAATTACAAGTATGACCAGTTCACGAGATCATTTATACAAGAATGTCTTTCAATGGCACCAGCTGAGTGAACGTCACCGCTTTTATGCATCACTTCTATGTCATTTTTCTGATCTCTCAGGTCTTTATTTCTTCAACTTTTAACGTAAACCTTAAACGTTAACATTCTTCGGACCACTGATTTTACTTTCTGTATTTTCTGCTCACAATGATCTGTTTCCTATTTAATATCATTTATTTCCTAATCTATCTAATATAGTTCCTGTTTGATATAGTCTCTTTCGCATCTTGAGACATGAAAGGGACCGTGCAAGCAACTTAACCTGTGATGTTCTTATTGTTGTTACTGATTGCTATAATCCTGAATCAGACTTTTGTGCAGACTTGCCTGTGCATGCCTTAATTGATTGCTTTAAGCATACAGTATATGTACACCTCACAAATATGTTAATCAGACGTTGATATAGCACTGTATTGATCCAATATTGATTATTCTTGATCATGTTTGAAAGAAGCCTTGTGAATAAACCCTAGTTGAGTACTAACTCTATTTCACATGCTAATGCTACATCATGTTATCTCTGTGTCTGGTGTGTTTCCTGTGTTTGCTACCAGAAAAATGTGCTTGAAACCCACTATTGGTGTGTGTGTGTGTGTGTGTGTGTGTGTGTTTGTGTGTTTGTGTGTGTGTGTGAGAGAGAGAGAGAGAGAGAGAGAGAGAGAAAAGGGAAAGTGGGCTTTATGTCTACTTCGCTGTTTCTAGGATGTTACGGTTGTCAAGGCAACGGTTGGCAGGGAGGAAGAGCAACTGGAGAAGCGGGGACAGGGCGGGGACGGAGGTCTGACTTCCCAGTGTTAATAAAAAATCTCTCATTTGAATTTTAAAACCATATAAATTATTAAAAGATTCTGCCACTGTGGCTGGAAAAGAAGAGAGAGAAGAAGAGGAGAAGGGAGCAGCATAGAGGGTTGGGGGGGGGGGGGGGGTGTTGGTGGGCAGAGGATGATGGGAACAAGGAGGAGGGAGACAGGGCTAGAGAGAGGGAGAGAAAGAAATGCTGGGGAGGAAGGCTAGATCGCAGTACAAAGAAAAGGTGATTGGAGGTCAAGAGAAGAATAGAGGCAGCTACAAATTGCTGACAAGCAGAGAAAAAAAAACAAGATGTTATCAAACAGATATTGAGATGGATTGTGTTCAGATTGTAAACAACACGTAGCAGTGAGACAGTGAGGTACAGAGCGGGATAAAGAAAGCAAGGCATACTGAGAGGGGAATGCAGTCAGCAAGAGTGAGAAGAAGAGAGAAAAAGAGCCAGTTGAAATGACAGATGGCAAAAGCAGAAAGGGGATGGGAAAAGAGAGAGCGATACAGATGAAGGCAGGGATATCGAGCAGGCAGAGAGAGAGGGAGAACATCTCCCAGACTGTCATAATGCAGTTGAGAGCAGAGAGGAAGGGGGGGGGGGAGAAAGGAGGGGTCTGGGAATCAAAGGTAAAAGAGAGAGAGAGAGAGAGAGAGAACAGCAAATAGAGAGGGAAACTTAATGAGAACCCGTACCTCATGATTCTGCTGTGTTAAGGCTCTGAACCAAGAGACCTTTTTTATTTCGGAACATGTTAGAGGTCACAACCGAGCACTGACTCTGACACAACACATAAATCGTTACGTTGCCCAAAACAAAATAGAGGGTCTTTTGAAGGAAATGACAATTCTGGTGGGTAAGGAGACAAAGAAAATAACAAAAAATAACAATGGGGAGATAAAACAAATAGAAATGGAACAGAAACAGAAGAAACAAGCAGCCCCCACCCCCCCCCCCCCCCCTCCCCTCCAAAATGGAGCCTGATGATGAGAAACAAAAAACCAATTTTCCCTACACATCAGACATGTTTCCATTCATTTTCAAGCGGTCACTGGAAAAGTACTTTGTGATCCTTTTTTTGCTTCTGTTACCCTCCTTCCCTCGTCTCCTCTCCTCTCCTCTCCTCCCTCAATCTCAGGGATTTGCGTATCTCTCCGCATCTCACCCTGTAAGAAGATACAATCTGAATGGCTGGGTTTAGCAGAGGGAGAGAAAGAACGCAATGTGCCACAGCAGAGAAGGGAGGAGGAGAGGGCATCTCCTGGGAGACAGCACTGGCGACTGAAGTGAAGAAGGGATCTCCATACTTTATATATGTCTGTGTAAGGAGATTTTTCAATTGAGCATAACTAACAACTCCTAAATGTATATATATATATATATATAGAGAGAGAGAGAGAGAGAGAGAGAGAGAGAGAGATTTGTACACATTTTTCACCCTACATACAAGTCAAGTTTAACACACTAGAGACCAATTCAACACTCGTAGCTAGTTAACAGGGATAGTGGTAGAAGATATGGTGGGTAAATACTGAACACCGGAAAAAAATGACTACGGTAAATCGAATTTTCGTCAAAAGTGGGTAAATGCTTTTCACCCCCTAAAAGGTGTGTAAACGGCACTTATGTGTGTTTACCCTCCACCACATCACTGGGAGTAAACCTTAAAGCTCGACCTGACCTTCCTAAAACGAGGCCACTCCTAAACTGTTTCAAACTTTTTCAAACAAAGGGCTCTACTTTCAGCCGGACGCGTCAAGTCCAAACGCAGGCATATTGCCAATTTGTGTAACTGGTGATTACCAAATTCCAAGCTCACTAAAATTGATAGATGTGATATGTGACAGATGATGACGTGATAATCTGTTGATCTGTTAATTGGACAGAAATGAGTTAGTTAATCCTGCGTCAATCACGTTTTAACCAATAAAGAATTTACGGTGTAACAGCGCATTATTTATGAGTGAATCTCATCAATAATTGTAAGCACTTACGGCCGCCACACCATAGCATATGGTGAGGCACGCTCCACGTTCGAGGGGATCGGTCTGAGCAGATTCACAAGTCTTAATCACAACATCAGTAGTCAGTTCTTGCAACAGATAGTTTGTAGATCAAAGCTTTGCTCAGATCCTCTCAAATGCCTCAAACTTCAAAGACTACCCAAACTCTAATCTACTGTAAGACTAGCCAAACCCTAACCTACTGAAAGACGACCCGAGACCAACCTTTTCCGGTGCGCACTAGAGTTCGAATGGAGTGTTCTCTTCTTTGGTCGACAATGCAGTAACTGCCTGGAGTCTGCAGCCCATTGACCCCACCAGACGCTGGGTATCTTCTCTGCTGATGCTCTGCCAGGCCTGTGCTACAGACATCTTCAGTTGTTGTTTGTTTTGAGGTCTTTTTGCCTAAAATCTTATCATCAGGAAATTAAATGGATCTTCAATTGGACCTAAATCTGAAGATTGACTTGGTCAGTCAAGAACTTTCCACTTTTTGGCCCTGAAAAACTCCTTAGTTGCTATGAAAGTATGTTTGGGGTCATTGTCTTACCGTGTGATGAACCGCCATCCGATGAATTTGCTTGTACTCGAGCAAACAAGATGTTTCTGTACACTTCAGAAATCATTCTACTACTGCTGTCAGCAGTAACATCATCACTTAAGACAAGTTAGCCAGTTCAAGTGGCAGCTACACTGTACATGCCCAAACCATTACACCGACTCCACCATGTTTCACAGATGAGGTGGTATGCTGTAAATCTTGGGCAGATGCTTTTTTCTCCAAATGTTCCTATATATGTATGTATATGTATAGGGGGGATGGTTCTTGGAATGTAACATCCAATAAATTGCAAGCACATTCTCCAATCGCTCCATCTAGTTCAATCCAAGCCAGATCAGCTAATCTAAAATCATCCAGACCTTCAAAGGAGGCGTGAGAATGTGATTTGGAGGTATGGATACGCAAGACTAGTTGCCTCTTGTAAATGTGTATGTCTGTTTATGAGTTTTTAAGTAATTTGCTCTGTCTGTAAACTTGACTTGTTTGCTTCGCCACACTCTCAAGCCCAAAATCAAGACGGGCCGCTTGAAAACAGTAGCCTTCAAGGCAGTGATTCTTGTTGCTACCAGATACAATGTTTAGCTGGCAAGCAAGTTAGCAATGATTAGCGATTATTCCAACACAAACTTTGTAGGCATTTCTATGCTAGTAACAGAGTAGCTTGCCAACATCAGGGGGCAAAATAGATTAAGAGGACCTGGCCTCCCATCGTCCTACAGTTATGGAAATTACAACGGTTATTTGCATGGCAATTCATTTTTGACCGTTCCATGACCATCAAATTCCATGACCGCCATCCTACATCAAAGTAAAGTAACAATCTTTGCCTTCTTAAAGTGGCAGTAAAGGACTGCAGATGGTGTAACCATTCATACTTCCTCCTTTTCCTAGTCTTTCACCAAAGAGAGAATAGCGGGCGGGGGGGGGGGGCGGGGGGGGGGGGGGGGCGGGGGGGGGGGGGGGGGGGAGATGAAGAGAGCAAGATAGTGAGGGAGACAGTTGGGAGGTAGTTAACCTTGAGGGATTTCATTAGGCCTTTCTGACTGAATTATCTAATCAATGAATCGAATTAAGGGAGAGCATCCTCTCCCACACAATCTCCATGGCTGCAGTTGGAGACGCTTGTCTTTTCGATTGAGTCGGGATGCTGATATGAGCGGATAAGTGTCTCCGATAGTGGCGCGGTCCAGACGACAAACCCAACTCCCAGCGGGTACGGTGGCTCACTGGGAACACAGCATTTCAGAAGGCTTTTCTTAGGTTTTTAATCTTGCCCACCAGAACTTCTCCTTTTGTATATGCACACGTGCAGCAATCAGCCTGAGAATGGGGTTACTTACTGTAGGTTTTTTACCTTGAATTTCACTTACCGATACCTGTGTTAAGTGTGACGGTGTGCTCAACACAGTGTTTAAAGTAGGTGGAATTTGAAGCCTTTATTAGGCTGAAAAATCAGAAAATCTGAAATGTAGTCAAAACCTTAGGCTTGCCAAAATCAACATCATTAAAAAGAAGAAAAAGCACCGGTGAGCTCAGCAATCGCACAGACTAGAAGGCCCAGGAAGACTTCTACAGTGGATGACTGAAGAATGCTCATAATGAAGAAACACCCCAAAACAACTGTCCCACAGATCTGAAACACCAGGAGGTAGGAGTGAATGTGTCAGAGGCTACCATCCACAGAATACGTCACCAGCCGAACTACAGAGGCTTCACTGTAAGGTGCAAACCACTAGTTATCCTCAAAAAGGATGGTCAGGTCAGTTTGCTAAAAAGTACCTAAAAAGCCTGCAGTGGTCTGGAAAAAGAGACATAAGACAAATATCCTCAGGTATCAGAGTGATTGCAAGAGGAATGTTTGGATAAAAAAGGATCTGCCTGAGATTTACAGCATACCACCTCATCTGTGAAATATGGTCATGTATAGCTAGCTGAGTACAAGCAAATGCTTCCAAATGAATTGGATGACGTTTCATTATACATCAAAACAAAAACGCTGTCATAGCAACTAGGGAAGATGGCTGATGGCAACTGAAGATGGCTGCAGTACAGGCCTGGCAGAGCATCCCTAGAGAAGATAAGTAATGGGACAGATTAATATAATGTCCAAATTAAGCACTCATGTTTAGTATTTGGGAAACATAAACTACAGCCGGAACAAAGGTAAAATTATGGGAGTGGTTCTGTGGCACAGTTCAGTTTTCTGATTGTTTTAAGATCCATTCACTACAAACACATTTTTTTTATCACATTTTGACTTCCTTATATGAACACACTGACTTTGTCAGACTCAATCGTATTGTATGGTGGACCATGTCAGGCATTCAATCCCTACACAACCCCTCATTTGATAGGCTAAGTGCCCGAGAAGGTGGTGAGGTGGTTGATATTGGTGAGGTGAACCTTAGAACTGGCTAGACTTCTCCTTGAGTTGAGTGGGGCGAAATATGCTTAGTTGAATAATGTGGTAGAAAATTATCTGATATTCTTAATATGGGCATCGTTGTAGAATAAGGTTCTCATCCAGGAGGGAAGAGGGTCACTGAGAATGTTCAGGCCCCTGACCCCTGACCCCTGACCCCTGACCTCCGGCTGTAGCAGAATGTTCCTGGGATGTCGATGAGGACACTGATAAAAGGAGGTCAGGGCACAATAAAAAAAACATTTGCACATATAAAATCATTCACCATCCTTAAATAATAATCAAATAAGAAAATAAAAACAATACAGTTGTCATGGGGGAGCTTGACCATTAAACACAGACTCTCATCCTGAAAATCAACCAAATAAAGACCGACAGTAGCAGAGGACAAGATGAACCTAATCCCCCTTTTTGTTTTAAGTGTCTTTGAAAATGAGTGTGTGCTGCCTCCCTGTGGCATAGTGAAACATCATTGTTTTTAGACAGACGAGACAAAGCTACCGTCTCCTGCCGATCCCGCCTCCCCAACAGCAGACGGCGATACAAGCCCCCGAACACACGTCAACGTCCTTTACAACAAAAGAAGAGCAACACCTCACAACATCCGTGACACAGACAGCATTTGGTTGTGTTTGTCTTTCTAGTTTATGTCTTAAAAATGACCAAGCTGCAGCTTTTGAATGTTTACCTGACGGAGCGTTTAACGGCAGCGGTGAGGGAGATTCTGGATGTGGTCGGCGACACGGTGACAGAGTACCGGGAGGAGACGGCTCGGACGAAGAGGGAGAACGAGAGCTTACGGCGACAGCTCCGTGACATCGTTCTCCTGGAGGCCGAGACAGACTGGCTGAGTAAGACACATTCAACAGCGACTTACTTATGAAATACAGTCTTTTCAACGACGTCAAATAAGCTAAATGAGCTAAACGTTTTGAGTGTTTCGGAGTCTAACTCACATAGGTCGTGAGGAGCAATGCTGAAATCCATGTAGTTTAGATAGCCCCGTTTGTGACTGTTTACATTTGGATGTTGTAGAAGTCTAGTCACAGATTGGAAGGCACGGGAGGGAGATACGGTGACTTGGCTTTAAAAGGTAGCAGACCGCTAAACGACGACTCACATCGCGTATTTGAAGACAGGGTTACGAGTAAAATCGCCTCGCATTAGCGTCTGCTCATTCAGTTTTTAGATAGCGGTACAGTAAACTGGAAAGAATTAACTTCAGTTAATGCTTCAGGCATTTCCCGATGTCAGTCAGTATTCCGTAGAATGGCCACCGGGGGAAATAACACGCCTTCACCTGACCCGTGTACAATCTACCTACCTATGCTGTGGTTGTGACATTTCTGACCTGTTTTTTTATTTTTTAAAGGACGATAAATAATTTGAGTTTGAGAAAAATAATGTTAATAACAGCGAACCTAGTGTGAATGCGAGTGTTTTTTTTAAGTTTTTTTTTCTGGTGGGCCATCTTTCGGAATGCTGACTGAAATCGGGAAATGTCTGAGACAAGTGAATTATTTTTTAGTTGACTGTACCCCTATCTACAAAACTAAATAAGCAGACGCTAATGCGAGACGATTTTACTCGTAGAAATGTCTTCAAATCTGCGATGTGAGTCGCCGTTTAGCGGTCTGCTACCTTTTTGAAGCTAAGTCACCGTATCTCCTGTGCCTTCCTTCCTACCTGTGACGAGACTTCTACAACATCCAACTGTAAAAAGTCTGTCCTAAAGGACACTCTGGCTATTAGCCCCGTTTAGGACGACTACTTTTTACAGTTGGATGTATATAGTATAGACACTCTGCATGTAGTTAGCCTACCTGCTAATACAGGTCCAGCTCCCAAACCCTTTAGACACATTGGATTGGTCTCACTCCTGTTTGAACATACTGTAACTCAAACCCCTTGTCGTCCCTCACATTCCCCTCTCTCTCGTTCAGGACCCTCCAGGTCCATCCCCCTTTCTCCCTCTGGGCAGCAGCAGCACTGTGAGCAGGAATGGCACTCAAGTCATGTGAAAGGTCCAGACCTCGGGCCGACCCAACAGAACCAGGTAAACAGATCCGGGCCTCCCCAGACACAGAACCAGGGGGTGGCGTGTCAGAATGGGAGCCTCACAGATCAAAACCTGGGGCGCAGAGAAATGGAGTCTCAGTTCAATCTCAGTCAGATGGAAGTAAAGGCCGGCCCACTGGAGTCTCTCACAAAGATAGAGCCTGATGTCGTTCCAGAGGCATTTGGAAACGGTCCGTCTTTGGTCTCTCCATCCTCCCTGAATACCCACTCTGTACCAGCCTCCAGTGCCAGCCTTGAGGCAGCAGCCTTCAGGGTGGAGAACCAAAACCCCTCCCCTCACCAAACCCAGGAACCAATCAAAATGGAACCCGAGGAGTGTGACATCACAGCGTCTAACCCGGAATCTCATTCAGATTCCGGCTTCCCTGACTGTCCTGTACCCCTGGTCCTGGCCCATAACCCATCAGAAGAGGCTGGGTTAAGGGAGGCCTCAGATATGGCTGTAGCAGAAGTGCCACGTGGGCCTGACCCACAGACACACGAAGCGGACCGTAGGCCTGAGGAGGGCATCCCATTCGAGGGGGGAAATGATTTTGATACCAGCTTCCAGGAAGAGCGCCCGCACAGGTGTCCCCGTTGCGGGGAGTCCTTCAGCCAGGCGTGCAGCCTCCGCCTCCATCTGCAGTACCGGAAACCCTACGCCTGCGACTGGTGCTGCAAGTCGTTCGCCCAGTCGGCCGACCTCCGACGACACCTGCGCACTCACACGGGCGAGAGGCCGCACCGCTGCACCTGGTGCTCCAAAAGCTTCACGCAGAGGGGCAACCTGAGGAGGCACCTCCGCATCCATACGGGAGAGAGGCCGTACAGCTGCCCCTACTGCTACAGGACCTTCAGCGACGGAGACACCATGAAGAAACACAAAAGGACTCACTCTGGGGAGAAACCGTACCGCTGCTCACAGTGTCCCAAGAGCTTCACAGTGGCCAGCGGCCTGCAGGTCCACCTGAAGAAACACCTGAGAGATGGCCAGCTCCTCACATGAGGACCATCAACACGGAACAGAGGGATGAATGTAGACCTGCCTGAACCCAGGAAGACTGGAAGAGTCTGTCGAACCTTGAATAGCGTTTTAACCACAAGAACATTTCATGAATGGCACTGTATTTATTGAGAGAATCAAAAGCACTGTAGTAGCATACTATTAGATGTTAATGGTGGCTCATTTTATATCCAGAAGAATATTTTCCAGATTGTTTGAATGAGAATGACTTCATTAACCATTGTGTCTCTGCATACAGTATGGAACCCCTCAGCAACTCTCAGGGACAGTGGACTGGTCCACCATGGCCCTCAGAAGTATCAACTACACATTTGAACAATAAAAATGTAGTTGAGCAGGATTATTCTGAATAGACAGAATGATCAAAAGTGCTATCTTGTTTATTCCAAAACAGAGACAAACATGTGAATTAATTTATCTGCTCATTGACTGGATATTATTATTGATGTTAGAGTTATGGGAACGCAGCATTTTGTTGTTAATTTCTTGTCTGAGTGAGGACTAATTACTGGAAAAGCTTTCTGGAAGGAGATTGGCTTATAATTAACTTGATTGTTGTGTGTGTGTGTGAGAGAAAATGAATTTAGTATTGATTTATTAAACTATAAAAATCCAATCACTGTTGTCACATATCTTTGGTGTGACATCTTCAACAGGAAGACCTGTTAAGATCCTCTCGCGTCACCAGAATCTGAATGACTATACTATATTTTTATGATAGTCGGCTCCCTTTTTAAGTAGAATGCTTGAAGAACTACATTACTGTAGGCATGATTTAAAAGTCATATTATTGTATGGGGTTTGTTACTATGCACAGACACCCGAAAATATGCACATAGCCTACCTGTATTTGTGTTACAGAGGAGCAGCAGAGACAAAGTTGTTTGGGCAGTGGACAACAAAAACACAAAGACCGTCATTCAAACTAATGGTTATTTTGCTCAGTTTGCCATATTTAAGAAATAATTTTACAGTCTTTGAGTTTGTACCCAGTCCCCCCTGACGCGCACACAAAATAAATGTTCAATCAAGTGCCCCCCCTACATTTCCCCCCGTTCCATCCCGTCTCTCGCCTAGGATATTGTAAAGCCAAAGGAGAAGTCCTTCATAACATATTTTCCTATATCCTATATCCTAACCCTATTTGTCATGTTGTCGCATGTAGGAATTTGAGTTATCAGAGCTCACGTTTGCAGCGTATGTTGTAGAATTATCAATCTTGCTTTATTTGACAGCATAATGTGTTGTGAGGGTTAGTTTTGGTGTCGGGAGGGCAGTGTTAAAGCATGCCATGAGATGAGTTTGACACAGGTATGGACACACTCTGTGCCATCACGGAATAGTGCATTATAAATGTTCTTACAGACAGCAGCCAAAATCATTGGATCAGATTATTTATATTCAGTGCAATTTTGCTAGGCCAGTAACCAATTCGTACAAAGACAGCTTTATATTCTATTGCCCGTAAGTATTGAGCATGAAGCAGAAAGAGCATCAGAAAAGGTAGGTTATCACAAGTCCCACCTGGAATTACGAGTTGGGGGGCTGTTCAGATGAATGTTTCCCACTCTGAGCTTATATTTCCGAGTTTCAGACTTGTCTTGAACAACCCATAACCCATAATTCACCAAAGTTTCGTTAAAATTGTCCCAGTGGTGTCAGCGATAAAGCGTGTGACAGGAAAGAAAAGAGACCAATCAATGATTCCCTTCCAGATTTGATCGTGAGGGACAATAATGTAGAAATACACCTCCAAGGTCAACTGAAGTAACATGACCTACATATGGAATACACACACACACACATATATATACAGCTCTGGAAAAAATTAAGAGACCACTCCAAATTTTTCTTAAATCAGCATCTCTACATGTATGGCAGCCATTCCATTCCAGTGTCAGTTGAATTCCAATACAGGCACACCTCATTCTACATAATGAGGTACTGATTAGGTGATCACCTGAACCAGATCTCATTTAATGAGGAAAAGTATAAAAACCACTGCTGTGGTCATCACTGTCCTCTTGCAATAGGACCAGCTGGATGGCAAAAACAGTGCTAGTAGTACCTCAAAAGTAATTACTATTGACCATGCCAGAAGAATTGAAAAGAAAAGTTTTGAGTGAGGAAAAGAAGGGTTCAATTCCATCCTTAAAATTTCAAAGACGGCGGTTCATAAGAACAAGGTCAAGCAGCAGACATTAGGGACACCAAAGCTACAGACCGGCAGAGGGCGAAAACGACTCTCCACTCACCGGGATGACCGCCAACTCATTCGAATGTCACTCAACAACCGTAGGATGACATCAAGTGACCTACAAAAAGAATGGCAAACGGCAGCTGGAGTGAAGTGCACGGTGAGGACGGTCTGAAACAGGCTCCCAGGGGCAGGGCTGAAGTCGTGCAAAGCTAGAAAAAAGCCCTTCATCAACGAGAAGCAAAAAAGAGCCTGGTGGAGGATCGGTGATGATTTGGGGGTACTTCAGCAAGGCTGGAATCAGGCAGATTTGTCTTTGTGAAGGACGCATGAATCAAGCTACGTACAAAGTTGTCCTGGAAGAAAACTTGCTTCCTTCTGCTCTGACAATGTTCCCCAACTTTGAAGACAATGCTCCATGCCACACAGCCAGGTCAATCAAGGTGTGGATGGAGGACCACCAGATCAAGACCCTGTCATGGCCAACCCGATCTCTGGACCTGAACCCCATTGAAAACCTCTGGAATGTGATCAAAATGCAGATGGATGGTCACAAGCCATCAAACAAAGCTGAGCTGCTTGAATTTTTGCACCAGGAGTGGCATAAAGTCACCCAACAGCAATGTGAAAGACTGGTGGAGAGCATGCCAAGACGCATGAAAGCTGTGATTGTAAATCAGGGTTATTCCACCAAATATTGATTTCTGAACTTTTCCTAAGTTAAAACATTAATATTGTGTTGTTAAAATGTTCATTTTACTCAAATCACTCACATACCTATAAATAGTAAAACCAGAGAAACTGATAATTTTGCAGTGGTCTCTTAATTTTTTCCAGAGCTGTGTGTGTATGTATGTCCATTATAAGGCTGAAAAACCTGGAGAAATTCTAATTAGAAACATAGCCTAAACCACCTAACCTCCTTGTCACGTGACTACCGTAACTCATGGAAAAAATGTTGAAGTTTTCGCCACACTGATAGATGGTGTGTTTTTTGCACAAGGGAACGTGCCCCTCAGATTCGTCCTGTTTTTAACTTTTTTCGTTTAGTACCGAGGTCTCCATCCCTATCCCAAGCGGAAAAAAATACATTATTATGATAAAGTAATATCCTTGTGTGCTATTGTGTAATGTTGAGATGTGTAACAGAGAGAATCGAGTGTGTGTGTGTGGAATGTCTGTGGAATGAAACATTAACTAATGTGGGAATCACAGAACAGGATTTGCACAGAAAGACACTAAGGTGTGTAGGTGTGTGTGTGTGTGTGTGTGTGTGTGTGTGTGTCTGCCCCTAGTGGATATGTTTATACAGGTAGGGAACGCGATCAGTAAAGCAGTTCATCGCTCGCACTTCATGTCTGCCTCTTTCAGCCAGATATCGTGTGTATAATGAGCCCCGATATTACCACGTTACAATATGTTATTCATAACACCAGGGAAGTTTCGAATAGTCAAATATTTGTATGTAAATTAAATAATTTATGTTCAAATCCGTTATGGTAAATCGGTAAATGCTAAAGTGGCGTGGGAAAGAGGTGACAGAAGAGGTTCTGTCGGTTGGGTCTCCTTCAACAGAACTCCGGCCGACATCTGTTACATGAGTTACGGTAGCGTTTAGTCACGTGACAAGGAAGTGAAGTGGATCTGTTTTCAAAACATTCTCGCCCAAGTTGTTACTAGCACTATACACCAATATTTGCAACGAGAAAGTGCGACAATGGCAAAGTTACAGCTTTTGAATGCATACCTCACTGAACGCTTGATGGTGGCTGTAGATGAGATTCTTGAGGTGGTCGGGGGAACCGTTTCGGAATTGGAGGAAGAGACTGCCCGAACACGGAGAGAGAACGATCTCCTCAAACGGAGGTTGCAAGATGTTGGACTCGACACAGGAACGGATTGGACAGGTGAGACCATGCAACATTTTCAGCAAGCTGTTACATACTGGGGGTCCTCATCTTTATTCACACTGGGGTTCTTGACCTTTATTCAACACCCAGCTCGTCGAGGAAACGTAAGGCTATGCATACGTATTTGTATGGACCAATATGACTTTAAAGTCCTCGAATGGATCATCCAGACATTTGTTGTACAAATTACACAAACGTCTTCTAATTTATCTGAAATGTAAGACAGGTAAAACCTGGCTCATCCTAAACTGCAGTGATTCACTCTAGCTTCCTAAAGACCTCTTCACCCCCACTACCCCCCCTGTACTAACCCTAACCCCAACCCTTGAGACCTCTTCACATCCACTTCCCCCCTGTACAAGTTCTCTCCTGTTAATAAATAATAATAAAAAATAAATTTTAAAAAAGCCTTGTGTGAGCATTGATTACTTTGTCTTATGATGACTGTTGGATAGATGATTCACTTACTTAAACAAATGTATTTGTTGTAAGTCGCTAAATGCCATAAATGTAAATGTAAATGTACCTCATCTCTGCATTTCCTCTCTTGTGCAACTGTCTGTCTCCAGGCTCGACCAGCAGGCCCACCTCACTGTCTGTGTCAGCAGCTGCATCTCCAGCCGGTCAGCACCAATGGAGCTCCAATCACGGGAAGGATACAGAACCCACACTGACCCAACAGAACCCTGCAGTAACAGTTGACACATCCAACCAGGGACCCACTGAATGCACACAATGGGAGGGTCCGTACCAATCACCAACTTCAGTATCCCCGCAAATCAATTCATCAGAGACCATCCCGGCGTTGATTTCTCAGTGTGTGAAAGAAGACCAAGATCCCTCTCCATTAGCTGACCCATTCAGCGGGTGTACTGTGGACAGAGGAGTCATGCACTGTGGTCTTGACGGCATCAAGGAAGAGCCTCATGACACCAGCACTGAATATGGTTCAATCCCTGCTGAGACGGGGTATGGTGAGTTCAAGTCCAGTCCAGGCCCAGACACAGCCATTGCTGAAACCAGGTATAACATCTCCAACCCCAACACTCATCAGGGGTCGGTGACTGTCGAGACCAGCTATGCCGCCTTGCACCTCCCCACAGACCTGGCGTCAACCAGCAATTCCATCCAAGACGGCATTGAACGACCCATTGGCACCGATGGTCTCATAACAGGGCCGGAACAAGACTTCGCCACTGCCTCGCTCGGTCCCTTGGTCTCCCTGGTCAAACCGAGGTCAGCGAGCAGCAACAAAGGTCAAAGGTTAACAAACAGCAAGTGTCAAAGGTTGCACCCGTGCCCGCATTGCGGCAAGACCTTTAGCCACGTGTCGCGGTTAAAGATCCACCTTCGCATCCACACCGGGGAGAAGCCCTACGTCTGCGCCCTGTGCGGCAAGCGGTTCAACAACGACGGCACGCTGCGGAACCACCAGCGTGTCCACACGGAGCTGCGGCTCTACAGCTGCCCCCTCTGCGGCATGAGCTTTAAGGACGCCTACACCTGCAGGAAGCACCAGCGGGTTCACAACGAAATGCGGCCCCACGAGTGTAGTCTTTGCGGGAAGGCATTTGCCGAGGCTGGAAAGTTAGACAAACACTTCAGGACTCATGCGTCGTACAACGAATTGGATGTATGATTTTTATCAGGGTTGTATTTTATGTTGTTGGAATGGATATTTGGTTTGTTAGATCTTTGACAGGCAGGCAGTAGCATTACGATTGCTAGCAAAAGCTTGTTGGACTGGGTTAGGGTTAGTGGTTTGCTCCAAGTTAGTGGTAGTTAGTGGTAGGCTAACTAAGTTTGCCAGTTAAATAACTAGAGGGCAATTCTATGGTAACAGAATGACCCTGGGACTTCATTTTTCACTTTCAAACATATGTCAAACATAAACCCTTGATTGCAAAGTTTAACAAGCTATACAACTCAATGCACAGCGACTACTTATAACAATTCCAACTGAACAATTGTGCTGTTTCAAAGTAGGGTTTTTTATGTAACCATGTTTTCCCAAAACTCTGTTAAATATTTGTCAGAAATTAAGATTCAAAGATATCTGCAGAAAGAGTAGAGTGTCAGCTATCATATGATACCTTGAGTTTAATTCTGTACATGATTAAGTAGCTAAAATAGGGAAACAAGGTAGACAAATACAATAGACACTCTCAATAAGGTAATACTGTATTATTTTATTTATACCAAAAAAAAACTTTTGGCAGTAAAAAACTGATTGTGGAAAAAAATAAGTAGGCCTGTGTCATGTGTAGACACACAGACGCCCAATCTGCTTCTAGTTTGCCTCAGAGATACAGGGCCCTCCATATGTATTGGAAAGAAGAATCATATTGTTATTTTAGCTCTATACTCAATAAAACATATTGGATTTGAAATCAAACAATGACTATGGGGTCAAAGAGAGAGAGATTCTCAGTTTTAATTCACTGTTTTTTTCAGATTGCTTTCACCCCCCACCCCCTATTTCAGGGCTCCGAAAGTATTGGAAAAAATCATGTAATATCCAAATAAAGTACTCATATTTAGTATTTGGTCGACAATCCTTTGCATGCTATAACTGCCTGAAGTCTGCAACCTATTGACCCTACCAGACGCTGGGTATCTTCTCTGGTGATGCTCTGCCAGGCCTCTACTGCAGCCATCTTCTGTTGTTGATTGTTTTGATTTTTGTTTTGTTTTGAGTTCTTATCGTCATCATTCTCTTCCTGAATGATGAAGCACCATCCAATGAATTTGGAGGCACTTGCTTGTACTCGAGCAGACAATATGTTTCTGTACACTTTAGAATGCATCTTGGGCAGATCCTTTTTTCTCCAAACCTTCCTCTAGCAATCACTCTGGTACATGATGATATTTGCCTTATCTGTCCACACAACCGTTTTCCAGACCTCTGCAGGCTTTTTAGGTACTTTTTTAGCAAACTGTAACCTGGCCATCCTTTTTGAGGATAACTAGTTTGCACCTTGTAGTGAAGCGTCTGTAGTTCGGCTGGTGTATTCTGCGGATGGTAGTCTCTGACACATTCATGCCTACCTCCTGGAGAGTTCTGTGGGACAGTTCCTGTTCTGTGGGACAGTTCGTTTTTTTTTCTTCTTAATTATGGTGAGCATTCTTCGGTCATCCACTGTAGAAGTCTTCCTTGGCCAACCAGCCCGTTTGCGATTGCTGAGCCCACCAGTTTTTCTTATTTTTGAATGATGTTACAAATTGTTGATTTTGGTAAGTCTAAGGTTTTGACTGTGTTTCTGATTTTTCAAATTCTCATACTAGTTTCCTGCATTTCCCAAAATGTTAGACTCCTAGCTTTCATTTGACACACAATTTGATGTGCTCTGATGAATTTCACACATGGGTCCTTTTACATGGAACTACCCTAGAGTCATTTATTTACTTTTACTCAACTGCAAGTCTGCCATTTTTGCTAGCAATCGTAAAGTTGTTACCTGTTTCCAGTTTCCTTAACAATCTGCATTTTTTGACATATGGACTTTGATAGTGTATATGACCTCCTGGTCTTAATGTTTGAGTGTGTGCGTGTATCTCCTCCCCCTCTTCCAAAGGGCAAACCCATCCCAGTCTTTCACTCGAGGGTTCTTATTGATTGTTTACCATGCACGGTATTGATCATTGAACTTCCTGCCTTGGGAGCTCGGCAGCCAGGGGGCCAGTAACCTTAAAGGCAGGATGATGGACAGTTATGAGTGCACATTATGAACGCTCATAGTGTGTGTTTACACTTCAGGAGCGAGGGCTGTGCCAGTAGTCCAAATCAATGGCATCTGGGCTGCGGTCGGATTCTCTTCTCATTGAAGTGTGCATTAGCAAAGTTTGCACCTATCCAATACTTTTAAATCCATCAGGGAGAGTGCACAAGTATACTGTTTTATTATCAATTGCAGTTGTATTTAAATAATAAATTCAATGGAATCCATTAAAGTCCAACTCTCCTACTGCTTTATTCAAATCTATATATTGTTGAGCAATTTGTTATTGTTATTGATAAGTTGCTGACGAAGTAAATGTATTTGATGTAACTGCAACTGGAGGTCTGTTCCTGTACTGTAGTGGCATAAAGAGAAGAGTAATGCACTCATGTAACCACCAGGGGGAAGGAGAGAGATACTCAACTGTTCAGTTGATCAGAGATCAACAAATGTCTCACAAATACATAGTCTGTAAAAGTCAGAATTATACAGTATTGCATTCCAAATTTATTGTACAGAAAACACCTGATATAAATGTAAGAACAACAACCTTGAAAAGCACAACAAGATACTTGTATACAGCCATTGAACACCATAGTATAAACCCACATTCATACATTCGGTCGTGCATTAAGAAAAGGTCATTCTTAGAGGAATGTGACAGTCAACAAAAACAGTAATACAGAGTAATCACCTCAATGATGTATGAAGTATTGAATAAAAGCGGTAACAATTTCAATAATAGAATGTTGACAGTTTGGGGCAAGGTATTATTAAGTTGGGTAGGTGACAAGAAAAATAATGGTATTATTATTGCATCATGCAACAAAATGGAAGAATCACCTCTATTTATAATATCATCAATAGATATATATATATATGGGATACAGTCAATGTTTAGTGTCAAAAATACAAACAGGATTGATCGTATAGCAGATATTGTATTTTTGCCAAGGCATTTTATCATTGATATCCATTTGTTACAGTATTGATATTGTCATGTAAGATATAGAAATAGTTAACCCATTAGATCAAATCAGAGAAGAACATCTCTAAATTAAATGAACCCATACTGAAAACGGAGAAAAGCGTGCAGATGAAATCGGAGGTATGATGTTGAGCTGTGAATGTCTTATGAGGCCATAGGGAAAGAAGAAACACACCCAAACCCTCATTGACAAATGTATCCATCCAACATCCAACACATAGGGGTTATATATAAAACTGCACCACAATCATAAAATGACCACGTTTTTTTATGATAGTGAAAACATTTCATTAACATTTCTCCCATGCCTTGACTGTGTGTTCAGCATGCAAATTCAGTGATCCAATCTAATGATGCTTTTAGATGGTTTTCAATCACTCTTGTGCTATAGTTTTATGAATCAGCCCTATAGACATTGTAACATTGTATACCCTGTTTCTCTTGTCATTCGCCAACCACCGCCACTGAAGAGCCAATAGGAGTGCTGCATGGTGTGTCATCTTAGTCGTGGCACAGGGATCTTGGGAGCTCACTGGTCAGTATGTGCCATCTCTCCACCCGTTGGCCCTTGTTCTTAAGGCAGTCCATCCAATGGCGGAGAGTGTCTCCCTGTGAGTGACTGCTCAGACACAGTCCACCTGCCAATGATACTGATATTATCATCTGAAATGGAACCCTTTAAAGTAGCGATCGGTTCTTTTGTTTCTGATCAAAAGTGCTGCCTGTATACTTGTATCTTCCATGGCTTAATGTGTTAGTAATACTGTATCTGGTTTTGCCAATGGTGAAGTTCTTGAAAAATGTTAATTCACTTGGAATGTTTACTGTATTTTAAAGGGGCAATCTGGAACTCAAACAACAACAAAGTGGTCACTTTCTTTGGTAAACAGCTGAGGGATGGGGATGGAGAAGCTACCCCAGCTGAGCGTGCCTGAGTCCACCTGCAGGTGGATTACTGGCTTCCTGACAGACAGGAAGCAGCACGTGCAGCTGGGCAAGCTTGTCTCAGAGCCCCGGACCATCAGCACTGGAGCCCCACAAGGCTGTGTGCTCTCTCCTCTAAACTTCTCCCTCTACACCAACAGCTGCACCTCTAGCCACCCTTCTGTCAAACTCCTGAAGTTTGCGGACGACACAACCCTCATTGGATTATTCTCCAATGGGGATGAGTCCGCCTACAGAAAGGATGTTGACAGCCTGGCTTCCTGGTGCAGCCAGAACAACTTGGAGCTGAACACTGTAGAATGGTAGTAGACTTCAGGAGAAGCCCAGCCACAACCGCCCCCCCTCATCATGTGTGACTCCCCAGTTAACACTGTGGAGTCATTCAGATTCCTGGGGACAATAATTTCACAGGACCTCAGGTGGGCGGAGAACATCACCTCAACCATCAAGAAGGCCCAGCAGAGGATGTTCTTCCTGCAGCAGAAATTCAACATGCCGCAGAAAGTGATGGTTGAGTTCTACACGGCCATCATTGAGTCCATCCTCAGCTCATCGATCACTGTCTGGTTCGCTGCCTCCACTGCCAAGGACAAAGGCAGACAGCAGCGGACAATTCGGTCAGCTGGGACCAGTAAGAGAGCAGGAAAGATCATCGCTGATCCTTCCAATCCTGGTCACCACCTCTTCCACCACCTCTTCCACCACCTCTTCCATAGACAAAAGGTTCCGGTCTATCAAGACCAAAACCTCGCACCACCTGAACAGTTTTTTCCCCATGGTAGTGGGCCTCACAAACAAGCTGCCTCTCACTGACTCTGGGACTTCCACCCCCCCCCCCCCCCCCACCCCGTCTCACACACACACACACACACACACACACACACACACACACACACAATGCACAGACAGTGTAATTTATATTTATTTAAATTCATGGTGTACGTGCCCCATACCCATTTCACAGCCTCTAGCCTCATTGCCTCTTAGCCTCGCACAGCCTACATAATTTATTGTTTTATTGTTCTATTTTGTATTTTGTTAATATTTGGCTTTTTGTTAATATTTTGCTTATATATATATATATATATATATATATATATATATATATTGTTGTTTAGGTCCCATGCACCAACCTCACCAAGTCAATTTCCTGTATGTGCAAATATACTTATACTCATACTTAATTTCCTGTATGTGCCAAATAAAAGAATTCTGATTCTGATTCTGATTCTGAGAAATGTAACCACTCTCAATTTCATAGACGGAGCTGGATTCACGGACAAATAAATTGATAGTTTTAACTATGTTCGAAGCTGTAGAGTGTTTGTTTACAATTACATTGTTTACAATGCAACAACAATGGAGTAAAACAAGCTTATATTTTGGTTTCTGATATGGTAAGACAGTTTAACAACGTTCATGAGTCATTTATAAGTTATATTCTTCAAGAATCAATGGCTATATATCATCACAATGCTGTACCAATCCCAGATTGCTCCTTTAAAGACAGGCAGGGTTTCGTGTCACCATCCAATGACACTGTCCATGAGAGCTACAGTTTGCAGGGTGTATCAATTTGAACACAATCAATTCACCAATGATAGATTCTGAGTGAAACCACAGAGCTTGAACCTTTATCTGCTCTTGAATCAGGGCCTACGTTTTGTGGGCTGTGTGCATACGGGTATGGAGTGTGTGTGAATATGTGTCTCCTGTCTTCTTACATTCATTCATTGAAGTCTATAAGCTGTAATCATGCCTTCATTTGCTAGAACTATAATCAGAAATGACTTGATTGATGTGATACACACAGGTTTTATTATCACCTCATTATTACCTCATTATACTCATAAATTCCGTATGAATAGCACAAAAATATTGATGTGACATTTAAAAGTGGAGACAATATCACGTACCAGAGCCAAAGTGACACAGAGACATTCATCAGTGAAGAGTCTCACCTATGAAGTCGTTGGAGCGGCCCAAGTCATAGTCCCAGACGGTGACCTCCAGCGTCTTATTGGCCAGCTCTGAGAGGGAGATCTCATAGAAGAACTCCTGGGGGGGGCAGGGTATTAGAGGTGTGACAAGGACACATTGATTGAAACAAACAGATATCACTTGTAGTAGAACCCCTACACCTAAGCTGGCATCTACTCTCTCAACCATATCACAGTGGTAAATTATATTATATTGTAAATTATATTGCTTACTTATATGCTTACTGGTTATACTGTTCATATTGTTTATACTGTCCATACTGTATATTTTTTAGTACTTCTATTTTTATTTTTATTGTATTTTAAAACTATTGTATTGTTGCACTACTCTGTGGCACTGTCACTTTTGCATTTCACTGTATACTTGTATGCACGTGACAAATAAAGAATCTTGAATCTTGAAATCTGCTGTCACCCCTGTTTTTTCCACGACAGAAGAAAATGAGGTTAGTGTGTACAATTGTAAAACTGTTATCATAAATTGCTACAGACCGTGTCATTTATTTCATACCTAGTAGGTCTATAAATATAAAAAAAATATGTAGGATATGTATACATTTATAATAGATGGACATTAGGTTACATTTCAGAGTGCAAGACCAAAAGTAAGTCTTAGGGTTAGGGTTGTAGCTAGTCTGAATGCTGGATCTAGGGTTAAGGTTGTAGCTAGTCTTAATGTTGGAGTTAGGGTTAGGGCTGGATCTAGGGTTAAGGTTGTAGCTAGTCTTAATGCTGGAGCTAGGGTTAGGGCTGGATCTAGGGTTAAGGTTGTAGCTAGTCTTAATGCTGGAGATAAGGTTAGCTCCAGCATTAAGAATATGGAGTTGTTACAGTGGCCACCACAGAAAAAAATAACCTGGAATACTCATTTTCTATTCACTCCCTACCCATGCATAAAACATGCACTGATGTAAATGAAGGGTTTGTGCAAAAATCCGGCTTTACATAAACAGACTTATTCGGCCGATGCTCACATATGGAGCATGATGCATGCATTACCACTGACTAAGAATTTAGAAATCCCTTTAAATTTATGTGCTAGCACAAACAAAACGACTGCTCTGACGTCGTTTGAGTCCCTGAGTCCCTGTTTCTGCTTTGCACAATGCAACTCCAACTACATCATCCTACTGCCAATGCCGAGCTGTGTTGTTTGGCAAGACAAGAACTGGTTGGCTAAAGAAGCACCAACGAGCTGGCCTGGCACCAAGGCTAGCACAAATGTCTGAATGAATAGATTTTTGTTCGGGGATCTACGGAGTGACAACATCATTGTGGCTTTGTGCGGGACTCATCAGGCCTCAAGTAGAACTAGAGCTGTGTCTAGGGTTACTGAAGACACAGATGCAACCATAGCACGAGAAATAGGTGAGACGCATCTGCCATTGACAATCAGAGACAAGTGGGGACTAAAACCATCAGATGGAGCCCGTAGAGGGCCACGTTTATACATTGACTATACTTAGAGGTAAATTAGTTGGCTAAAAGTGGTGTTCGTAGGTTTCAGACTGTTACCGCAATTATCCCTGGAGACACATCACAGTGTAGATTACTCTGAGTGAATACAGTAGAAATAAAAGGCTTGGCATTATTGGTTCTGAACGCCCACGCTCAAGAGCGAGCGACCGAGAGAAAGAGGGAGAGAAAGAAATACAGAGATGGTGAGGAAGCGAGATAAAAGGACCCCACCAATGGATGTCTGTTAATATGTTAATGTTAATCTGTTTGCGAAAAATGAGTCCTATTATCAGATCATTTCACGATTGTTCTGCCCTTCATTTGCTATATACTTACAGCCTAATTCCACGTATTACGTTGTCACACTTTGTCATGTAATATTTGATTACAATTTAAGTTAATATTTGTATAACACCGACCATGCAACGTCTGGTTGTGCCATTAAAGCAAAGATTAAGAAATTGAACTGGAAACAGAGCTACAGACCCTGAAGACAAAGGGGAGGGGAATATACAGTACTGACATAGAGTGTGTGTATGTGTGTGTGTGTGTGTGTGTGTGTGTGTGTGTGTGTGTGTGTATGTGTGTGTGTGGGGGGGGGGGTGAGATATTGGACTGGACATCTCATTATTATGGACCCTGAGAGAGAGGATTGATACACACGCTCTGACAGCTTGGCGGGCCAGCGGGGTCGTACCTCATTGAATTCGGGGTTAAGGGTCTTTTTAATCACCGCCGTTTTGTGTTTGGATTTCTTCTGTATGTCAGGCTTCAGATATCTGCGTGAGTGAGAGAGAAGGAGTGAAAGAGGGTGGGGGGGGGGGAGGGGACGGACGGACAATTGGCAGCACCATACTGTAAACACACATGCACTTAATCCCTTGAATAGATGCGCGCAGGTTTGTGGTCTCTTGCCTTTGTGATGACGTCCCACTGACTCAGATGACATTTTGATGTGATTTTCCTAAACTGTTCCCACAGACACACATTCACACTCCCACCAACACGCGTGCCCACATGCACATAACACACAGTGAGAGACTTGGCTTTGATCGGTGTGAGAGACAGAGGGAGGGAGTGACGGTGTGCCGGGGTGCCGGGGTGGGGTGGGGGGTGGGGGGGGGGGGCTCTTGTCTGTTCCTGTGCCATTTTGCCTAAGGAGGAATAATTGCTTTGGAACAGTTATTTCAACAGATGACATGAGGAAAAAATAGAGAGGAACATGATGAGGAGGAGAGGGGGTGGGGGGGGGGGTGGGGAGGGGGGTGAGGAGGAAGAAAGAGATGCTCTATTGCATTCTTTATCACACTCCCTCTCTTGTCATCCACTGTCCAATTAAAGTGAAAGATGGCATCTTGGGGCTCTCTTCCATTTTAGTCGGTAGACCCTTCACTGGACCCCTGGCTCTTCAGTGCTCACGGATTGGATGGGACTGGATAGGCACGTAAGCCAGGGGTGCCAATGAGGTCCCTGTGAGGGACAACGTAGGTCCAGGCTTTTGTTCCAGTGACACACCTGATTGATTCAACAAATCAACTAGTAGTACAGTAGGACCTCAGAGACACCAACACCTGGGGAATGGAGATCTTTCGGATCATTGACATTCCTGTAACTTTGAAATTAACATAACAACCACACCGAACCTTTCTCAAGGCTGTTGTGCATCCATGTCATTTCGGACAATTTAAACAGATTCTCAGCACATGAAAGCAGCGTAACAGAATCATGTTCACTTTGCTAGTTCTCTGCTTTGACATCTTTCTGTTTTGAAATACGCAAAACAAACAAGTGCTCCTTCTTTATTGACTGCTCCACACGTTAGCATGTACGTCACGCCAAGAGAAACTTATTTTTGGTGTTCTGGTAATTGCCAGTTGGGTTGAGTCAGTATGGAACCCTAGGGTTTGCATCTGTGAGGTCAGACTGTCGTCTTATATCGAGACTGTTATTCATGAAGCAGGTGTGTTACTGTTTCATTGGGACAACATCCTAAACCTACAGTGCACAGGCACTCTGTAGCTTAGATGTTACACTTGGTGAAAGTGACATGGTGATGACTCCACCGAGCCCTCCTGGACTAATGGACTTATTGGAGTTTTTGCCAAAATTCCTATCTAACAGTGGAAAGGTAGGGGTGAGGGAAGGAAAGGTAGGAAAGGTAGGAGGGAAGGTAGGAAAGGTAGGAGTGAGGGAAGGAAAGGTAGGAAAGGTAGGAGTGAGGGAAGGAAAGTTAGTAATGTTGCTACATAACTAACCTTCCTTCCCTCACTCCTACCTGAGGGAAGGAGTCAAGGGAAGGAGTCAAAAATGGAACCATGCCTAGGTTCTCTTCTGCCCACCACTCTTTTACTCACTTATTATCTTCTTTCCTTAATGTCCCACCCCTCTCCTCTCCTCTGGAGTCCTCTGGAATCCTTCTGGAATCCCATAGTCCTTCTCTCTCCACCCTTGCCTTGATTTTCTAGGCTGCCTCCCACACAACTTGAACTCTTGACAATCTGTCTGAGTTGGGTGGCAATTACCACAGTACCATCAGGCCTCTGATGTTCTGGCCACCGTCTGAGAATCTGTCGCTTCTCTTCCCCTAATTCAGTTTTGCTGACCCCCTCAGTCCCCAATTGCCTAAAGATCTTTTTCAGAATATTCTTCTGGCTCAAATAAGTACGGCACTGCTTGGCAAGAAATACTTCCTCCTCCTCATAGTAAGACTACATTTGAGTGCCAGAGCAA
>NC_139663.1:19731847-19741847 GCF_951799395.1 Argentina silus
AGCATTGCATTGCTTGCATAATTTTTAATCACTTTTAATTTGTATTTATTTAACCCTACTACCCCCTCCCCTGATAAGAGGACATGAAAAAAGTATAATAATTATACTTTAAATACAGCTATATATTATTGTACATGGTAAGGTACATTGTACAATGTAACAATATGTCAGAATGTATTCTGAAGTGTACAGAAACATCTTGTCTGCTCAAGTACAAGCAAATGGATGTCAAATCATCCAGTAAGACAATGACCCAAAACATATTGCCATAGCAACCAGGGAGTTTTTCAGGGCCAAAAAATGGAAAGGTTTTGACTAGCCAACTCAATCTTCAGATTTAAATCCAATTGATCATGCATTTAATTTCCTGATGATATAATGTTAGGGA
Organism: Argentina silus; assembly: GCF_951799395.1. NCBI lineage: Eukaryota > Metazoa > Chordata > Actinopteri > Argentiniformes > Argentinidae > Argentina > Argentina silus. Next base: position 19,732,236 of record NC_139663.1, read on the forward strand.
AAAAATGAATCTGCCTGAATGAATCTGCCCCAATACTTTGATGCCTTGAAATAGGGGGACTATGTATAAAACCTGTTGTGTGTTCTAAATGGTGAAACCAATATGTATGCAAATACCATTAAATAAAAGCTGAGAATCTCTACTTTAACATCATAGTAATTGTTTGATTTAAAATCTAAAGTTTTGGAGTATAGAGCCAAAAAGAAGAAAAAATGCTTCACTGTCCCATTACTTATGGAGGGCACTGTATATATATATATATATATATATATATATATATATATATATATATATATATATATATATATCATTTCTTATTATTGCTTGTACTGGATTTGTAAATATATAATCAGTTATTCAATTAATCAATCAATTATTTATTCTATTTTTAATTCCAACATAGTGGTGCTTGTGTCAGTGAATGTAAAATAAACAGTGAGTGTAATTCATATTAATTAATTATTAATAACTAAGAGTGTCATCATTCACAATGCAGGTCAATCGTGGAGGACATAGTGAGATATTTTCACCTATAACATCTCATATCGAGATACAAATGCAACATAGCTTTTCTGAATGTTCATCTCTGTTCAAAGCACTTCGAAGACTCAAGGGGATGCAGTTGTTCAGAGCAAACAGTGTGTGTGTGTGTGTGTGTGTGTGTGTGTGTGTGTGTGTGTGTGTGTGTGTGTGTGTGTACAAATGCAACAGATGCCCATTGATGTGTTATGGGTGCTAGCGTTCCACGGTCAAGAAGTTGCTCATGGTGCCAAAAATATTTCATCAGTCACGACTACATTAAAGAATACATATAAAGAATGGGAACAAAATTCCACAAAGGGCCAATGATGATGATGAGGTGCTGGTAATAAGCAGGTAAACACAGCGGTTCTAGAGGTCAGGTGGGTTGGCCAGAAATGCAAATGAAAGTCTGAGCCACACAGCGCTTTCATATTCAGATTTATACGATTAGACCACAGATGGCCATCCATCACTCACCAAGCCACACACACACACACATACACACACACACACTCATACACACACACACACACACACACACACACACACACACACACACACACACACACACACACACAAACTGGACTTATTCCAATAATCAATCTAAATCAGGAGTTTCAATATTCCCCTAAGATCTCTTATAGAGCTGTACAGTACATTTGAGACACAAGACTCTCGTTTCCCTCTCTCCTATCTCTCTTTCTGTCTAATTACCAGTCCACATTCCTTTCTTTGCAGTCCTTTCGCTAATACCCTTTCCTTTCCTTATACCTCATTTATACCTTCTATCCTGCTCTCTAATTCTCCTAACGCTTCTCCCCCTCTCCCCCCCCCCCCCTCTCTTTGATCCCTCAAACCAAAAAGCATTGATGTCACTCATTTTTTAGCCCAAACTCCTCTGAGCGAATTGTCTGTCACCATCTCTTACTCACCTACTTTATTCACACGCATTTGGACAGGCTCCCCCCCCCCCTCCAATGCCTGTCACTCATCCCTCCATTCACAAGCATATTGTGCTTTCTCTCTGAATGTGCTACTGCTACCCTCTTCTTTTCCTTTAATCCCCTCTGATCTCACCGCTACCTTTGATATCGTCAATTATTCCTTTCCTCCCTGAGAAGATCTCTGGGGTGGGCGTCCTATCGCTAAGTTCTTTGCTCTCCTATCTTATCGGGTATTGAGTGAAAGGGACGGCGCCAATAGAAAGAGGTTGAGTAAGACGGGTGAAATGAGGAGGCATAGAAAGAAGTGGAAAGTAGAAAGGAGAAGAGGAAAAGTGAGTAGAAAACTTTCAGAGAAGGAGAGGGGGGAAGGATGTTTTCATCCTATATTTCCTGCAGGTCTGTACTGCAGGTGTGCATCAAGGGTCAGTTGTCATCCCTTCCTACTTCACTGTTTTTGGGTCTATTTATCATTAGAGCTCATTCAGGTTTCTACATGTTCTGTTCCCAATTTTTCCACACTCCTGTCTCTAGATGCAGATTTTCCCTTTCAAATTTAATTTCCCAAGTCACTCATTGGAGAGACCAACTTAAGCAACTTAAGGATGGTAATGAGAATGCTAATGACTCCTCTAATCATAGTGAGGAAAGAGGTCCACTTGAAATTAAAATTAATTTAAAGAAGAGCCAAGTAAAGCAAAGTAAAACGCATAAACGGAGGTCAATTACCTTGGTGAGGTACGCAAATCTTATGTGCTCTTCAATTAATAATGCCTAATTGGAATTGTTTAGGAGTGAGAGAAGGGGAGGAAGAGAATCTGGGAAAGAGAGAAAGAGCGGGAGGGAGGGAAGGAGTATACAGCACCTCTCTCAAGTAGCAGGAGATTCCTCGGAGAGCTGCACCCATGGCGGTTGGAGAGGGTAGCTGGGATGGAGGGAGAAAGAGAATGGAAGTGAGCGTAGCTTTTCTGAATGTTCATCTCTGTTCAAAGTACTTCGAAGACTCAAGGGGATGCAATTGTTCAGAGCAAACAATGTGTGTGTGTGTGTGTGTGTGTGTGTGTGTGTCTGTGTGTGTGTGTGTGTGTGTGTGTGTGTGTGTGTGTCTGTGTGTGTGTGTGTGTGTGTGTGTTATATTTATGGGTTCTATTCATGTGTGTGTGTGTGTGTGTGTGTGTGTGTGTGTGTGTGTGTGTGTGTGTGTGTGTGTGTGTGTGTATGCCTCGTACTGGGGGTGGATGCTCCAGGCAGGTGTGAAAATGTTTGGTCTGGTCCGGCTTCACACGTTTCAGGGGCACACGGGACTCCCCAATGAACTCATTATGAGTCAACTTGTCTTCATCACACACCGACAACCTGCCAGAAGGTTGGGATAGAGAATATGGAAAGAGGGGAAAGGGGGGAAGAGGAAATGGAGTGAGAGAAAAAGAGTAGGGAGGGAGAGAGAGAGAGAGAGCAATAAGGAAAATATGGAGAGAAGGGAGGGGAGGGGGAGAAAGCCAGGGATGAAGGGAATCGGACCAAAAAGAGACAGAAGAGGAAAGAGAGGAAGAAGAGCAGAGATAGTTAAAACAGGTAGAACATGGGAAGGATGTAACTGGAGGCATTGAATAGAGAAAACAGAGGAACAGAAAGAGAGAGAGAGGGAGAGGTGGGTGAGAGGGAGGGAGAGATGTTGTGGCAGGGAATGTCAGTATGAATCCACCCAGAATCAAATGCATATTTATTATTTATGAATGGAATGAGGATGAAATTGGCATCCTCCTGTGGTGGACCTGTTCAAAGGGCAATGTGCTGCTCAGGTGCTACTGCAGCGAGATAAACAAACAAACAAACAAACAAACAAACAAACTCACACACAAACACACACACACACACACACACACATACACACGCACACACACACACACACACACACACACACACACACAAACACACACACGCACACACACACACACACACACACATACATACACACACACACAAACACAGTCACAGGCCACCCTGGAGATAAACCACTAAATTACTTTCTTAACAGAGAAAAAAGCCCAACCGAAAAGTTTTCAAAAACACAGAGTCGGCGCCACACTCGGCTGTTGCCTGGGGAAACGTATAATTTGCGGTGTGGCCCACACAGGTAATTTATCGTAGATAGTCACGGGATGAACGAGAGAGCTCTGCTGTGTTCTGCTCCTTCCGAGTCTCAGAGTGGTTCTGAGTCGTGGAATTCAAGAGGATATTACTGGCGGCTGAATTATTCTGGCTAAATATATACGACAGTATCCCCAAGGCTGCTGAGAGGAGAAGGCATTTCCAGAGAAACAACGTCTGCCTCACAGATAAGGGATAAGTTTCCCCCAATGTGCACACACACCCACACAGTGCCTTTGATATGCAGAGAGACACTTTTACTAGTTCATTTCAATAGTCACAGGGCTTAATGTTAATGTGTTTACTTTTGTAATTTTGTATGTACATATTCATTTGTATTTAATTAGTTGAAGTCAGGGAGTTTCAATTGGCAATGGTAACAGACCATTTTGTTCTCATTTTGTATAATTCTTCAATGATCTCACTTGTGAAAATGAATGTTCACCCCAAAATCAAAGTGGTCTGATATTTAGATGAATGCCATCTGAGATGTTTACAACTTTAATAAGCTTCAGCATGTGGGCTTGCTTCAGCAAGTCCAACTATTGTTATTGCTCATACTTTTTTATTTTTTTAATATATTTTGAGGGCATTTCTGCTTTATTGGGAAAGAGACAGTAGAGATTGACAGGAAGGATCGGTGACAGAGAGGAGGGATGACATGCAGGATATGTCGATGGCTGGAATCAAACCAGGGACCTTGCGATGATATGGTATGCGCCTTAGTGTGCTACGCCACTGAGCGCCCCGCTCATACTTATTCTTATTCTTATTATTAGGTGGGCTTGCTTCAGCGAGTCCAACTTTTCTTCTTCAACATACTTGTTATTATTATTCCAATTCTTCCACCTGCTACTCCTCCTACAACAGCTATTCTCACCAATCAAACTTTAAAACGTGCAGAGAGGTCTAACTTGAGTTGCTTGCATTTATGGAGAAGGTGTTAAAGTGGTGAAGGGACGCTAGTCCTAGCCCTGTTAAGGTAACCCCAATCCTTTTCCCCCATTCACTGTCAAAAAACCCTGTTCCAGTACAGGCTAGCAAATTGGCCTACGCCTCGAGTTACCCACTCGAGAAACACCAGATGATTTTAAAATGAGAAATGGGCTTGGACTACTACATTTAAATGCCAGAAGCCTAATAAATAAAATGGACTTCATTAGCACATATGCTCAACAGGCAAACTGAGACATTTTTGTGATCTCTGAAACATGGTTACATTTGTCAGTGCCTGACAATGATGTGTCCTGAAAAGACTATTCCATATTTAGGACAGACAGAGTGAGAGGTGGAGGGGTGGCTATTTTTGTCAAAAACTGTTTTACGACATCTGTTCTGCTCTGCTCCACTGTACCAAATCAATGTGAATGTTTAGTCCTAGGAGTGTGTTTTGTAAATAACTCTAAGCTGTCTGTGATAGGAGTGTATCGCCCACCATCTGCTCATCATAGTACAGCACCCTTGATAATTTAGCTGCAGTTCTATCCTCCTATGTGCACTCAGAAGTAACAATACGTGATTTTAATCTAGACTGGTTGTCTCCAACCTCGGATAAAATCAAACACCTGTGCGATGGCTTAAAACTACCACAGTTAATCTCAAAACCAACAAGGCCTAACTTGACGAATCCAGATAAATCCACCCTGCTAGACATCTTTCTAACAAATAGGCCTTATACATAGACATCCAGTGGTGTTTTTTTTCAAATGACATCAGCGATCACTGTCTGATAGCCAGTATTAGAGATGAAAGGATAAAAAAAAAATCTGCTCCATGCTTCATTACAAAAATAAGTTTTAAACATTTTAGTGAGAAAGGTTTTTTTTTACATGATCTTTATTGGTTGAATCGGCTGCATACCTGACACCAATTTGGCTCTTGAACATTTATATATTTACATCTCTGGCAGACAAACATGCCCCCTTTAAACGCCGTAGAATTAAGAATAGATCTAATCCTTAGTGTTCCATAGAACTCTCAGATCTCCTTCTGTTGAAAAACCAGGCCAGGGCCAAAGCTAGAAAAACAGAATCAGTCGCTGATTTTCAATATTTCTTCTAATATTGTGGTTTTATATGATGCATTAATTTCTGTATTGAACTGTGTTTTATTTTTGTAGCTGTTGTCTTGTTATTGTGTCAATATTGTGGACAAGGGTGCACCTGCAAAAGAGGCCTTGGTCTCGGTGTGTTTCCCCTTAAGGTTAAATAAATTTAATATTTTTCAAACTCATTATACTTTTTACCCTATTCAGCTTTTAGTAACTCCTATCTTTTAACATGGTGGAATGTTGATTTAGACCAACATTCTGAGAGCCCCCCATCTATCTAACCTTCTCTCATCAACCTATAGATCTATCTGTCTTACTGTCTATCATCTGTCAGTTCATCTGCTCTTACTCATACCACTGCTCTACTGTACATACCTGTCCATACTGTTCATACTGCACATAATGCACATATCCTTATATTTTCTTTAATACTACTGCACATACTGTACATACCTGTTTATACTGTTTATACGGCATTCCATATTCATATTTATATTTATTCTGCTATCTACCTCATGCTACTGTTAATACATATATACTGCTAGACTGCATTACCCATACAGCTCATATGCTGCTACACTGTTCATACTGTAACTATTTATTCTGCTATAATGCTACTGTACTCATATACTGCTATACTGCACTGCTATATTATACTGCACTACTACTGATCATATATTGCACTACCTGTAAATACTGTTCATTGCACTTTCTGCTATTTTGCACTTCTGGTTAGACGCTAACTGCATTTCGTTGTCTCTGTACTTGTACTCTGCACAATGACAATAAAGTTGAATCTAATCTAATCTAATCTAATCTAATCCATCCAAACAACCAATAAATCAACCAACTATTCATCCATCCATCCAACCCACCAACCAAACCATCTTCAATTGTATCCGCTACTAAAATAAGATGTCATTTACTTTGAACTACCCAGCAAATGTTGTAATCGTCCAAACCATCTTTAAACATTTTCTGCTACCAAAATAAGACCTTTTAAGCCCACAAAGTTTCTTCTGGAACTTATTTTTCTGATTTTAGAATGAGCTAACTGTAATAACACTTTAAGGAAAGTAAACAAATTGCAATGTTTATGTAAACACACTTTACATAAACATAAGAAACTTTTCATAAGAAGCCAATTGTGATTGATGATGAATGAATTGTAGCAAAAAAAATAATTAAAAAAAGTATGACTAATGGGACAAAATTAACACAACCATTTCCGAAGACACAGCCGCTAGACATTAGCACACACACACACAGACACAGACACAGACACAGACACAGACACAGACACAGACACAGACACAGACACACACACACACACACACACACACACACACACACACACACACACACACACCTACCTTAGTGTCTTTCTGTGCATATCCTGTTCTGTGATTCCCACATAAGTTAATGTTTCATTCCAGACCGGATTCAGAGAGTTTCGCACTATCTTTGTCTTCAACTTATTGGCCTGAGAGAGAGAGGGGGGGCGGGGCACAGACACAGGATCAGACATATTCATATAGAATCTAGAATGTAGAATATAGAATGGTACAGCATATATCATGAAATGATCAATCAAATCTTCCTGGGGACTCACATTTGTCCTATCATTTATATCTCTGATTCAACATTTATTCAATAGTGCTTTAGTTCTGAGCTGAAAAAAAAAAAAAAGAATGCCGTGCACCCACAGGTCTCCAAGAAGGTCGCTGAAGAACAGCAGATTGAAAGGGGCTGAGAAATGCCTGACCCCGTATCAGCGGTTTAGAACAATGTCTGCCTCCTCTGCTGATAGCCACTCACCTTGCAAGCCCCAGGGAGTAGATGCAGTTTGACATACGGGTCAGATAAGCCATTAAAGTCCATGGGCTTCAGACCCTGTGGAGAGGAGAGGGAGAAATAAAGAGACAGATATAGAGAAAAAAGTAGAGAGGTTAAACCACCATAGAATAACCTGGTCATTCAGCTGGTCCACTGAACAACCTGGTCATTCAGCTAGTCCACTGAACAACCTGGTCATTCCGCTGGTCCACTGAACAATGTCTTAGGAAGAGATAGCTATCTTGCAGCCAGTCAGACAGTTTGAGTTACTAAAATTATTTGTTTTACAGATTCAAAACAATATATAAATAATATCCCTAATTATTACCAAGTAATGCCAATACCAAGTAAAATCAATGTACCGGGAGCTATGTCTGTCAGATTCCTATTTTGATTCAAACTCACAAAATCTTTAGTATTGAAGTGAAATGTAAGGGTTATACATATTGTATGTGGTGCACCAATCCTTTTCACATTTTATTATTGATCTTGGGTTAATTGCAACCAACATTCTGAATGGGAGGACCATAAATTGGTGTGAAAGAGATTATCCTATTTGCAACCGCGACTAGAGCATCAATTAATATACACCTGGGGTTCATCTCCTTATTAGATAATCTAGTTCCTACCAAACATTTTCAAGCGACATTTTCAGCCTCCTCCAGTGGACGCTGTAACAGGCCTAACGTTAAACCTGCTTTTTGACCAGATTAAGCGTGCCTTTCATCATAGTTGGAGAAAACCCTTGCAACTATTTCATTGAATACAAATGACAATTCAAGATAATTATGAAAAAGATTTCCATTTTCCATCTTTATTTTCTCAGTCATTGGAAATAAAAACAATGTTTCCGATTTTTTTTTTCTCATGCAATTTCAATACGCTTAATATTAACAACATTTAGAATTAACTCGTTGTTCTCCGTTGGCCTAACCGATGCGAAGAACGGAACGGGGGGGGGTTGGTCTAAATAACACCATCCAGGAGGGCACTTTGTGAGTGGCAGGGTAAAGGGGCGAGGGTTTTCCCCTTTTGCCTCCCCTTGCGCACGTCCCTGGCCAGAGGTAAAACTGCATGCTTCACCTTTAACAGACCGCCTCTGGAAACAAAGACTAAGGGTGGAGTCCTAACTCTAGATCTGTGCGCCTAACTCCGACATTCCCGTGAATCTTGCATTGGTGTCAATAGGAAGAGAAAATTGCACGATGATTCGAGTTACGCACACAAATCTTGTGTAAGGATTCCGCCGTAAGGTTGCATCTCAATAGACTAAAGTGGCTTCCTCGCCTCATCTCCTTTCCGTAATCTGCATTTAGTGACTGTACCAAGGCAGGTGATGGTAAATTCACAGTAAGCATCTGGCTTTTTAAAAGTAAAGGAGAGTGGAGTTCTACTCCACGTTCATGTGCTCTAACATCTGTTGAGACAGCGGGAAGGAGAGAGGGAGACAGACGATGAGGGATCAAAAAGCCCGGGCCAGTAATCGAACTGGGATCAAAGGGAGACTGTGCATGTAGTGAAGTGGTCACGACATTACCGCTCAGCCACACTCCGGCACAGCATCTGCCATTTTGTTCTATGTTTTCAGGCCTGTGCTAGTCTCTATTGCGAGACTCCAGCGCTGGGTGTCGGTAGAGACTAAGGGTGAGTTTCCCGAAAGTACTTCTTGAAGTTCGCAAAAGCCTTCAGCAATTCAAGCGCGTTTCCCGAAACCCTTCGTAGTTCATGGAGCACTTCAGTTATTTTGTGAATTCACAAGAGCTGCAGAGCGTGGAGCAGTCAAAGAGCATTGTTAGATTAAATTTGCCCTCCCAATGGACCATAATCACAAAACTAACTAGTTTAAATCTCGCCGAGGACCAGAAATAGGTCTAGGAAAGGAAAACAAAATGTTATTGTTTTTGCATTAAAAATGGACATCAGTGAATATCTTGATTTATTGTGGTGCATGTTATTGAGAACAAATGCAGCTTCTTTTTTTTCAGCTCAGCATAAGTCTACATTATGAATCGTGAACTGTAACAATGGTATTTCTTAATAACCATGATTATAGCACATAATTGCGCACATGCTTGTCAAAGAGCGCACCTCAATGTCAACATAGGCAAACGT
>NC_139663.1:19751847-19759347 GCF_951799395.1 Argentina silus
GGAAGCCTTTGTGTGCAAATACATGTTTTCGCAAACATTTGTAAACTAAATAACAACAAATTTCAACCAGTCCTTTGCTAGTTTCAAGGTGTGTAACTAAAGCATTCGCTGGATAAAAACGTGAAAATTGTTGACAGGTTCATTGTCTCAGTTAGAAGTTGTTTGCATTGAGCAAGGGGAGGGAGAGAGGAGGAGACACTTGTCATTGCAATGTCAAAAGAGGGTGCAATCCTGCATGGAGTGTCATTAAGCCTAACCGATCAGCTCATAAAAATGTAAAACTTGTATCAAAGTGGGACACAACATTTATTGATGAGAGGTTGCGCACAACCTTGAAATCGAATAATAAGAACAGTCTCTTGTGGCAGTTTGTCACAGTTTACGTTAACACAGCAAATCATTATCTTCACGCAAGTTGATTGTTAAGTCCCACTAATTTATTGACCTGTCCGTTTCTTAGGGGTCTCAATAACGTCACATAAGAAATAGGAAAGTGTCTGATTTCATTCTGATTCTCACTTTTTCTTCCTCAGAAAAAAACACGAGGCGCATGACAACATTTTGTGACCTGCACAAGGCGAACTTGTTCTACTCAGGCAGTTGTCAAGACTGGGCAAACATTGCAACATACTCGGGTTAATCCAGCCTTTATCTTCGTTGCAATTGGGATACATTTTTTCCAGTTTTGTTATGGATAACTTTATGTATTGTACTATTAAACTATGCTGTAAAGGCCAGGAAATTTCTTATTTCAAGGGACTTCAGGGACACAGACACACAGCCACACAGACACGCAGACACGCAGATACACACACACAAACCCACACACACACACACACTTCAACCTAATGTTAATAGCTAAATTAGAGGTTCATTATCACCCAACGTATTAGGAGCGAACAGAGAACACACCCCCCGGCCAGAAGCTGGGAACAGAGACAGGGAAGATGTGAGAGAGAGAGAGAGAGAGAGAGAGAGAGAGAGAGAGAGAGAGAGAGGGAGAGGGAGGAAAGAGGGAAGTTGAGGTAAAGAGAATAGTGGGTAGACGAAGTTGAGGTGTGAGAGAGAGAGAGAGAGAGAGAGAGAGAGAGAAAGAAAGAAAGAGAGAAAGATGGATGAGAGAGTGAAGAGGCAGAAAGCAGTACAGAAACAGAGGCTCGGGTAGAAAGAGAGCAGGGACAGCGTGGGGAGAAGAGGTGCTGAAATTGGATCTGAATTGTTGTTGTCTCATTAATTAAGGGACATCAGGGCTAATAACACTGAATCTGGTTATTACATGGTTATTACATGGCTGTCTCAATAGAGAATGTCTCTGTCTCCATAGAGAATGTCTCTGTCTCCATAGAGAATGTCTCTGTCTCCATAGAGAATGTCTCTGTCTCCATAGAGAATGTCTCTGTCTCCATAGAGAATGTCTCTGTCTCAATAGAGAATGTCTCTGTCTCCATAGAGAATGTCTCTGTCTCAATAGAGAATGTCTCTGTCTCCATAGAGAATGTCTCTGTCTCCATAGAGAATGTCTCTGTCTCCATAGAGAATGTCTCTGTCTCAATAGAGAATGTCTCTGTCTCCATAGAGAATGTCTCTGTCTCCATAGAGAATGTCTCTGTCTCAATAGAGAATGTCTCTGTCTCCATAGAGAATGTCTCTGTCTCAATAGAGAATGTCTCTGTCTCCATAGAGAATGTCTCTGTCTCCATAGAGAATGTCTCTGTCTCCATAGAGAATGTCTCTGTCTCAATAGAGAATGTCTCTGTCTCAATAGAGAATGTCTCTGTCTCCATAGAGAATGTCTCTGTCTCCATAGAGAATGTCTCTGTCTCAATAGAGAATGTCTCTGTCTCCATAGAGAATGTCTCTGTCTCCATAGAGAATGTCTCTGTCTCCATAGAGAATGTCTCTGTCTCAATAGAGAATGTCTCTGTCTCAATAGAGAATGTCTCTGTCTCCATAGAGAATGTCTCTGTCTCAATAGAGAATGTCTCTGTCTCCATAGAGAATGTCTCTGTCTCCATAGAGAATGTCTCTGTCTCAATAGAGAATGTCTCTGTCTCCATAGAGAATGTCTCTGTCTCAATAGAGAATGTCTCTGTCTCAATAGAGAATGTCTCTGTCTCCATAGAGAATGTCTCTGTCTCAATAGAGAATGTCTCTGTCTCCATAGAGAATGTCTCTGTCTCCATAGAGAATGTCTCTGTCTCAATAGAGAATGTCTCTGTCTCCATAGAGAACGAGGAAAGACCTGTTTCAATTTACAATTTCCATTATGAGACCCGGAATGTCATTGTCATAAATGTACCGCTGTTGTCATGTTTTTTTTCAATTACACTGGATCTGCCGACCGGCCCACCTGAAGTACTGTATAGACACAGAAAAGCAGTATTATACTTCCTGGACCAATTATGTAATGCTACGATTTAAGTCAGCTTCCTTGTGCTGGTTCTATTTCGGACAGTATCACAGCATGCAATCATGCAATACTACTAGACAGCTAATTGTGTTCTGTAACTCTTATTTTTTCAAACGGCAAGGATCTTATGCAGGCCTTTTCGGTAACACTTTCTATGAGGCACACACATATAACACAGTATAACTCATTATAGGCATGTATGATACCTTATAATGACTGCATGACTATCATAACATGCTATGTCTGTCTCTAAGTCATTTATTTTCAACTGACATAAAATGGGCGATGACGGCTCAAGATCATTATGAGATTATACAGCATTATAATGGTATTATACATGCTTATAACACATCTAACAATACACTATGAATGCATTATAACTGGATGCTTTAAATAAAGGGTTACGTCTGTGAGTGAGTGTGAGTAGGAGGTAGAAAGGAGACATGGAGAAAGAGAGAGTCAGAGAAAAAGACTCTGAGGTGAAGAATTGGGTGAGGATGAAAAATGATATTGAACGGTAAGGGTGTGGAGGAGAGAGATGGTGAGTAAGTGAAGAGGGAGAGGTGGGAGGAGGGCTGAGAGAGCGAGGGAGAGTTAAAAAAGAGGTTGACTCCCAGGAAAGCACGCAGAAGAGAAGTCACGAAGCTCCTTCTTATTCATCTCGCACTTTTAAACCCTCAAAAGGAAAGATTCAAAGCACAGCAGCCCTAACTCCACAGGCTATATTTTAACAGCATAAAATCCAGAGCTTATTAGTTACCACTACCAGAGTAATGGTGGTGGTTGCTGACAACAAGTTGCTCTGAAATGCCCTGGCCACGACGGATCCACACCTCCACCAGGTAGACACTGACCTCTCTGACTACAGTGACTGGAACATGACCAGGTACCCTTAAAAAGCTGACAATGATAAGTTGAGAGAAAAGTTTGGAGAAATCTTATTTTAGGATAGTCGTGTCCTAGAGTAGACTGAAGGCCGGTCTGGACTGGTCTGGTCAAATTGAAGACAGTTTTCATAATTTATGAAAGATTTCTTCCCCAGAATGCTTATCCTTGTGGCCGCAAAAGGACATTCCACACTTTCTAACTACAGTGACTATCCACAGGAAACACACGGTGTTCCTAATAAATTATTTGATCATCCTAATAAATAAATCCTAATAAATAATTTAAAAAGAAAGAAGGACAGTGTTGGTATTGGACAGCAGTAAAGACGGGTTTGGAGAGGCATGAAGGACACATATGATAAGGAGACGGATGAAAACAGAGAAATAGCGATTAAGATCGGAGAGAAACAAAAGAGCGGAGGGTGAGGAAATTGGTGGTGAGGAGAGTATGGAGAATGTAGAGAGAGATAGATAGATAGAAACTTTATTTATCCCTAGGGGAAATTCAGGTTCCAAGTAGCTTAAAGACATAGAGACATCACACATAACATACACATACAACATAAGCACGATTGTAAACAGGAAGTCTATATGAACGCTATAGACAGATAAGAATAAAGATACTGAGAAAAATATACTAAATACTAAGTAACAGACAAGTCCACATTGATGTGCTGAGGCTGTATGATAAGGGTGGCAGGGCAGGGAGGGTGAGAGAGGGTGAGAGAGGGTGAGAGAGGGTGAGAGAGGGTGCTGAGTTACACAGTAATACTCATGGGGACAAGAGAAAAGAGAGAGAGAGAGAGAGAGAGAGAGAGAAAAAGTAAAGAAAGAGAAAGGGGAACAGAGTCAATGAGTGGGTGAGTAAAGGAGGGGAGGGGTTAGTGTGCATGTGTAAAGGAGGGGAGGGGTTAGTGTGTATGTGCAGGTATAGATCAGTCTCCTACAATGACCGATGGCAGAGTGACACAGTTGAGATTGCCTGGCTGCTGTGGAGGAAAGGTCAGCTATGGAGTTTAATAATACAGGCCCTCACTGACCCCCGTGGGCTGCTGCACACACACACACACACACACACACACACACACACACACATAAAGACACACACAGGCAGTGGGCCCTCACTGACCCCTGTGGGCCCACACACACATATACACACACATATACACACACACACACACGCACACACACACACACACACACACACACACACACACACACACACACACATGCACGCTCACATGCACGTGCACACACACCCACACACACTGTATACATGTGTATACAACTGCAGGCAGAGCCAACTCAATATAAATAGATTGTGGGCATCACATCACTCCTAGCAGAGAGCGCAACATATGCACATACATAACTAGCAGGATTCCATCCCACGTCTCCTGCTTGCCAGAATATATTAGCTCTCTAAGCTAAGTGCTAGGCATTAGCAAAGAGCTAACACAAGAGGTCAGGGGGGTATCCTACAAAGCGAGCTATACATATTCAGGATTATCCAAAGTTAGCAGGCTTGAGTTATTGTCAAGTTCAGTTTCAGGCACCATCAATTTTTAGTTTTTCCTTTTTTTAACACCTGCCACTAATTCAAGCGAGGCTTTGGCACTGCTGCCTCTCAGCCAATAGGCTACGTTCATTGAGTCAAACACTGGTTTCAAAGCAGAAAGCAATGTCTGTGCCACATTTTTATTGTTGCAGAACTCAACATGCTTGAATCAACCTGCACTATGTAAGCATAAACATGAACATTGTTATGGAAAATACCATTGATAGAACTGTTTGAAGGATATACACTTTCGGTATGACTGATACAACTTGTGTAAATACTGTGATTACATTTTCTCTTGCCACACCTCTAAAGTTCTCTAGCCATTTTTCTGAGAAATGCCGTATGATTACCATATGGATAGCGGTGGTTTCAGAGGGAGTGGTGGAGAGCGAGGACAAAGGGAACAGACCCATCTTGCCAACAAGAAAGTGGATAAGTGTGAAATGTTGAACGCCGATTGATCAGTAAGAAAGCGCAGATTGATCAGTAAGAATGTCTCCCCACTGTTCTTTCTCTCCTGCCCCCTCTCACATAAGCCCAAGCTCGCCGGTGATAGCCTTGGCAGCGCCTACCGTGATGTTTCATCTGTATGAAAGACATCCCTGATCAGACTTGCGCTAAACAGGATTTACGCTGGGCTGCTGTTAGGCTCTGTTAGGCTCTCAATAATAAATACCGGACTCAGATATTGTGGCTTCTCAGGACTTTGTTTCTTGAATCTCACCTCCGAAGAGTTGAAGTACAGAATGGTAAAACCTAGACATCCACCACAACATGAACACACAAACACACTAATGCTCTTCATAACTCACAATCACCCTCACCAACAAAACCACTTCACAATCACATAAACACAACAAAATACAGTACATCATGACTCCTTCACACACACACACACACACACACACACACACACACACACACACACACACACACACACACACACAACATCTCTGCTACACACTCAAACATACACACAACCATAAAAAGGTCTAGTTGCTAGGCAACCAGGGGAGCTTCCAAAACCACCGGTAACACCACTGCAGAGGGGGGGGGGGGGGGGGGGGTTTGGGGGGGGGGGGGTGGGGGGGGGGGTTGGGGGGTTGCCAAATCATGAGGGTAAGAGGTGGCAGGATTCGGGCAAGAGAGGGAGGCATAAAGCACTTTGAAATTCTAATGCGTACATTTGGCACCTAAAACTCGAGTGTAGGGGTATTCTGCATATTTAATTTCTGAGCATACATATACATATGACATATTTAGCCTAGGTACCTGACTATTGAACAGCGCTACATCATTGTCTTGCCAAACCGCCTGGATAAGACAAGTTAGCTGAAGCAGAGAAAGAATAGCAACTGAGCTGTTCTGCATGTGCTGCCAGCCATTACGTATTCATGTATGCATGACTGACACATGTATAATTCACCAACTAATTAATCAACCAATTAATCTATCTTAAGTCTAAAGTCCTTAAAACATGAGTAAACGTTTAGTGAAGTAGACAGACAGAATGTACAGATCTGTCTGTCTGCGTGTGTCTATCTTTATGTCTGTATGCATTGGATTAGGCCTGAAAATGTGTGTGTCTATGTGTGTGTGTGTGTGTGTGTGTGTGTGTGTGTGCGTGTGTGTGTGTGTGTGTGTGTGTGTTTGTTTGTGATTGATTATGCCAGCGTATGTTCGATTATGTAGTGTGTGTGTGTGTGTGTGTGTGTGTGTGTGTGTGTGTGTGTGTGTGTATGTGTGTGTGTGTGTGTGTGTGTGTGTGTGTGTTTTCAAGGGGCGGTGATGAGGTGATTTATATAATCGGATTAGTTTGTGTTCCGCTATAGTACGCTTTCAGAAGACAGCAAGAGAAATATGACATTTGTATTCTGGGAGGAGGGTATACGTGAGGCTTTAAGTGAAGATAGGGTGTGTGTGTGAGTGTGTGTGTGTGTGTGTGTGTGTGTGTGTGTGTGTGTGTGTGTGTGTGTGCAAGAGTGAAATAAATGCATTAGCCACCTGCTAGTTTGAGTTCCACTATGGCATGCTTTCAGAAGACAGCAAGAGAAAAATGGCGTGTGTGTAGGGAAGGAGGGTATGTGTGTGTGTGTGTGTGTGTGTGTGTATGTGTGTGTGTGTGTGTGTGTGTGTGTGTGTGTGTGCGTGTGTGTGTGTGTGTGTATGGGTATATAAGAGTGAAAGAGAGAGAGAGAAATGTGTTCCTCCCCTCTGCATTCCATATAGTTATAATCTTATCTTCTCTGCGTGTCGTATTCAACTGTTTTCATGAAAGCAGTACATGAATGTCATTCCTAGACTTGCGACCCCCTCACACTTTTGTACCTGAATCAAGCCCTTACGGTGTAGTTTCACTTTAAGAGTTGTCTTGAATAGGATGTAGATGATAAGGGCCTTATAGACGCAATATGTAACATTGAAGCTTTCTAGTAGTTGTTATGACTATGTTTAATCTGTAGAGATCAAGGAATGAGTTCCCTTGCAACAAATATTTCATTTACGAACGCCGAAAATAGCTTTTAAAATGTTGTGTCTAGGGACGACACTCGGTTTGTATACAAACGTTTTGTGACCGGTCAGGGGTGTTAATGTCTGACACTGCAAGTCCATTTCTGGGTGAGGGCTTAATTTATTATAAA
>NC_139663.1:19764347-19909347 GCF_951799395.1 Argentina silus
CTGCGTAAGTAATTGAACAGTGAAGCGTTTTTTCTTCTTTGGGCTCTATACTCCAAAATATATACACTGGATTTTAAATCAAACAATCACTATGAGGTCAGAGTATAGATTCTCAGCTTTTATTTGAAGGTATTTGTTTACATATTGTTTTGACCATTTAGAAATGACGACACTTTTTATACATAGTCTGGGACTCTTAGTCCCCCTATTTAAGGGCACTAAAAGTAATGGGACATTCATATAATGTCCAAATTAAGCACTCATGTTTAGTATTTGGTTGACAATCCTTTGCATGCAATAATTACCTGAAGTTAAATGCATGTTCAATTGGATTTAAATCTGAAGATTGCAGTTACATCATCAATTAACACAGGTTAGCGAGTTCTAGTGGCAGCTATACATGCCCAAACCATAACAGCCCCTCCACCATGTTTCACAGATGAGGTGGTATTCTGAGGTGGTTGAGCAAATCTGTTTTTCTCCTAACTTTCCACTTGCAAACACTATGGAACATGATCATTTCATTAATCCTATCCATCCACAATACCCTTTTCCAGACCTCTGTAGACTTTTTAGGTACTTTTTAGCAAACTATAACCTGACCATCTTTTTTTGAGGATAACTAGTGGTTTGCACCCTGCAGTGAAGCCTCTGTAGTCTGGCTGGTGACGTTTTCTGTGGATGGTAGTCTCTGACACATTCATGCCTACCTCCTAGAGAGTGTTCCTGATCTGTGGGACAGTTGTTTTGGGTTTTTTCTAAATCATGGTGAGCATTCTTCAGTCATCCACTGTAGGAAGTCTTCCTTGCCCTACCAGCCCGTTTGCGATTGGCAGGGCACTGTGCATTCATATTTTCTTTATCTTCCCTAGCCTCCCCGTATTACCGGACTAAGCTGAGGGGACTGTACACCACAGCAAAGGCAGACGCTGAGGCAGAATGCAGGTGAGTAGACTCAGGCTTTGCCACCCATTCATTCACATGTGTTAGCTCACGTAACGTTACGTCACTGCTATTCCATGTTCTGTTCCATTCCATGTCCCCCTTGGTGGCAGCTCTAACCCAAACCCTGTTATTACAGGCGTGGTCTCTCTCTGGTACGGCGGTGTGCAGGGATTAAACCCCTGCCTGCTGTACATTATATTTATAGGACTTTAAGTGGTGACCTCGTCACATTTGAGTGGTTTTAACGTTCGACTGTTTCTTTCCCACAGTATCCTTCGTCACGCCCTTGACAAAATTGCGGAGATCAAATCCTTATTGGAGGAGAGGAGAATAGGTAAGTGTGTGTCTGGGAATTTGGAGAATGAGGAGAATCCCTCTTCTCACCTCCACACACCTCTCTCTGTCCCCCCCCCCCAACCCCAGCTGCTAAAATGGCGGGTGTCTACAGCGACAATGACCCGCCCAGGAAGACCATGCGGAGAGGGGTGCTGATGACCCTCCTCCAGCAGTCGGCCATGACGCTCCCCCTGTGGATCGGCAAGCCAGGAGACAGGTAGGTGTCTCTTCTGCTCACTATGGCTGCATCTCAATGCCCCCCAAATCTGCCTACCGTGCAGACGAATGTGAGGACTAACACTCCATCCAGATCACAGAACATTAGAATTACCATTACCCTTTATTATTATTACAGATTCCCCATCAGATGAACTTGCCAGGTTAGGATCAATAATCAGTCTGAATAATTGTCAAAGTCAAAGTGGCTTTAATGTCAATTCTTCACATGTCAAGACATACAAAGGAATCGAGAGGACGTTTCTCACTCTCCCACGGTGAGACAGTGGACATTTAAAGCAAATGTTGTACAAAAATTGTACAAATTGCCGGCCAATCAGTCAGTGCATCACTTCTTGTTTTCAACCATGTCAAGTGGAAAGTGTTCGGTGTGTCTCAAGTCATATCTCTGTCTCATTATCGCAAGGTGATGTTTTGTCCGTGTCGTGCCGCCCTAGAACTCGTGGTGAATATCGTGTAATGTGAAAGCAGCTTTAGTCAACAAGAACCACTGGAATATTCCCAAAAGTGCAAACTCCAAACTACTCTCCTTCCAGGAGAGTAAGAAGATAAGGAATTGAAGAGTATCATACCATCTCTCTCTCTCTCTCTCTCTCCCTCTCCCAGTCCCCCTCCCCTGTGTGGGGCCATGCCAGCCAGCAGTGACTACGTGGCCAAGCAGGGTGACAAGGTGGCAGCGCGGGTGAAGGCCGTGGACGGAGATGAGCAGTGGATCCTCGCTGAGGTGGTCAGCTACAGCCACTCCACCAACAAGTAACTACTACACTCTACAGCCAAGTTTATATCGACCAATTGATACAACTGCCATTCAAGCAAGCGTCAATGCCACTCCAGTGGGATTAGAGTTGTATTCATCTGCATTTTCTTTCAGGTATGAAGTAGACGACATTGATGAAGAGGGGAAAGAGTGAGTTGCTTTTCTTGCTGGTCTTCATATTCAGTACCTCCCTCACTCCCCTAAGTGTGTTTTCTCTCTCTCTCTCTCTCTCTCTCTTCTCCTCTCTCTAATCCCTCTGTCTCTTCCCCTGCGTGTCCAGGAGACACACCCTGAGCCGACGCCGCATCATCCCCCTGCCCCAGTGGAAGGCCAACCCAGAGACGGACCCCGAGGCCCTGTTCAGCAAGGACCAGCTGGTGCTGGCCCTCTACCCCCAGACCACCTGCTTCTACAGAGCCCTCATTCACACACCCCCACACAGGGTGAGCCTCAGCAGGGGAAGGGGGGGTACTGGGTGTGAGTGACTGAGTTGGTAACCTTTATGACAGAAATAAAAAATAAAAAATAAAAAAAAAAGATTGTTGAGGGAGCCGCACAAGAAATTTATCAAGTGCAATAGTGGCAATAGCCTAGCTGATTTTCAGCACCACGGACAGTGGTTGATCAAATGACCATGAAATTGGAGGTTCAGCCACTGACCCCCAGACCACTACTACTAACCACTGACCCTCAGACCACTACTGATGACCACTGACCCCCAGACCACTACTGCTAACCACTGACCCCCACACCACTACTACTAACCACTGACCTCCAGACCACTATTGCTAACCACTGACCCCCACACCACTACTACTAACCACTGACCCCCAGACCACTATTGCTAACCACTGACCCCCACACCACTACTACTAACCACTGACCCCCAGACCACTATTGCTAACCACTGACCCCCACACCACTACTACTAACCACTGACCCCCACACCACTACTACTAACCACTGACCCCCACACCACTACTACTAACCACTGACCCCCAGACCATGCTTTGTCGTTTCAGCCTCAAGACGACTACTCTGTCTTATTCGAGGACACGTCGTACGCCGACGGCTACTCCCCTCCCCTCAACGTGGCCCAGCGATACGTGGTGGCCTGCAAGGAGAACAAGAAGAAGTGAAGGAGAGGCTGAATAAGAGAAAGAGTCCGGGGGGAAACCAAGGGACTGATGATAGCCTAAGGAAGATGTTTGCTGACAAAGTTGACAGGCGCAGAGGGAGTGTTGGTCCTCTGGATTCCATGTCATAGCCAGAGGGTTAAAGAAACATTGACTAATGTACTGCACTCCTAAAGCTTGAGGGACCCACATGGTGTGCAGGTTTTTACTCCATCCCAGTTCAAGGTCTTGTTGATTAGGCCAAAGGAGGGTTTGTGCAACAGTAAAAAAAAACAAGCCTGCACATCATGTTGATCCCCAGAACCAGGGTTGAGGTACACTGCCCTAAAGGGAGTCAATGCCATAGGATTCATCTTGACGACAATGGTTCTGTTCCAGATGCTCTCAATGAGCTTCCTTCCATTTGAACACTTGAACACTGCTTCGTGAACACCTGATGGACTGGATTGGTGTCCTTCATACACAAATCAGCAGCAAGAAGGAATTAAGAGGAGGAAAGGAAGCCATATGAGGCGCTGATCTGGATTGATATACAGTGCCCTGCGTAAGTAATGGGACAGTGAAGCTGTCTTTGGCTTCTTTTGGCTCTATAGTCCAAAAGCTTGAATTTGAAACAAAGTTTTGAAGGAGAGAGAAAAAAAAGTAGAGATTCTCAGCTTTTACTTGAAGGTATTTGTGTGCATATGGGTTTCACCATTCAGAAACACTTTTTATGCATAGTCCCCCTATTTCAGGGTACCCAGAAGGGATGGGACAGATTGATAAAATGTCCAAATTAAGCACAATTAAGTTTAGTATTCAGTCAACAATCCTTTGCATGCAATAACAATGTCAGTAATGCAATAATGAAGTCTGCAACCTATTGACCCCACCAGATGCTGGGTGTCTTCTCTGGTGATGCTCTGCCAGGCCTTTAGCCATCTTAATCAGAACTCTGCTGGCTCTTTTAGGTACTTAATTATTTTTTTTAGCAAACTGTAACCTGGCCATCCAGTTAGTGTTGCTAACTAGTGGTTTGAATCTTGCAGTGTAGCCTTGTAAGTTCTGCTGGTGAAGTCTTCTGCGGATTAAAGTGTCTGACACATTCACGACCACCACCTGGAGAGTGATCTGGATCTGTGGGACAGTTGTTTTGGGGTTTTTCTTAATCATGGTGAGCATTCTTCGGTCATCCACTGTATTAGTCTTCCTTGGCCTACCAGCCCGTTTGCGATTGGCAGGGCACTGTGCATTCATATTTTCCATATCTGTTCTCAGTCTGTTCCAAACTGATGATTTTGATAGGTTTAAGGTTTTGCCTATGTTTCTGATGTTTTGGGGGGATGTTTCAGCCTCATAATGGCTTCCCTGACTTTCATTGATGTCTCTTTGGTCCTCAATAGCAGATTCCAAAAGCAAATGCAAAGCCTACAATCAATACTAGACATTGAGAACTCTCTTATAATTGCACAAATGATGTGACGGAACACACCTGACGAACCAGAAACACCTCTCAAACCAATTGTCCCATCAGTATTGGTTACCCTGAAATAGAGGGGCTATGCATAAAATGTGTTTCTGAATGGTGAAACCAATATGTACATAAATACCATCAAATAAAAGCTGAGAATCTCGTTTGGAGTACAGAGCCAAAAGAAGAACAAGTGCTTCACTCTTCCTTTACTTATGCAGACCACTGTATTACCCTTTTTCTGTCTCTCAATATTCCCCCCCTTTGTCATATTGCTTTCACCTATCCTGTTTTTAGTGCAGATGGAGAGATGATGATGATGATGATGACAGTGGGTGAATTTCAGTCTTCCAAACTGGTTTCCTCCCCTGGTCTCCTTGTCTTCATATGCACTATTGTGACACAATTGTAAAGATGAAAGCAAATTCACAGTGAGCGTTGGCCTGTTTTCAGTTCAGTTCAGTGCAGTGGAGAGGTGACAAAGAGAGAAAGCCACTTGGGACTATTGAGATGCACCCAAGATTTCATGTTAGACTATTGAGATCTTTACAGACACCTTTACCTAAGATTCCTCTTTCAAAACCCATGAACCCAGTTCCATGCCTCTCTGGTCTGAGGTTTGTTCTGGTGAGACGTCAGCCATTTCAACATGTTTACCACAGTCTCCTGCACATTGAATGTGACCCTGTACAGAGGGGCATTGGTTTAGACATCCTTGGTTTGAATTGAAGGCTTAGTCTTGAGAACTGTCTTGATTCCCAGATGTGGTATGTGGGTTCACTCTTTGTGAACGTGTTCAGGTTCTGTAGGCCTGCAGTGTTTGTATTGGTTCATCTATATGACCGTGGTGTGGACATGTTCAGGTGGTCTGTAGTGTGTGTATTGGTTTTGTATTGCCAGGTGATGACTGTGCTTTGTGTGCAACAGGGCCAAACTGCATGTCTTTTTTATATGTCAACAAAGATCTGTTTTTCATTGTATGGAGACTGAGTAATAAAACATTTTTTTCATAATAGACTATGATTGAGAGATTGAATGATGGGCATGATTAAAAAGAGTATATATATATATATTCCATATATATATACATATAATTTGTGGTTCCTTTATGCATATTTAGTATTTCTAAATGCTTAAAACAAGTTTAACGTGGGCACCTTTATTGTGAAGGAACTCTCATTTCCCTATACAGCCGAGGTAGGCGGCGGAGTTCCGCTCGTCGTTGACAGAACAGCTCAATGAAGAGTGACACGATGGCTGAAGTGGTAAGTTTGGTTCGGGATGTCCAGAACAACGCTTACTAAAGACTACTCTCGTCTGATCATTTCTGGGAGATAATTGTTAGCTGGTCCATAATCATACATCACAAACCTCTTCGCAATTGATTTCGAAACGAGTGTCACTTTGAAGATTAGCTGGAGGTAGCTAGTTTAGCTAGACGGCTGTGGTTGTTTTGGCGCTTGTTTTGACCATCGATTTTATTTGAATTCGTAACTACTTAGCTGATTTCAATTCCTGTCATTTACTAGCTTATAACACCCTGCCCCACCTAACAGTAGGCCCAGATGAGTTGCGGCAGTCAACATCAGCAGCCTGACCGGCTAGCTACAACAGCTAACTTGGCAGAACCTCGGAGCTCTGGATGTTTACTTGTGTCCCTGGCTGCTCGTGTTTCTTGTCCATGCTCAACTTGTGTGTCCAGTATCTATAGAAGCTGTTTATACATTTAACATCGTGACATGAAGGAGTGATTGGAACCGTGGTAAAGTTAGTTTCATTTTATTTTTTTTGCATATTCGATATTGGACATTCAGCTCTTCATATATCAATACTATAATATCTCTTTCACAGTGCGTTCGACCTAAGTAAGCAAGATTGAGCTCATTATGATGGGGGGGGAAAAAACGTATACGATGTTGCACAATGTATTTTATGTTATTTGATTGTATTTGGAAACTAAAATAGCACTTTAGCCATACAATACCGATATCTGAAACTAACTTAATTCAAATGATTTAAAAAAAAAAAAAGAAGATTTTTTTTTTTTTTTCGAAAAATGCTACAGTTTCTTTTCTTGGAAATTCTATAGCATTTAAACCACATGACAAAAAAAGATCTAAAACCAGCTTAATTCAAACCAAGTACACACTGGCAAGGTTGCACAGCCTTTATTTTCCAATGACGTTTTCCCTTCTAGCACTTTTTTAAGGCAGTTTAGGATGATTGGTAACCAGGCCAGTAACCAGGCAGCTCTTCTTGTGGTATGGTATGGTTGTCTGAGACGTGAACAGTCCTCAGGACTCATCGGTTCAGGCCTGGGACTCCAGCCCCCAGCGTCTCTGACCCTGCTACCTAGCCTGGAAAACAATACATCTGGATCATTTCCCTCAGATTCATCACCCTGACTAGTGACTAAGAGAAACCAAGTGGGAGTCTATCAGGCCTACTGTGTCTCTGGTTTGAATTAAGTTGGTTTTAGATCTACGTTGTAAAAAAAGGTTGTGCAACATTGTACATATTTTTTCCATCATAATGAGCAAAGGTCTGTCTGCCATCTCCCCTGTTCAGATGTCTGACAGTGACAGCGACTTGGAGCCGACCACCCCTGTGAAGCCTCGACCCAAACGGCGGCGCATAATCGACCCCTCTTCTATTGCCACTGTGTCAATATACTCCAACAAGGTGTGTTTACTAGTGCAAAAACCCTGAACCGGGCTATCCAATGAGTTGCTCTGAATAACGGACAATGAAGGAAGATCTGGCATTTGCCCAACTCTGTTGTTGTGGCAATTGGCTGGACTGTTGATAGAAATAATGTAGTTTAATGTGCTTTTTTGGTTTGTTTGTAGGTGAACAGCAGTTTACAACTGAAGCCAAAGTCGACTGTCTTCACACAAAATGAAAGCGCGGGTAAGGACCGGAGTCAGACAGAAAGGGGGTCTGTGAGTCACTTTGATTGTGATTAGCCTGCCTAATGGATGAAAACTGAACAGGTTACACAGCAATTTGTACACTGCGTAATCACTGCGTAATCAAGAAATGTGTCAGTCATATTATGATGGGGGGGGGGGGGGGGGGGGATTTGACCGGGACAATTTCATTGTTTCCTGGCGATCTTTAAATTAATCTGCAATGGATCTCATCTCAATCTTTGTCATCCGTCAGGTGACAACGTAGAGGAGGTCAGTTTGTGGGCCAATACTCCACCAACAAACAGAAAGCCAATCAGCATTGCCTTCACTGACTCCGAGGAAGACTCAGAGCCAGAGGAAGTAAAGGGGGGAAAGGATCCGTGAGTAGAGTGGGGCAGACATGTCTGATTCATTATGTTCGTGTTAGTGCTGTGCTGTTCTCCTTTTCAGCTGCATGGTGCATGTTATTGTACTACCTCAAATCACCAGAAGGAGGCAGTAGCGGTAGCCTCTATCTCTCTCTCTCTCTCTCTTTCTCAGGGTAGACATCCGCTCCCCATCTCCACCCCCACCGCCAGGCAGCCCCCGTATGAAAGTATCCAGACGGGCCAACAAAAAGATTTTGTGAGTTGAGCGGTAACAGAGTCCTACTGATGTTGTCACTCTGGTAGTTGTTAAGGTTTGAAAACTCAACTCAAAACAGCACTCACTCAACCTTCTAGCCACTCCATTGCACCTCTATTGCTCTCTTTTCTCACTCTTTCTCTATCTGTCCCTCCCACCTTCTCTCTGACAGAGAGATCAACCGAAAGTTAGACGCAGTTGGCTCTCTCTTATCTCCGTCTCCCGAAGCCAAGGGATGCCGTGGAGGCCCCTCCCCGCTTAATGACTACGATGACGATGACATCATCATCATGTCCCCTAACTCGAGGCCGTGGAACAGGCCTCCCTCTGCCTGTGACGACAGTCCCTTGACGTCCCGCGAGATCCCACTCAAGTTCCGGTGCCGAACCGACCTCTACAAGATCCCAGTGCTCTCAGTAAGGATGGGAGACAACAGCTTCCGATGATGTCATTGTGTGTTCATGTTTGAGTGTTTAGCTGCCGGTATGACCCTGCTGTAGGCTGTTTGTCCTGGTTTAGTTTTACTTTTACTTGTAATTATTAGGATTGCAATCAAGGGGAGAAAGCAGGTCCTAGAGAACGGTGTCTATGGTGCTAATTGCGCTTCATTTAATTATCATTTTCCCTCATTTCGATTGTAGGCAGACATATCCATAGCTCAAGTGCAACTTGAAGCAATCGGTTGTCCTAGTGAACTTTGCCTTCTGTGAAGTTGAAATAGCTTTGAATTTGCTGGGATCGTGCCATCTGGGACGTGCGTTGAGGAACACTGTCAAAGAGACACAGAGAGGGCTTTTGTGTTTCAGCTAAAATGCAGTTATGAAATTAGATCAGGGTAACAGGCTTAACTTGCGCTGGCGACAATGTTGTGGTTTTTCTTTGTGGTTGTTGCTTTATTAAGAATCAGGAGACTTTCCAGTGTGACACAATGATTCTTCCAGGTATTCCAACCAGCTTTTTGTAGTTTATACGTCTAGCCTAGTGTTTTAATGATGCAACAGTCTGGAGTCCAATGAAATCTGTACTACAGGAGGTCTGCACTGTAGAATGAGAATATTTCCCGGAGAAACTTGGTTTGCAGACACATACAATAAAAGTACAATACAAATGCAATAGAATAGTTAAAAGCAGACAATTGAAAAGAACAATCACAGAAGTACACTACAACACACCGCATCATTCATACTGTACTACGGTTGAAAGTGCCATAATACAGTGCAATTGGAGGCATGTGTCTGTATTCGTCAGCATTTGAGTTCCAGGTGGTCTACATTGCAGCTGGGTCGGTGGATCAGCAGACTGCTGTGTTACTGAAGTTGAGCTGAAGTGTTAAAACACATGCCAAGGCATTGTAAGATCATCTGTGCAGTGCACTGGAGCCGTACTAACATGAGGCTTTGGTCCGCAGACGGCACCCTTGAGCAAGGCGGTGGAGCAGCTGTCAGTCAAGCTCAAAGTCCCGCCTTTGCGCATCCTGCTGCTGAGGAGAGACAGGGAGCTTCCTGCCCAGTCCACGGCCAATGAGCTGGGACTGGGCATTGCTGACATCATAGGTGAGATCGGCAGGATGACACCGACGGCAGTAGGCACAGATCAAGGATTTCCTCCCCAAATTGAAATCGTGAAGTAAAAACTGCCCTTAGATCAGTGTGTTAATCCGACCCCGTTGCTCAACCTTCTATTGAACAGGACATTTTGTCTTGTGTCTGTGTAATGCCTTTTTTATGCTTCTGTTTGTCTAAATACCCACCCTTCCATCCCTCTCTTTCACTTTCTGTCTGTCAGATTGTGTTGTCATAGCAGAGGAGCCAGTGGAGAGACCTGACATGATCACACTGCGACTTCAGGGCAAGGAGAAAGGCTCGGCGCAGGAATACTCCTTACACAAGGTTAGCGTTTATAATATTTGTAACATTCCTGGACTGTACTCCAAACTGAATATCATTCCCTTCCTTCTACCCTTAATGACCTCCCCTTACTGTAAGCAACACTTAGCAATAAGGTGATGGCTGCCCAATAGGCTCACTGTACACTCCTTCACTTCCCTCCGATATGCAAGGGTGAGTTTTCAGGGGCATTTCGAAAGGGGGCCGTGTTTTTGGTTTGAAATGCAGTGTTGCGTGAAATGTGTTATTTGCCCTTGCCTCATAAGAAACTGGTATAGATCTGAGGATTGGATGGTTGTATGGCAGCTCTTTTGCTACATAGTGTATACCTGTCTTGCAGTGGCGGCAGGTGCCGTTCAAGATTAGGCAGGACGATTTAATTGGTAATATCATTTAATTATTAATTAATTAATCATTGTAGCTAAAACCTAAAATCACTCGCATGCGGAATTGGGCATGAGATCACCATGTTGAGTGTCTCTCCACTGTTGATACTGAGGGAAACACCATAATAGTGTAATTTATAATTATTTAAAATGTATAGTGCACATGCCCCATAACTATTTCACAGCCTCTAGCCTCATTGCCACTTAGTCTCACACAGCCTACAAGATGTACTGTTCTGCTGCTCATTTTTGTAAATTTGTTATTGCTATTTTGTTAATATTTTTGCTATTTTGTAAATTTCTAGTCAATTCTTGCTATTTGTTTTTTATGTCCATGCCTTTTTATGTCCATGCCCAACCTCACCAAGTCAATTTCCTGTATGTGCAAATATACTTGGCCAAATAAAAGAATTCTGATTCTGATTCTAATGAATCCCCTCTCTCCTTTTCTTTGTTTCTCTCTCTTTCTCAGGAGGACCCCCTTGGCTCCATCCTCTCTCAGTATCTCTCCGGTCTGGCTGCCGACGCCAGGCACAAGGTGCACTTCCAGTTTGATGGATCTAAGATCACGCCCAGCCAGACGCCCTCCCAGCTGGACATGGAGGACGGCGATGTGATTGAGGTGTGGACTTGAACACCTCAGCTGATGAAATCATTTATTTGTAGTTTCTCTGTCCTCTGTGGCAGCGAGACTACAGTAAGTGATTTAACCCCTGTTTTTAAATTCTCTAAAAATACATCATTCCTTCCTCTCACCTTTGGAGGAAATTACTGATCTGACATTACTTGATGGATGAAAGCAATGCAATGGAAAGCTTACATGACCAATTAAATGGTGTTAGATCAGTGATTACTTTAAGGGTGGGAGGAAGGAAGGATGGATGTTTGATCTACCCCCATCAGTCCCCCAGAACCAAATCTCATTCAAACAAGAGACATTCTCACAACATTTCAGTCAGTGTCGCTATTGCAAAGCATTGTTGAACTGAAACCATGTTATATCAAAATATATGTTTTGTTGTGTTTTGATGTAATATGTGTCCCCCTGAATTAGAAATGAAAAGTACCAGTAGCTTTGGGCTCACAAGTTTTCTCAGGCTTAACCAACGATTTGGGCTTTGTCAAAGCCAGATGCATCAATGTCCAATTTGTAGAATTATTTATGAGTCTTTGTTTAACAAATGTGTTTTGAACTGATTTTGTAATAATAAAAAAACAACTGTGAATGCCATGTCCCTTCATGTGGCTTGTGGTATTCATTGGATGGAATTGTATCTGTGGTCCTGATCTGTACACTTTATAGATTATTGGTATGCGGGTAAGCCCGACTAGGTCTGACCCCAACCATAACTGGAACCAAATTTGAACCAATTCCGAGAATCAACCTCGGTAATTTAACGTTAATATCCTGTCATCAGACAGTAACACGTCTTTTTGTTTGGTCAATTTGCTTTGTTGGCCGTTTGCCAGTCGGTGTTGTAATAGTCATGTGAGTTGGGGGCGGAAATTCGACTGAATTCAACATGGCTGCGCCGAGTTGAGGAAAGGAACCAAACTGCAGCTGCAAAACGTACGTTGCATCGCTTTTATCCGGTCAATTTCTCGAGAAAACAAGCAGACATGTTGACATTAATGCCATAAACATCAGGGGCGACGTGACATCGACATACTAGGATCCAGGGTCAGAAAGAAGCCCGTGAAGTCGCATCAAACCCGACTCATCCTCCCTGCGGCGACTAACTACCAGGTAAACAACAACAAGCAGGACCGCTGCCAGGTCATTGTTAGGACGGTAACTACACCAGCATAGACACCTAACCGACGCAGTTTCAATTAGTACTATTACGAGTAGCTAGAGGTCTTTGACTGGCTAGGTTACTTATGTGCGTAGTACGATTGTTTTCATGTGTGAAATAGCTATCTACTCTAGCTAGGTAGTGTTCAACAACATGAAAAGTTTGCTAGCTAAATAAAACGAATGAGCTGAAGTCATTCATTCTAGCAGTAGCACCACTGGCACTGCCGTCCGACTGGCTATCTGCGTTAGCAGATACAGTAGGTATAATATAGGACGATAAACTGCCCAAAACGTGGGGTTTCGTGGTTGATATAGCTAGCTAGCTAGCTTGCTGCAAGGTAAACATGAGTCAACAACATTAGCTTGAGCAGATCATTGATGGGCACATGACTCGGATCGATACAACATTAGCTAACAAGTTAGCTAGATATCCCAGTGTTCAGCTCTCAGCCATGCAACAATGGACGTAAAACTGGTGTCATATAATAATAACAATAACTTTGTGTATAGCACCTTTCATACAGACTGCAGCTCAAAGTGCTTTGACAGTTCAGCACAACCATATCACAATATCACAATAATGAATAGTTTAGCACAAGCATATCACAATAATAAATAGAACAACTTTAATAAAAAGAAAAAACAATAAAAGAATCAAATAAGTAAAAAAATAATATATATATATATATATATTAGTAATTGTATGCCAGGTTAAAAAGATATGTTTTCAGCTGTCGTTTAAAAATGTCTACTGAGTCCACCTCTAATACATTTGAAAGGGAGTTCCATCATTTTCTCCCGTAATGGATGAAGGCGGGTTCCCCGATTTTCTTTCGGGGAACCTTCAGTACGTTTAAAAGACTTGCCTCACAGGACCTGAAAGGACATTGGGACACCAAGGACTCTTAAGATGTATGGGGGTGCTCAGCCATTAAGAGCGTTAAAAACAAGTAAAATAATGTTAAAATCAACTCTAAAAGACACAGGGAGCCAGTGCAGTGCAGCCAGGACGGGGGCTATATGCTCTCTCTTCCTTGTTTTCGTCAAGAGCCTCGCTAGGAAGTGAGGTCTGAACCAGCTGTAGCTTCTCAATTGTCTTTTTAGGAACACCAGTAAAAAGATCATTACAATAATCAAGTCTGTTTGACATAAAACCATGAATTAGCCTCTCAGCATCCTGCAGGGTTAAAAATGAACGTACCTTGGCTATATTTCTCAGGTGAAAGAACGCTGTCTTGGTCACCCTATTTATGTGGGGTTCAAAACTCTTGTTACTTTCGATTTAATCTGCTGGGCCAGATTTTCTAGCCTTTTTGACAGTATATCTCTTTTGTTCTGGGGGCCAACCAAGATAATCTCTGTGTTATCCTCATTTAGATTCAGGAAGTTATTATTCATCCATTGATTGTAGATAAACAGGCAGTCAGGTATGAGTCTGTAAGGTATGTTCGGGTCAGTTTAGGACACAATCCGAGAGACCAACCCACTTTTCCAAACGATCCAACAAGATGAGGGATGGTCGATCGTGTCGAAAGCTGCCTACATAGCCTGGGTTTGTTGCTGTTACTTTGCAGGGATTTGTTGCTGTAATTTGTTACTTTCCTTCCCCAATCTTTGACTCAAATCACAATTGCTGCACCCACAATTGAGTCCTACACACACAGACGCACACACTCTGTATATATTCACATGACTGTAGTTTCTGTGATGTTCACTTACATCACAAGACTGGCCCCTTCTATACTTCCTCTATGCCCCCCCCCACCCCCCCCCCCCCCACACACACACACACACACACACACACACACACATCTCTGCCTCCCTGTGCCCAGGTTCTATTACTGTCCTTGCAGCTGCACAATTTCAAACCACAGTCCAGTACCACATTGGCTTTTCTCTCTCTCAAATTTTTTTGAGCAGTGATGCCTCTGGCCGACCCCACCTCCGACTCGACGCCCTTCTTCTCGGACGACAGCGAGGTCGAAGTTCAGGATGACCCGGGGGCGGGGCCCGCCCAGCGGGAGGAGGAGGAGGAGCCAGCCAGCGGAGTGTCCAATCTGAGAGCGGTGCTGACCGTCAGTATCCTGTGTTTCATCAACCTGCTCAACTACATGGACAGGTTTACAGTGGCAGGTACCACCACACTCTCCCCTTTAACACTTACACTTTCTAAAAGGGTTCCTTCTGATGTCATAATGTGATGTCATAACTTGATGTCATAACGTGACGTATAAGTTGCACTATGCCTCAGGTATGCTTGGTGCTTGGAAGGGTGCAATATAAGGTTTAGATCACATACCTGTCCCTCAGCCCACACTGCGGAGAAAAGACAACATTCCTTGCAAACGATGATAATAAGTGCACATTTTGTCCTCCTTTTATTCTTTTGGAGGAGATTAAATCGAGGGATCTCTGATATTATGAATTCAATTAAAAAGCCTGGCTTTGAAAGGTTTTTGGTCTATATCAGAATAAAGTCCATTTTAGAGGTGGCGTAACAGTCAAGGTCACAGTTGCAATTGAAAGGCCTCCACTTCTAGTCTTTTAGATGATCTAAAAAGCAGTGTGAATTCATCACGAGGGACAAGTTTGAATAAAACAGCCTCTCTCTGTCTCACCTAGGCGTTCTTCCTGATATTGAGCAGTACTTTGCGATCAGTGATAGCAAGTCAGGCTTGCTCCAAACAGGTGAGTGAGAAGCACTTGTCATGCATACACATTACATTTTTGACATTTAGCGACTTACAAGTACTAGCAAGTGATTCATGATCTATTCATGATCTTCTGGGTTGTGTGTGTGTGTGTGTGTGTGTGTGTGTGTGTGTGTGTGTGTGTGTGGCGGGGGGGGGGGGCAGTGTTCATCTGCAGCTACATGTTCCTGGCTCCGGTGTTTGGCTACCTGGGCGACAGGTACAACAGGAAGGTGATCATGAGTGTGGGCATCGCCTTCTGGTCAGTGGTGACGTTGGCCAGCTCCTACACACCCAAAGACGTGAGTGAAACCTCTCTCTCTCCCTCTCTTCTTGTTACAATACTCATACTCTTTCTCTGTGTGAGTTAAGTCAAGTTTATTCGAAGGTGCATTTCACAACAGTCTCAACACACGAAACAACTTTAAAAACAAGTAGCAAAACCACACATTGTGTGTCAGGAAACAAGTAGTACATACTTGTTCACAAGTATGGGGTGTGAAAACGCCACCATTTTGGCTAACCTCTGAACTACAAGGTTGCCATCTTGTGAACAGAGTGCGAGGTCTAGTAGGGAATGAGCATATCTTTTTAATGGACGGGGGAAGACTGTGAAGAACTGGATAGGTTAAAAGCAGAAGTGTAAAATCAGTACGGTGCTGAACTGTGAGCCAGTGGAGGGAGATTAGAATCACGAGTTATGTGAATACATTTTCTGGTTTTTGTCAGGAGTCTGCCGGCGTGGTTTAGGACTAGTTGCAGGTACAAGATAGAGTAAAGCTTTCGTAAATTTAAACCCAAAGGTGTTTTCCATTGCCAATTTCCCGAGGCTTGCTTTTTCAGACGAAGGCAAGGAATGGTACTGTGACTTTGACGGTGTGATGCTGGCTGATACCACTGTACCCATTACACTGATATGTTTGTGACTTCTGAAATGAGGGGAGGGCCCACTCTTACATTTTCAATGTCAAATGAATTAGCAAAAAAAAAAAGAAGCAATTTACAGTACGAGTATGGAGCATGTCAACACTCTCTCTATCTCCTTCCCTCTCTCCACCTCTGTCTTCATCTCCATCACCTTCCTCACCAAAGTATTTCTGGTTGCTGTTGCTGACGCGGGGGTTGGTGGGGGTGGGCGAGGCCAGCTACTCCACCATAGCCCCCACCATCATCGCTGACCTGTATGTCAAGGAGAAGAGGACGCGGATGCTCTCCGTCTTCTACTTCGCCATCCCAGTGGGCAGGTGAGAACATGACCACACACATGCAAACACAGAGACATGGAGGCTGACCAGTCTAGATCAGTCCTGAAAACCACCCAACAGAGGCTAGACATTCGACACACACACACACACACACACACACACACACACACACACACAAAAGGATACAAAAAAGAACACGCACAAACCAACACACACACAACGAAGCCTCTGGACCTGACTTTATTTCACTTGGAAAATGTGTTTTTCACCCCATTATCTCTGGAAGCTTTCTCCAATATGTGTTCCTCTGTCATCCACAGCGGCCTGGGGTACATCGTGGGGTCAAAGGTGGATGACCTTGCGCAGGACTGGCACTGGGCTCTGAGGGTAAGTTAAGGCTCATTAGAGCCCTTGAATTATCATTCACCATGTGCAAAGTGGCACAAAGTACACATACTCATCCATGTAGAGAAGAATGTCATATTGTGAAACATGTTTATTTGTCAAAATTCCTTTTCGTCCTCATTGCTCATTACTGCCCATTATTTCTTATTCTGTTTATTTAAAAAAAAAAAAAAAAAAAACTTTACTTACTTAAACAAACGTATTGTTGTAAGTCGCTTTGGATAAAGGCGTCTGCTAAATGCCATAAATGTAAATGTAAATTTGTCAAAATTACTTTTATTCCTCATTGGTCATTACTGCCAATTATTTAATACAGTACTTTACAAGTTCACAATGAAATGATGGCCTCCAAATAAGGTATATAGAATTCACTCAACATTTGTTGTTTATTAAAGCATTAGTTGATTAATCTATCTGATTTAATGTATACAGCCGCCATAATAATAATAGTAAAAAACAGCAGGATAAGTGCTTGATTTTACAATTTTGGCCTTGGGGAAAGCATACCAAATAAAGACACGATGTAACAATTCAAACGCTTGTATAGAAACACAAAGAGACATATCTTCACCTCTGTCTCTGTCGCCAGTGTTATCTGACAACCAGCCTCTATCTAACAACCGACCTGTCTCTGTGTGGTGATGTTGTTCTCTCTGCTAGGTCACCCCAGCCTTGGGCCTGGTAGCAGTGGTGTTGCTGCTGTTTGTGGTGAAGGAGCCCAAGAGGGGTGCCATCGAGGCCCGGCCGGAGCACACCCTGCACAGAACCAGCTGGCTGGGCGACATGAAGGCCCTCTGCAGGAAGTAGGTTCAGCTTTCTGACCAATGGTCAGCCAATGTTTATGTTCAACAAGCACAACTGCAAAGTGCTACCTCGGTTATATCAGGCTATTTTACACTCTACACACTATGATGGCCCACCATTGTGTATTGTGAGTGTGTTTCCTATTATTTTAGTGTGTGTACACTGGCATTGTTTATGGCTTGACATTGTGAGCAATCATGTTTGGGGGATTTTCAAGCATGTTTCTTGAGTTTAGTTGTTTTGCTGAGTCGTTTGAGTTTATTTGAGTGTGTTGGAGCACGTTTGGGTTTAGTTAGAATGTATTGGCATGTCATTTGATTGTGTTTTGTTTTAGACTGGGGTGTGCCCAGTTTGCAGAGTAGATAACAACCCACTGAGTCCGGTATTTATTGCTTGCAAACAAGAGACAAGAGCGTAACAGCAGCCCAGCGTAGATCCGGGGGCCCGTTCAGCACAAGTCTGAAAAGGCGATTATCAGGGTTGTCATTTATGGAGTTTAAACATAATGGTAGGCGCCGCCAAGGCTATCGGCTGATGGGCTTGTGCTTACGTGAGAGAGGGCGGGAGAGAATGAACAATGGGGAGACTTTCTTACTGATCAGTCAGCGCTTTCTTACTGATCAATCGGCGTTCAACATTTCACACCTATCGGCAAGATGCGTCTGTCCCCCCATTGTTGCTCTCCCCCACCACTCCCTCCAAAACCACCGCTGTTCACATGGTAAATCATACAGTGCTTCTCAGAACAACGGCTATAGAACTTTAGAGGTGCGGCAAGAGAAAATGCAATCACAGTATTTACACAAGTCGTATCAGTCATGTGAATGTGTATAACCTGAAAACAGTTCTATCAATGTGTTTTCCATAACAGTAGAGTGGGTAATAACCCACTTCCATGTCTCCTCGTGCAGTCACAGCTTCGTGCTGTCCACGTTCGGCTTCACAGCGGTGGCCTTCGTGACGGGGTCCCTGGCCCTCTGGGCCCCGGCCTTCCTCTTCAGAGCCGCCGTCTTCACTGGGGAGAAGTCCCCCTGTGTCAAGGGGCCCTGCGACACATCGGACAGGTAACACGCGCGCACAGAAGAGGGGAGACGCGTTTCTGTTCACTTGTGATAATGGGCCATAATGTAGCTAATCTTCTTCGCTATCATCATCATCATCAGCTCTTTATTTACAGTACATTCTTTAAATGAAAAAGTAAGCTCAGTTAACATGCGCACACACACACACACACACACACACACACACACACACACACACACACACACATCCACATCCACACACACACACACACACACACACACACACCCCTGTTTCTTTTGGGCCAAGGATGAGCAGCTCAGTCTTGTCCGAGTTAAGGAGTACTGAGCCTTGCAGGACACCAAACTGGACCTTAGAGGGAGTTGAGGTTTTTTCATCTAATAACAAACTGGTATCTATCTGTTAGGTAGGATCTAAACCACAGTAACGCTAAACCAAGCAAACCAACAAGAATCTCTAAAGACTGTCTCAGTGCTATGTTAGGGCCTAAAACCTGACTGAAGTAATATTACCTCCACCATAGTCATATTATGTGTATTGTGCTGTAGTGAGGGATTGTGGATAATGCAGTGTCATCTCACGTCTTCCCAACCAACCCCCCCCTCCTCCCTCCCTCTCTCCCCCCCTCCTCCCTCCCTCCCTCCCCCCCTCTCCCTCTCTCTCTCCCCCACAGCCTGTACTTTGGCATCGTCACGTGTGTGACTGGTGTGCTGGGCGTGGCCAGTGGCGTGGAGGCCAGCCGGAGGCTGAGGAAGCGGACGGCCCGGGCCGACCCTCTGGTGTGTGCTGCAGGCCTCCTCCTCTCTGCACCCTTCCTCTATCTGGCCATTGTCTTTGCCGAAGCAAGCACCATCGCCACCTACGTAAGACCCAACCTCTCTCCATCTGTGATATTCCCTCTCTCTCTCTCTCTCTCTCTCTCTCTCTCTCTCTCTCTCTCTCTCTCTCCATCTCCATCTGTGATATTCCCTCTCTCTCTCCATCTGTGATATTCCCTCTCTCTCTCCATCTGTGATATTCCCTCTCTCTCTCCATCTGTGATATTCCCTCTCTCTCCATCTGTGATATTCTCTCTCTCTCTCTCTCTCTCTCTCTCTCTCTCTCTCTCCATCTGTGATATTCCCTCTCTCTCTCTCTCTTCCAGTTGAATTTATTTACACTAGCACTAGTCCCTATCAAAAACGGGGCACAGAATAGGTCTCAACAAATCTTAATCTGCCAGCTCTTGGCATGGCTGTATGTTGTGCTGTTCCATGTGAGGTTGTCAGGTCTTGCACAGTCCAACATCATATCAACCTGTGTGAGTTTCCTCTCTGCCCATCTCCCTCTCTCTGTTCCCTATTTCTCTCCCTCTCACTCACCATACACACGCCCTTTCTCTTTCTTTTTCTTTTTCCTCCTCTCTCTCACCCTCTCCATCAAATCAATTGAACTGTATTTATAAGAATGACATTCAATTGTGACCAAAGCAGTAGAATGCAAACATGATCAGTAGAAGGACTGGAAATGCAGACACGGTCAGATAAGTGAGGTCCCTCCCTCCCCTCCCCCAGCCTCACTGCCTCTCGTTCCCCCCCCCAGTAGCCCTTACCACAGTGTGACCTAGCTCGCCTGACCAATTCTCTGTTGGAACAGGTGTTCATATTCCTGGGGAACACCTTCCTGTCTATGAACTGGGCCATTGTGGCGGACATACTGCTGGTGAGTCGGTCTCCCTTTCTGCCACAAACTTCCTGGCTTTTGACAAATGTCAGTTCTATTTTAGTCATCCAGGTTAGTGTCATTTACATGAAATGTTTCCTACTAGAAAAACTGGTTCTGTTTGGTTTGACTGTTGCCAGTATGTGTGTCTATTTAGTTGTGACTAGTTCTCTTTGTTTCTCAGTATGTGGTGGTGCCTACTCGTCGCTCCACCGCCGAGGCTTTCCAGATCATTCTCTCTCACCTGCTGGGCGATGCAGGGAGCCCCTACCTCATAGGAGTGGTACGTTCCATCGTTAAAACGCACACATACACACTCTCACCCCTTTTCACCGTGTCATCCCTCCGTACACCCCTCGTTGGAGGTATGCGTCTGTCTATCTAAAACCCGTAGGTACCGAAGCGCACACAGATACTGTATCTCATATGGTCACTCTCTCTTTCTCTCCCCCCTCCCCTCACCCCTCCCCCCTCCCCTCACCCCTCACAGCTATCAGACTCTCTGAGGAAGACAGACTCGTATCTGTGGCAGTTCCGCTCCCTCCAGCTCTCCCTCCTCCTCTGCTCTTTTGTGGCAGTGGGGGGCGGGGCTTTCTTCCTGGCCACGGCCGTCTTCATCGAGGGAGACCGGCAACGCGCTGAGAACTACGTTCCCTCAGGTAAGGCTAACTGCTACACTAGCTGAAAACTACGTCCCCTCAGGTAAGGCTAACTGCTACGCTAGTCGCTAACCTGGGATGCCCATGGAGGTTATGACATGGCGAAGGTAACTGTCACTGAGGCAAACCATGGTTCATGTTAGCAGTTATTAGTTGATGTTTGCTAAAGGGGGAAGCTAAGAATGGATCTAACACTCAATAAAGTTGACCATAGGTTTTTTTTGCTGCAATGCTTCTCCATCGTAGCTTAGCAACATGCAAGGCTGGCTTCAAGTGAAGCTGCTAAGCTGAGACTAGCGAGCGCTAGTTAGGCGCTTTAAGTAATTATCATGAGTCTGAGACAGCAGAGACGATAACTTACTATAGTTACTATAGTTACACAAACTATGTTCGTTCAGGTGGGACTCTTGGCCCTTGCCAGGTGGGACTCTTGCAAAAATACTCATTCCAACAATTGATGAGAATTGATTGCATGGCAAATAAACAGTCTTTCTTTCTTTCTATGTTGTAGAAGTAGGTCCCTATGAGAGAGGCTAGCTCAGCAGGTGAAGCCCGAGTTTAGTCCGTTAGTATCTACAGTGTCCTGTGTAAGTGATGGGACATTTAAACATTTTTTCTTCTTTTGTCTCTACGCTCCAAAAGTCTGGATTTGAAATCAAACAATGTCTGAGGTTAAAGTAGAGATTCTCAGCTTTTATTTGATGGTATTTGTGTACATATTGGTTTCACCATTTGGAAATGACCACTTTGTATACATAGTTCCTCACCAGAAGTAAATCAAGTGACACATTTTGCATCATCTTGATCATTGCGATTATTTTAATCTTATTTTCTCCTCAACAGATGATGAGCCAATCGTTGTGCCTAAAAGCGGGAGATCCACAAGGGTGCCAGTGTCGAGTGTTTTGATTTGATTCAAGAAAATGGATGTGGGAGGCCCTATGGAAGACCTACATCCTGATTGGTCCCTGCTTTTTCGAGAAATTTTCCTGACTATGGTCATTGATTGGACTATTTCCTATACGGAGACTTTTATGATTATTTATTATTTGTAACATTTTTTTTGTCAATGTCTTTTAATGCTTTTATCTGCTAGAGAACATGGAAGAGTGACAGGAGGTGTAGAGGAGAGTGTAGCCTCCTGGCCATCATCACCAGGCATTCCACTGCTACTGGCTGCACATGGCAACATGACAGACACTGTAGACAAAGGGGCTTGTAAAGGGAGTTGATGCAAAGTTGTAACCAAGAAGTTGAGATCAAATACTTTAATCGCTGTTGCTCAGCGGAGAGAGAGCAAAGGATTGGGAGAAAACACAAGAATGAATTTCGGAGAAGCCTAAACTTGAGGGAGAGAGGCAGAAAAGCCTTTCTGTATGAGCGACTACAGGCACAACACTGTTACCATACATCTCTGTGGAAACTGCAAGGACATTTTTATTCTAATGCTCTGAGAGCTGTAACCAGTGCCACTACATCCCAAAGCTGCTGTACTTCCTGCTTTGCCCTGAAATGCTGGGCACTGATTGACTACAGAGAAACGACACATTTCAAGCCTATCCAACCAGTGCTCTCCGGCCCAGTCAACAACTAAAAACAAAACAAAATATGTGTAAATGTAAATATAATTCTGATCCATATAGTATAACTACATTTATAGTGTATCATATGAACACAACACAGGGATCAGCACTGCACTCTCATCAGACTCCCAACCCCTCTAGCTTGAGATTGGGAATTTAGATTTTTAACTGTTCAGTCAAAGCTTAATCATGCTGGTTCTGTTTTTAGACCCGTTGGGTATACGACAACACTAGATTCATTAGCCTGGCATGTTCCAGGCGCGATGTGGGCCAACCTCTGTATCAACCCATCTTTATCCATGGTGTTTTGCTCAGAGTGTATCCACAGAGCTGGCTACTACAGAAATAGATTGGCACCTAGTCTATCTTGAATACCGTGGAAGGACACATCTGTTGTTTCCGGAAAGGTCCAGTTGATAATGTATGGTTTTTATTACTTCTTCCTTTATTAACGATGCTGTTGTTTTAATGGAATGATCCTGGTGGTCGTCTTGTCAGGGGTGTTTCTTAATTGTCTGAGGAATCTTGATCTGTTTTTTTTTTTATCAAGGCAATGAAAGGAATGTATTATACTGGTTAATTTGAAAAGGAAAGCTTTCTGGTTATTAATTTCACAAGTTGCTTGTTAAACATTTTTTAAACATTAAAACATGATAATGGACCTATTGGATGACTTTGTGGTGTGGACTGGTTTCTGTGTGGATGTCTGTGTTAATTCCTTATGTGTCTCTGTGGTTGTAACTTTGGGCTTTGCAGATGCAGACGTGATGCATATGTGTCTTTGAAGCTTGTGAAAATGCATAGTTACGCTTTCAAGATGTAGCCTGTAGTACAGAACCCTCTGTACTGTTACCCCTCAAATCATTCCCTGCCTCATCCCCTTTCCCCCTCTCTTCTTCCCCTGCAGTCACCCCCCCCCCCCCCCCCCATCTCCTCTGACCCTCTCTCCTCTCTCTCCTCTCTCTCATTCAGGTATTCATCCTCTCACCAACTTTTTTCAGTTGTTTGCGTTGTCTGTTTCTTCTCTTTCATGGAGGCAGAGGAGCTTCTGGCTTCCTTCCGTTGGTGTGGTTTCCTGTTTGTAGGTGGGAGAACGAGAGATAAAGCAGGCCGCTGCTGCAACCCTTCACACAATATGCAAACTTACGCTGCTGTGAGAACAAGTGCATGTGTTTTCACACAAATCTGTACGTTTCTTTTCTGACCTTTGCTCTTCTAGGCCCCATCTCAGTCTGTTAGCGTTAACACCAGACATGGAACGATGTGGCTCACCCTAACACCTTTGCACCCTGCCAGACATCATGCGCGGGTGGGAACTGACATTGATGATGGTGGTCCTTTAGGTAGAGGACCCCTGCGGCAGAAACTTCCCCTTTAAGATTGTTATCGGGAAATGATTATTTTTGAGTGGGCCGATGAAGATGTAGAATGCAAACTGTTAGAGAAAACACATCTGTTGAGTTTGAGTCATCTGTTCTGAGTCATGGTTTTCTAATATATGCCTGTCTGTACCCTAAACATTTTTGCTTCTTAATTTCACCTCTAATGACACTTGTGTGCCAATAGAACAATAAAGCCACCTGGTTTTTAATAGGCTGTTCCAACTACAGCATGACAACTCCAACATATCTTCTGAATCATGAAAATCCATTAATTTTATTTGTTGTGGCACTCTTTAAAGATGAGGAGAGACAGGTCAGAGGACGTAGGTGCCAATTGGTCCGGTTTGAGAGACTGCAAGGAAGGCAGTAAGATCAGAGGTTTGGTTGGGGGGAGGTGAACTGAAACATCTTGGTGAGAATGATTGAAAAAAGGCGCATTGGGGGCGGTAAAAGAGGAGTGAGTAGGAGACTAGAGCAAAGGTTTGTGACTAGAGCAAAGGAGGAAGGGAGGGAGGAGTAGACAGAACAGGTCGCACAGACAGAAAGGTGCATCAAGGAAGGCATCTAGGTCGAGTTGCAGTGTTGAATATAATTAAAGAGAAGAGAACAGAGAGTGGACAAAAAAAAATAGTGTGTGTTACAGAGTTGGATCTGGTTGGAGAGGGAGGCTCGAGACAAACGTGGGGTATAGGCGTGAGAAATGGCAGCTCTCAGGCTCTAACTGTCTGCTGTTCTGGAGGTGGGAGTGGACACCAACTCGACTCAGAACGACTCTCATTGAACGGCTGCTACATCTTCAGTGACCCTCTCCATCGGTGAGGACTCTACACACCGTTGGTAAGTCTGTAACCTCCCTCTGCTGAACTGATTCACTGACTTGTTGGTGCTTAACCAGGTTTGACAAAGACCTCATGATCAGCAGCACCATACCACTGAACTGTATTTGGCCTGACCACTATTGTCAGTTGTCCACCTCTCTTTCACACACACCCACACACATACTCACACCTCTCTGGCTTGGTTTTAAGTTACGGTCACACGTGGCGGTGTTCTATAACACTAAAACCACCAACCAAATCAGTTGTCTTGTGTCTAGTTTTTTGGGCCACCAGCCACCATCATCACTTGCCTTCGCTTAACAGTTCTCTGTCCTTCCACTAAGCACCAATGAGGATATTGATATTGTCCAAGGCCAGGCCACCGTCTGGATGTGTAGGTGCGTGCACTGCTGGTCCAAATCTAGATGAGTCTCCATGAGAACTGCCATGGCACAAAATGGCTGCCATGCCACACATGGATTGGCACTTTAGAGTTCAACTCACTACCAACAGGCTGGGAGGAGGGTGATGATACGAAATGGAGATTAAAAGTGTCTCCTATAGCAAACCGTTTTGGTGACGGTGTGTCTTTTTGTCTTTCTTTGGGGTAGGTTGTTCTACTCTGTATTCGTGTAGGGAGGTTGATTTCAGTTTCATTTTGATTGGAGTGTAACCTTGTGCTGCCACTGTATGTTATGCTTGATTATATTGTACAGTGCCGAAAAAAAGTATATGAACCCCTACACAGTTTTCACATTCAATACTATCGATACTACTAATATTTATTATTCAATACATGTTGAATAATAAATTTTTTAAACTGATCTACACAATGTATTCCACACATTCAAAGTGAAACACAAATTATAGAAAATGTATAGAAGTAGTTAAAAATGAAAAATCTAAATGTCCTGTGTGAGTAAGTGTGTGTAATAAGTGTGTGTACAAACCTTAGCAATGGCAAACCAAAATTAGTGCAAAGCGCTCAAATGACCCTAACAAGTTACACAATAGTTGGATGGACTCCCATCTGCAGAAAACGTGGTTCACATTGTTTATTGATGAACATTAATATCTCTCAAAGGTTCCTGTCTATCATTAACATGTGGATACTAGATCAGGCCCTCCCTCCAAGTAAACAGCCAGAGAATAATGAAAACCACCATGAGGCCAATAGTGACTTTAAAAGACTGAGGAGTTCAGGATCAAGAGGAAAATGGATACAGCAAAGCAGAGACAAAGTCTAAGGGGGGTGAACCTGCTAACCACTGAGAGGGAAACCTTACCACTGGGTTAGAAATTCACCCTTCAGTTGGAAAAATACACAACCACACGTCCAAAGCTACACTGGAATGGCTTAACACAGAGAATTAATGTCTGTGAGTTTACCATTTACATTTCCCATTTCAGATGACTGTCCATCAACAATCCCCATCATATGTGGTAGAGCTTGGCCAATTCACCATTCAAATGGGTGAATATTGCCTAGTCTGGTGTGCACTGTTGGTAGAGACTTATCTGAAAAGTCTTCAAGCTGTAATTGTTAAAATAGCTTTGTCCTGACTCGGGTTCACATACGTATTCAACACAACGCTCACCTATCCAGTTTTTATTTGTTATTTGTTTACAAACATTTCTAAAAAAAAATAAAAAATCACTTTCATTTCAGTGTGGAGATTGTTGTCTGAATTAATTTGGAAAAAGTTAACAATAATTGCGTTTCAATTTCAGGCATCAATGCAACAAAAAAAAAAAACTGCAGGGGTT
Organism: Argentina silus; assembly: GCF_951799395.1. NCBI lineage: Eukaryota > Metazoa > Chordata > Actinopteri > Argentiniformes > Argentinidae > Argentina > Argentina silus. The sequence goes on from NC_139663.1 coordinate 19,790,870, forward strand.
CATATTTCTGCCCAGTATGTGTACTGTGTGAAGCAGGGAGTTTACTTGACAATACAGGAAATCCGTTTCCTGGCCTTAGAGAGCTCGAGAGTGAGAGAGAGATTGTGTGAGATAGAGAATCAAGGAACATTTGTAAGGAAAATGTGACGTTACAACAAATTTTGTGATATATTCCCAAAACCATTTGGTACCCTATAGTAACTGACATTTATCATGTTCCAAAGCCCCAGAACAGAAATGTCTATGGAAATGGTAAATACCATGTACATTGTGCTGTAGTTGTACTTAAACAGCACTGTAGACGGTGAAATCTAACTGTAATAATGTGTGTTCTTCTGGCAGTGATGGACATGGTGTTTCAGTTACTGTTTGCTGGGGCAGTCCTCCTGCCCATGGTCCTGTTGGCTGCCCTGTGTGTGAACTGCAGACGACACCACCAGCCTAGTAAGACTCTTGCCCACTACTGCACACTGGCCTTCTGTCCCTTTCTCTTCTGCTTCATTCACACTGCCCTAGAAGAGGTGGACAGACGGTGTGAATAAGACTATCAGTAGGCCTGTCCATTCTGTCTGCACCCTATCCAGTTTTTACAGATCTATTTACTTTACTAATCCTTCAGTTATTTTAAGCAAAATAGGCCGAAATAGCTCAGTTGGGAGAGCGTTAGACTGAAGATCTAAAGGTCCCTGGTTCGATCCCTGGTTTCGGCAAGTTTGTCTTGCGTCACAATCCACAACAGTTTTGACCTCTTCATCCCCACTACCCCCCTGTACAAGTTTCTCTCCTTGTACAGAAAAAAATAAGTAATTTTTCCTTCTTCTAGCAGTGTGCGTTGTTCTTCAGCCATGACGTTGTTCTTCAGCATTGTTCTTCAGCCATGATGTGTACAGTGATTATCCACTTGATATGATCATCCGAAGTAAATTACCACTCCACAGAAAACATGGTCTTAATATCACCGATTGCTTCGATCACCATCCCCACCTGAAACAGTTAAATAAGCAGCAAGAATGTATGAGGTTGACTTTTCGATATGATATAGATAGATAGAGATCGATAGATAGGTACTTTATTGATCCCGAGGGGAAATTAAGGCGTTACAGCAGCTCACATCACAAACAACAACAACAAAATGAAGTGACAATAGAAAATAGAATAAAAATAAAATAAAATAAAATAGCCATCTGAGACATTATATACAGTAAAAACAGTCCAGTATGATTTAACATCCCCCAGCCTGACTCTGATCACCCCGATCTCCACAAAAATAGTGGGGTGACTACTGGCAGAACTAGTGACCATAAAGCAAGACATGTCACTCAGCAGCCTTTTTGTGCACGGCTATCATGTTGCACTGCGTTGACAGAATCGCGAGCAAGTAAAACGTCTTGTTTAGGAAACTCTGAAACATCCCTAAAGTCATCTAATTTCCTGTTAATGTCAAGAACATCAAATTGTACTCACAAACTTTTTTTTAAATTTCCCCTCAGATTCAATTATACAACAACGCTACAGTTCAGAGGACTACACACCGTAAGTTGTAAACTGCTTTTGTAGAATTTGGTACAGATGTGCATTATGTTAAAGAGGAACTGAAGAGAAAACCCAACTTTTCCTGTTGAAAATGGTCGACTTTTGGAGTATATAGAGCCAAAAGAAGAAAACATGCTTTACTGTCCCATTACTTATGCAGGGCACTATGTGTGATAAAGAGATCCAGACTCTGAATGTAAGTTTTCATTCAGCTTTTGAATGAAAGCCTATGCAAAGCATGAAAGTGTGAATACATTTCTTAATGCCCGATGTTGCATATATGCAACATTTACATTTCAATTGATTATACCTTTGCCAAGAAATTAATGTTTTTCTTAGAACATTCACTCTGGCATCTTTAGACATCTTATGAGCATTTTTCATCAAATTGAATTTCAGAAACTCAGCCTTTTGACCACGTGCTCTTTCAGAAGAGCAGAATTTCTGTGTTTACAGACTTGTGATTTCCACCATTGTTCAGAGATGGTGTAATTACAACAATCGGCCACCAGATAGTGCTAAAAGTGTTTATTCGGATCTCTTGTCCAAGAGAGTACTTTTCTTTTGTATTTTGTATTTTGTGACCAAAATAACCAAAACCGTTACATGATTTTGCCATGTGACGTATCATCCAAAGATCTGAGTGATTTGACCATTTGGTCAATGCAATTAGAATACAGTATGAATCAGCTCTATTTTAAGCAAATTTTCGCGGTCACGTACTAACCAGTGGAGAGAATGCCACACTAGCTAGCTGGATTGGCTAACACCCAGATTGTGTTGTCCGGAAGGAACACCTCCTAGTGGCGACGCAGCGATGTCTCAAGATAAAATCGCTTTCTATCTGAACACAGTAGTTAACCTAGAGATAACCTGAGATGACTGTCTTTCTATCTGAACACAGTAGTTAACCTAGAGATAACCTGAGATGACTGTCTTTCTATCTGAACACAGTAGTTAACCTAGAGATAACCTGAGATGATTGTCTTTCTATCTGAACACAGTAGTTAACCTAGAGATAACCTGAGGTGTCTGTGGAATGTGCATTGATGATGATGATATATCAACCTTGCATGTGAAAGGAAGTTAGAATCTTCCCTTTAGTCCTCTGTTTTTTCCCCATTCAGGACTTCTGGATTTCGATTGGTCCCGTCATGTGAGTATGAATGTCATGTAGTGTAAATGTTGATTGTAATGTTTACTTCTTACACTACTCATAATGTTTACTGGCTACAAAGAGAACAATGTTAGCGCCTGCTGAGTTCCTAGAGCTTTGGAGGTCTCAGGTGAGGTTACTCACTGGACCAGGCTAGCTCATCAAATCACCAGACCCTCGCCTGAAAGTCTGGATTAACAACAATTGCTCAAAAGTGGTCTAGGGCCGCTTGGGGTGGGCGTAATTTCCATTGGGTTATATTCCATCTTGAACCTCCCCTCAATATCTACATTAGTGGTCAGTGTCCCAAAATCTTCATAGCTGAAGCCATAACATTTTAAAAAATCCACCTGTGTCGCTTCGCAGTTGTCAGCAGCAAACATGACCACTGCCTATTTTTCTGTTTCTGTTGCTTTGATCATATACAACAACCTGTCTGAAACCTATTAGCTTGTTCAGTTCTTAGGTTCCTTGTTTACCCATGCACTTCAGTGTTATCACGCGCACTTCTACCCCTACCACACACACCTCCTCTACGACGTGGCTGTGAAATGGAGTACCCATAATGTAGGCGTAGACATTTTAGTGATGATGATGATAATGATGTATCTTCATCCTCAGACCAACCTCCTGCTGCCACAAGCTGGGTCACTCCCTCTAACCATCTTTCACCCATGTGAGTGTCTACTACCACACACACACACACTCACACACACACACATACACACCCCCCCCCACACACACACACACACACACACACACAGTGAAAGAGGGTCCTACAAAGACAATGACTCATAGCCGTCAGAATGATATGAGGTGCTGTTGGTTTATTTTACAGGTCACAACAGAATGAACAGATTCGTCGGCACCACTCTTTCAGCCCAACTGAAAACGGTGCGATGCCTCTCCTTTTTCTTGTTTGTTACTCTCATTAGTTTTTTGTATTGCCATCGATTTCTCCTCTACACACTTCCTTAATTCACTCTGAAATCTAATTGCTGTGATTAACCACCTACCTTCCCTCCAGTCAATAAGTCTCAGTTATTTAGCAGACACATGTCCCAGTATAATAGAAGCGGTCACGTTGTGTGCCCTTTGTGGCCACAAAGTGGAGCCCATCCACTTTCATTATATTGGAAAATGTGTCTGCAGGAGTTGCTAAATAATCGGGATGGAGGTAAAAAGTGTCTTGGTGTGTCGACTGGAGTGAACTATCCCTTTAAATAGACTGGAGTGAACTATCCCTTTAAATAGACTGGAGTGAACTATCCCTTTAAATAGACTGGAGTGAACTATCCCTTTAAATAGCGCTGCTTTTTCCAACTGTTCTCTCTTACTCTATTTTCTGTTACTTTGTTCTTCTATTCCTTCTGTTTCTTAAACTGTTTCTTATTAAACTTCACCCCCTTTCACATTTTCTCTCTCTCTCTCTCTCTCTTTATCTATTATATGTAAAACTTTAAAAAGAAATCGGTAATAATATCAAAAAGTTACCACCATCACCATTACATTTAGCTCCCTTTTTTAATATACTATGTTTTCTTGCAGAGAGTAATGCAAGTTATGACACTCCTGGAGAAGGTAATGTATAGCCCACTACCCATGTTCAATAGCTCCAATGTCTCATGTTGTGGTATGCAGCTGCAGCTTGATCTTTGAAAAATGTCTGAGTCCTTAATATGTTTTTGGAGTTATGTTCGATTGAGCATGGCTACCTTCCTCTGATTGGTACCTCAGTGAAAGTGATGGGGCGTATGTCTCTGATGTCAGAAGGTCTGAATGCACGTAACAGGCTAAATGCTCTTGATTAACGTGTGACGGCTGTTCTCATGTCTCTGCTCTACAGCTGAGTACGTAAACCCAGGGGACGAGGAGGAAGAGGAAGGAGGAGGCTATCTGTAAGTATCTATTAAGTATCTGTAAGGATCACTATTGAACAAGACCAAAGCCCCACAACAGTAACAACATTAAGACATATTCTAGCCTTGCTGTGAATTCTAGAAATCGAACAGTAACAGTCATACTTACAATAAAAATGATTGATCAAGTCATTAACAAGTAATTCTAAGTTTATCCTCAAGGTGACGCTGCATGCATTTCCACAGTCCCAACTGTTCCACAGCTTTCGTTCTGCCCACACCGTGACCTAAAAAAACCCAACATTCCAAATACACTGGAGGTGTAATTTGCAAGCCACCGCAAATGCATTTGATGTTGTTGCTATGGAGCCAAAGGGGCTGATTTTTAGATACAGAGGAAGAGGGCGTCATTTTGAAAGATAAAGAAACTGATTAAAACAACCGGTTCAGATAGAACTTCTTAACAGCCTAAATGAAAAAAAGTCCTCGTAAAAAGCTAGTTTCATAGAAGGCCTAGTAAGCTGGTGAAAGTAGATATGTTCATAGCATTTTTACACCAGAAAAGATTGTTTCATCCAACTCTAACCTGGTAAAAAGCAATGCTAGCCTTCTTATGTACCACAATGTTTTTTCAAGAGACATTTGTAGAAGCTGAAATTAACTTAACAGAACTGATACCATGGCACTCAAATGCTTCAAATAATATAATAATAATATTCTCCACTTACAGAATAGTGTTGCCATCTGAACCGGTGGCTGAAATTCTCCGTCAATCCAACCAGAGTATTGCCTCCACACTGAGCTCAGGTACAGTGAAGTGGAAGTGACTAATGAGGGACCATTAGATCATTGTATGTACCCATCTGATGTTATTAGAAGCTGACCGAGGCCATAGAACACCTTCAACAATAGCATACCAAAGACAGTCATTTTTCTATTCTAATCTATTTAATTATTTCGCAGAGCCCAAATATGAAAATGTTAAACTGGGTAAGTAACATTAACAACACCTTTCCCACAGATTATATCTATGTAAAGACTTACCAGCTGACTTCTGAATATTGACATAATATTGATTGACTTAAAATGCAAGGCTGTTTTATTTACCAATGACAGAAGTTTACCATTGAGTACTTTCAGGCAGAATGCACACCAGCATACACAGATGTATCAGATTTCACCCCAATAAAAGCAATAGTTCTCCCAAATGACAAGATTAGTTTGATGACTTCCTTACCTTGAAAGTACTGTTTGGGCCAGGAGATACAGTTATGCACGGTTTGTATTTATCTGCTGGCACCAACGGTTTACATCCCTTTAATAAACCTGTGTTACTGTTTTCCTCCTTCCATATTTGCTTTCATTAGAGTGTGTGGTCACAGACAACTCTGATGCTGAGAACTATGAGAACGTGGACCCTAAACATAATCCAAGTCAGATCAGGACTCCTCGGGATTCCCCAGGTGACCTATTTCACAACAACTGTGGAGTGTAACAGCTACATTGCTGCCTTGTGTACTATTGCAATACATGGGAACTATTGCATACATGTTGATTACATGAGACAACATTTACCTTGGAACGTCTTCCAGGTGTGTCTCCTACGAGGCCCATTGAGAACGGAGAGAGTGATGACAGTGACGAGGATGGGAGCCCCTATGTCAACGCCCCAAAACCCAAGGTAAGACCCAACCCAAGGTAAGACCCAACCCAAGGTAAGACCCAACTCTGCAGTCTGAGGGTGGACACAGAGGGACAGCTGTGTCATGTAGTTTCTGAGGGACAGAAGTCGGGAGCGTCTTTCTAGCTGTGTTACACTACACCTTATTCTCCATCTCCCTTCCTTTCAGATATGTGACCTCCAGCCCTTCACATGACACCAGAGACTGTGACATCAGGGAGAGGATCACAGCAAGGGGAAGGTCATCCACATAGGTGTTCTGCTACACAGTTAAAGTGCAACCTTATGCTGCGTACAATTTAAAAACTGTGTTTGAGCGTTTTTTTTGTTTGTTTTTTTGCTTGTGATATGTCATAAAACACTTTGGGCAACTGATAATGCTCAAAGCGTTTAAGGCCTCTCCATACTTTGTTCAATAACTGTAATAGTAATGACAACAACCACAAACATTGCAAACACACAGCGGTCCACGCACTGCCGGTGATCAGCCAAGTGTTTAACATGTCATTAACGTTGAGCTCCATAACAGAGACAGTCATTGTTTAATTTGTGATGCTCTGGAAGGTGGTCTTTGTTGCCAAATATTTGATGCACACCAGTCCCACATATGGCCCGCTTAAAACTCCTGCATCATTTTGAACAAAATGTTTAGGTTCTTGCAAACAGCATTTCTGGCTATGCATACTATCAATTAAAAGTCCTCTAAATCCACTATTGTCAAACGTGGATCGATCTAGGGGGTACGCGAAATAAATCTGTGATTTACCTTCCCAAACATTCCTGTTGAATAGCCGACTGCAGTCTCAGTACCAAAAATAAATGCATGCACCCTATCCAACAGAATAATGTTATCACAATGTCTAATATGTAAGGGATAATGTTCATAGAATATCAATTAGGCTACAAAATAACCGACAGGGGCTACATGACTGTTAAAGGTTTGGGAACCACTGCTCTAAATGATCACTAGTAGATGCTTCTAGAGTTGAACCATGTCTGAGAAAAGCAATTTTAGTAGGTTAAAAGAGCAATTTAGTGTATGGATAGGCTTAATCGGTGACTGGGAAACCGCCCCTGAAATTAAACATGTGAAAGAGAACCAATTAGAGCATTCTTTTGCCTGTTTATTATCATAGTTACTGAACATAATCTGGGAGGGACTTGGGATATAGCACTTTTTGAATGAATGGATTTGCTGACGAACCCTGAGAATTATTTTATTCATTTGAATATACTCCTTTGCTGTATTTATAAATGTTTGTATGTGATGTTTTAATGTGATGCATTCTAGTTAAGTTGCTTTTGTTATAGAATAAATTGACAGTTTATGAATCACCTGTGTGTAAAAGTGCATTTTGCGCTAGCAACAGATTACTTGTAATTTGTGTAGATTGCCATCTTTCCATGAACACGGTTTAAAAGAGACGTAAATACTTCCGGGTTACAGTGTTGTGAGTATAAAGGGTTGGCAACATGTGAGTCGACACATGGCTGGAGAGGGAGCTGTGTACTTCCAGGTCGGGGGAGGCCTTTGATGTTGTCAGCACAGAGTCCATGTTGAAGGGGCTGTCCCCTACTCTGGTTGGTGTACCTCCTGTATCTTTTATCTTGTACCTTTTTTAATTGAACTTGCCATGAGCTGTTTGTTTTAAGACCTGCCCCAACACTTTTCACTCCAACAAAAGGAGCAAGGACTGAGATGCCTCGCCCTAATGCAAATACAAAACATGAGAACCAACCAATCTCTATAGCTAGTGCTCACATTGGCAAACCTCTAGAAGTTAGATGAACAGATTCATGTTTGTCGTACACTTAATAAAATATGAAATAAAAACAAAACAGTATTTCTGCACAATAACTCCTTTGCACTCATAAACTTTCCGAAGACATTTCTTGAGGTTGAGTTTAAAACTTTATTTTTTATTCTTTTTCCATTTTTTTTTGTATTTTAATGGTTTCATTATTTATTTATTAATAGTTTCACCTGCAAAAGGAGAGGGAGATAGGGAGTTAAAAGGGAGGAAGTATCATTATGATAGGACAAACTTCTATCACTCTCTGTAGTGTCTCTCTGGTGGTCTCCAGTGGAGGGTCATCTCTCCCCTCAGGGATACATCTCATCTCTGTCAATCCTCTCAACTTAAACTGTAACAAGTGAGTGATTCTGTCTTTTCTTGCTGATAAAAACAAAAGAAATCCTTTTTCTCCATCCACAGAGAATGGGAGCCTCAATTAAGACTTGGTCTTTCTCGCTTTCTCTACTAAAAGAACTGGGTAAAAAAAACAAAAACGTTAGTTGCTTGTTTTGTTGGTGAGGGAAGAGGGGAGTATAGGCGGAAGTTTCAGAAGGTGGTCAGATACGGTGATGTGCGGATCCGTGGCGAAGACTCTAGGTTGGCGGGGGATGGAGGGTCAGGCCCCTGGACCCCCCCACCACCCCTCCTTGGCTCCCCTCCTCCATCTCTTGTTCCATCTGTGGTCCTCTGGGGTTAGGAGTGGGGGGGTCAGTTTCCAGGGGGGTGGAAGGACAGTTGCTGGGTGGGGTGAGCCTGCACCTGTACAGCTGGAAAACATCATTTCTGTGAATACTTTGACTCAGAGACCCTGGTTTTCCATGCCCTGTTTAACTGGCTGCTTTATCGATGACTGATGATGACATCCAGGGTAGAAAGTAAGACATTGCAGTAGTAGTAAGTAAATAAGTAAGACTTGAGTCATATCACTCTTTATTCAGATACAGTCACAATTAAAAGGTACATCACAAATAACATACATACAATATCACGTGTATTAAAAGTATGTCAGTGTGTTGAGCGTACTCACCCTGGGGATGTCCGATGTAGTAGTGTTGGTGCGCCCCCTGCTGGGGGGGAGGGCCGTGCTGTTGGGCGGAGCCTGGGCCTTGCTGGGGGGGTGGGGCCGCGTAGTGCAGCATCACAGGGGGCGGGCCGTGACCCCCGGAGTGGTGGGGGCCGGACATGCCTCCTGCAACATGAGCCTGAGGAAAGGTCAAAATGGTGGTTTCACTTCACGTGACGTATATTTAGGGGCTGGTTCCAGTAACATTGACACAGCACCAGGGGGTCTTACCTGGGTCAGCTGCCCCAGAGAGGGATAGGCATGGGGCATGGGCTGGTGGGTGGGCAGGCTGTAGCCCTGCATGGGGTAGGAGGCCTGGGGGGAGCTGTGGCCGGGAGGCATGTTAGGGGGAGTGGGCGCAGACAGGGGTCCAGCGTGGTACATGGTCTGAGGCTGGGGTCCCCCCTGGCCCGACTGGAGAGATAGGAGGAGAGGGGACATCAGGATCATACCACACAGAACCAGAACACTTCAATGCTGCTGGTATATGGATGTGGAACCCTATACCCGACAGGTGTCTGGGACACCTTCAGAGGGCAGAGCGGGCGTACCTGAGCGTGTCCTGGGCTGGGAGCCGTGTGCTGCGGGGGGGGCTGGCTCCCCGTGGGGGTGCTGGAGGGCTGGGGGTGGTGCATGGCCCCAGAGTGGTGGGAGAACGACTGAGGGGCTGAGAGGGAAGGAAAGAGGAAAAAGAGCAATGAAACAAATGACTGCCGACAACGCACTCACACAGGGTTAGCCTGCAGAGGCTAAAGAATGAGGAGAGCCTGTACGAGATACAGTCAAAGACAACACATCACGCCTGCTCAAAACAAGCCTACGACTGTGGATTGGGTTAGGGTTGAGTTCATTTAAACTCACTCAATTCAGGACATGAATAAAACTTCCATTTCATGACTTGAGAAAAATCCACTGGAAATGCAGTCAACTAAATGCATGTAAACTGTATGTGAATGTGAGATTAAAAGGGGGGGGGGGTGTAGTGCTGTGTGCGCATGTGAGAGTGAGTGTACAAGCCCCTCCCCTCTCCGGCTCTCACAGCTGAAGAGAAAAGAAATAACGCTTGCATTTTACGTTTCCCCTCATCTACCAGGTCAAAGCACTGCCACATAAGGCTTAGACGAAGCCTGTGTATAAAAAAATTATAATACAAAAATAAATAAAACAATGATTTTCCAGTAGGGATGGTTCCTCATCTTTGATGAGTCCAGGTACGAGTGTACATGTTCACACCACTACTCGACACTACCTCGACTAAAAGTGGCGAAAATAAAGTTTGTTTTGATGATGTTGTGGCGGTTGTGGTTCACTCGAGATCCTCCTGCTTACCATACATGGCCTGCTGGGGTCCCGGGGGTCCCTCCCCCTGGTTGGGGTACTGGGGGCCAGGAGGACCCATGGCCTGGGGGTGACCCCCCGACGTCAGCATCCGCGCCCCGCCCTGCAGCATCGTGTACATGGGCTACCGTCACCAGAGAGGAGGGACGGGGGGGGGAGGGAGAGAGAGAGGGAGGGAGAGAGAGAGAGAGGGGGAGAGAGAGAGAGAGAGAGAGAGGCCGTATGAGAACATTCCAAAGACGATGCCAGTCTGGCGTTGCCCAACATCGCCTATTATCTACACCAAACGGCTCTGAACACACTTGAGTGAAGTTTCCAGAAAAAAAAACGTGCACACTCTGAACGCTCCGTTCCAGAGCGCGCCCAGCGAGGGGAGGAGCTAGCGTGGTACCTGTCCGGGGTAGTGGGGCATGGCCTGGATGACCTGGCTGTACTGCAGGTAGGACTGGGGGTACGGGGAGGCCACCAGAGGAGGCCCTGCCGCAGAGGTCGCTGCCTGAAGCATCGGGGGCGCGGACGCGCTGTGGTGGTCCTGGCGCTGGCCTATTACTGAGCCTGGGGGGGGGGGGGGGGGGCGGGGGGGGGGGGCGACAACGACGACTTGTTAAAAAGTAATGTAGACACATTATTCAGGAGCAATATTGTAGTAATATATCCTTGATTTGAATGTTTGGATCTGTTTTAGATTGTTGTTACAGAGTCAATGGACAAAACTGACTAAAGGCCGTATCTGAATAAGCGACATGTGCACCTAAAGCCATCTGAGATGACTGACTACATGAAACCCTCATGGAAAACAACTACGACACGCAAACACAGTGGAGCATCTCTTTAAGTACGGCAACGAACCCTCACAGTTATCTCATGGTGGTGTGTGTGTGTGTGTGTGTGTGTGTGTGTTGTGCACATACCTTTAGGTCTGGGATACTTCCCCTGGCTGACAGCAGACATGGTGTACTGATACATCTGGGGGGCCTAAAAGAAAAAGAAGCCACAACATTTATTCACTCAACTGCATTTTTTTGATATGACAAAGCGTTTATCAAGATTTTTTAGTTGTTTATTTTAATTTCCATGCCCAGCTAAATGCTGAAAGAATCAAATTGACGATCAGTTGGAGGTGCTGCACTTTCGACTAGCGTTGAAAAAACGCAGATTACAGATTACTTAGGATGCACGTAGGATGAATCTTGATCACATGGCTACTGTTTACTATTCAGAGTATGAAGCCTCCGGACAAGCTAGATTGCTGGGGGGGGCAGCTCTCATTTTATAGGACAACTTCACTAGTCACACAGGCATACACCGTCATGAATGGAGCACTTTCATAATTATGCAATTCGATGCCATTGATTACGTCGACTAATCAGTGCAGCCCTCATGCACACACACACACACACACACACACACACACACACACACACACACACACACACAATTGTACCTGTACGGAGTGTCCCTGGATCTGGATGGGGGAGACGTAGGACAGGTAGGGGGTGCTGTAGATGGCCCCCTGGCCTGGGGGAGGCTGGAGCACCACAGACGGGCTGGGAGGGGTGGGCCGTGGAGGAGTGGGGGCAGAGGAGGGCTTCTGCTACAGGGTGGATGGACAGACGGACGTAGAATTAGAATGAGTACAACAGACACATCCACAATCAGGCAAGTAAATCAAAGAAGGCCAACATGCAGAAGCTAACTGGAGCCCTGTGTGTGTGTCTACCCGTGGGTCTGCAGAAGCTAACTGGAGCCCTGTGTGTGTGTCTACCCGTGGGTTAGCAGAAGCTAACTGGAACCCTGTGTGTGTGTGTCTACCCGTGGGTCAGCAGAAGCTAACTGGAGCCCTGTGTGTGTGTCTACCCGTGGGTCAGCAGAAGCTAACTGGAGCCCTGTGTGTGTGTCTACCCGTGGGCTAGCAGAAGCTAACTGGAGCCCTGTGTGTGTGTCTACCCGTGGGTCAGCAGAAGCTAACTGGAGCCCTGTGTGTGTGTCTACCCGTGGGCTAGCAGAAGCTAACTGGAGCCCTGTGTGTGTGTGTCTACCCGTGGGCTAGCAGAAGCTAACTGGAGCCCTGTGTGTGTGTGTCTACCCGTGGGCTAGCAGAAGCTAACTGGAGCCCTGTGTGTGTGTGTCTACCCGTGGGCTAGCAGAAGCTAACTGGAGCCCTGTGTGTCTACAGTAGCACAGACTCACCAGGGTCATGGGTCCTTTAATGGGGTTGAACTCTTTGGCATTGGGGTTCAGTGTTGACTTCTTCACTTGACTACAAAACAAAAAAACAGCGGGAGAGAAAAAAAAGTGAGGGATGAGTGTTCTACCTCTTCTCTGAACACACTCATCCATCCATCCATCCATCCATCATCCATCAGTCAGTTAATGCAATCAGTGCACTCACTCAGCCATAAGTACAAACACAAGGCCTGAAGACAGGCCTCCAACCACTACAGCCAAGGCTGGATGCCATTCGGAAAACCTGCCTGTGGGGGGACATGCAGCGTTCGGCCTGTAGAGGGAGCTACAGGACCGTGGCCAGGGTTGTGTCGGCGAGGCTTCGTTGCACACCTGTTGCAAATAAAGCCTCGTTGACTAGTGCTTAAGAGGTGTGTGCCTCTGCTTTTTCAGTAGGTGTGCAACGAAGCCTCGCCGACACAACCCTGGCCACGGTCCTGTAGCTCCCCCTACAGGCCGAACGCTGCATGTCCCCCCACACTGCCGCTATCCCATATCTCACTTTAAGCCACCGTACCTTCATACCAAATCCATTCAGATCCAGAAGGACAATTGACAAGGCAAGTGACATAACATTGAAATGCAGTCCCCTCATTTCCCGGGGCTTTGGCTGTACTTACTCAGTCACCCCCTCCCCTCTCTCACTGCCCTCCTGGCGGGGGTCCTCGCCGCTGGGGGTCCTCGCTGGCTGGGGCATCCCCGGTGATTGCCTGTCTGTGCCAGCAGACTGGGTGGCAGTGGTGGGAGCCAGGGTGGGTGTAGGAGTGTTGGCGGTTGGGATGGAGGCTGCCCCCTCTGCAGCTTGGGGGTCTTGTGAGGGATTCTGGGCAGGGGCGGGTTTAGGCTCGGTGGTGGGGGCGGAGTCGACTGGGGAGGGCTGGGCGGGAATGGACTGGGAGGATTCTGAGGCGGGGCCAGTGGAAGGGGAGGAGCTGGGCTGAAGCTACCAGAGAGAGAGAGAGAGAGAGAGAGAGAGAGAGAGAGGATGAAAGCAAGAGAGAAACAGTAAGAACATCTGAATGATGTGTGTGTGAGCGGGAGTTACACCTAGCACAGATACACACACTTACCCTGAACTCTTTGCCAAATTTCCGAAGCTCCTCCAGCTGTGACCTCTGCTGGACAGAGGGTGCTGAGAGAGAAGAGAAATAAAACACATTAATAAGACACACACACACACACACACACACACACACACACACACACACACACACACACACACACACACACACACACACAGATTACGGCCGGATAGCCTTTCACATTCCACAATTAGAAAGTTTGCAAGATGTGTGGCTTTCACACTTAATGACTACGCACAGCACTTCAAAACATTACCACCAAAGACACAGATTGATATACACTCACTGGGCACTTTATTAGGAACACCTGAACACCTTCTCATGGTGGAGGTGGTGTAATGGTGTGGGGAATGTTTTCTTGGCACACTTTGGGCCCGTTAATACCAATCAAGTCATCGCTTGAGTGCCACAGCCTATTTGAGTATTGTTGCTGACCATGTGCATCCCTTCATGGCCACAATTTGCCCATCTTCTAGTGTAGTACTATTGTATTATGTAGTATATTGTAGTATATTCTTACATAAGCTGGGCTATTTATTTTAAATAATTGACTATTATTCATTACCAATCATTGACAGAAAGACGCACAGTGACCAGATGAGTGGTGAGGGAGGAAGGATGGAGAGGGAACTACCTTTGCTGCTCTTGCCCTCTTGTGGGCTGCCTGGGCCCTCTGTCCTCTCATTAGCTGCTGCACTGAGGATCTCATTCACTGAGAGAGAGAGAGAGAGAGAGAGAGAGAGGTAGAGAGAGAGAGAGAGAAAAGATGGATAAGGCAGTTGAGATAGCAGAATAAAATATATGGTGCAAACTCTTCAGGGAAAAGGCCAGAGAATTGGGACGGAGGAATATAGTGTGGTGGTCATTGGTTGTTGTCATCATCATCATCATCATCATCATCATCATAATGAGCTCTCACCATCAACAGGGAACAGAGGGGTGGGGCCAGTGGGCTTGGGGGTTGCCGCGGTGACTGAGGTGTCCAGATAGGCAGGGGGGTCCTGGGGGGGGGCGTCTGGTTTGGGAGAGCGAGAGACTGAGAGGGGAAAGAGAAAAAACAGGGGGAGGGAGAGGTGGAGTGAAGGATGGGGATGTGACATGTCAATAACATTAATGTGTTCATGTGCCTATGAGGCTGTGTGCACATGCATTTGTGTTTACCTGCAGGTGTGGATTGGGAGTTTGGGGTACGTAGAGTTCTGTTGGCCTGAACGGGTCTCTGGGATTTGGGGGATGTTCTGGATGACACTGAAACACGGAGGAGTATACAGTGAACATCCTTTAACACACACACACACACACACACACACAACTTGAAAAGTGCATTCACAAGTCCAAAAGAGGCGAGAGCACAGGTGCAGAATCATCTCCTCCAGGTACCGCGGAGCAGTGTGAGTGGAGCTGCGGGAGCAAGACAGTCAGCAGAGTGACAGCTGCTCAAAGAACAGGGTTGAGCAGCGACGGAAATTTCGCCAAAATTCCCCTCACCATTTGTTGTCGACTACCGCAGCTAGATGGCGGTTAGTTCTCGACTTTACTGGCCAACACGGTTCCTCAAGGTGACTGTCAGGATGGGTAGATCTTCCAAGGCTTAAGCTTAAGCCATAAAATGAGTGTCATTTGAATTCAATGGCCGAGCAGATATGCATAAACTTCCAGTTGATTTCACCTCATTGGTAACTGATTAGATATGGTGATGTCATTGTAGACGGTCAGCCTTGCATGTGCATGGGTTTACTGTGTGGGCTATAGCCCATGTGGAACTGGCCGGCAGCGACAGAAGCCGCTATATGGCGAAAGCATCGTTTGCTTAACATGCAGCTAAATTGGCCACAACGTCAACGTAGCATGTCCCAAAAAAATCTTGTGTATATGCTTTAGATCAAACAGTGTTAATTAATTTCTCTAATCATTACCATTTGAGTCAACTTCGAATGCAGTACTCATGTTCCTCACGTTGCCTAACTCCTATTCTCTTATGATTAGGGCCTGTCGAGAATAAAATCAGATAGTAGGCTAGACGGGATTGATAATAAAACTGCTGGTTATGATTAAATAACATGAGATATTTTGGCCATATTGTAATAAGCGCGCTCTGTATATTTTGAAAAGCTAAAAAGTATTTGCACAGAATGGGAATAAATGACTGCTGTGCTTTAGCCTTGGTTCTACCAAAGTACTGTTTTATCAGCTGAATAACGTGCTGCGTCTGGATTTCTCTGTTGCCGGCATCGGTTGCTGGCTGAGGCGGTGTGTTTGTCGTCTTGGTAACCCATCCCTACGACAAAAACGACTAATCTTGAAGTGAATCGGGTGACATCAGACGTCAACGCGTCCATTCTTTTTACAGTCACTGATCGGCCCAGAGCTGCTGGGGATGACTTGGTGCACTCCCCTCTGGCTTAGAGCGTTAGGTAATAGATATGGCAGACATGTCAACTAGCCTGAGCGGGCAAGGTGGAGCCATTTACCAATCACTTGGACTTCTCCAACCCTTTCACACCACCACCAGTACCCAGAGGGTAGAGGCTCAGGGTCGAACATCAAGCCAACACAGGTGCTTTTTAGAAACAGGAAATTTGCACCAATGATTTGAGGCCACATTTTTCCACCCCGGTACAGTCATTTCTGGTCATTGGATCAATCAAATTTTGTGTCCAAACATCGCCAAGGGCATCATGATCAAAATGCTAATCAAGCTAGCTCGCCTAACAACCATTACCTGAACCAGTTCATTTATATCAGGATGTCAGTATTTATAACTGCGGTGTCAAGCAAAATCCCTTGATTTAATATCATTAGAATGTTGAGAACAGCAAAATCCCTTGATTAAATATTGTTAGAATGTTGAGAATAGCAAAATTCCTACTCTGGAAAAGCAGCTCACTTCAGCAAAGCACATGCTAGACTCTACACTTGACGAGATGTTTCCACACAAACACTCTTCACGATAGCTTGTACTACCAACAATAAGGCAGTGTATTAATAATGCATTATAGCTGCAAACGTATTTGAGGAAACTAATGAAAAGTGGTCTGTGAAATTATAAAATGCAAAGACTAAGGCTTACACCTGGAGATGCACTCAATTTATTCTGTCACTGACATCATGTGACAGGCGTCCACAGGCCTTACCTCCGTTGACTGAGGAGCGCGTGGCGTCGACAAGAGCCTGCGGGTGAGACATGGAGTGAGGTAGCGGGTGATTGGAAGAGGGAGGGCTACTGGCAGGAGGGCTGCTCTGGGATTGGTGGGGAGAGTAGGCTCCTCTGACAGACAGTGGGCTGCTCCTGTCAGAGGAGGGCCTGGGGGAGGAGGAGCTTGGGGGGGCGGGTCTCGAGGAGTTGGGTGCTCCAGTTCGATTGGGTAGAGGAGCGGAGGGTCCTCCCCTCATGCCGCCCGGGGGCATGCCCATCTCACGGGCCCTCTGGGGCAACGGAATGTATTTGCCCTCCCTGATAGAAAAAGAGAGAGATTGATAAAAACGTGTAGGTATGAATGCACTATCCTATTTGACCCAAGAAATTCAGGCACAACGTTTGAAACAACCTAGCAACTGAACAATGCAACCTGGGTGGGTGTGTGTGTGTGGATACGTGTGTGTGTGTGTGGATACAAGTGTGTGTGTGTGTACACTAACCTGCACCCAGGACTTCCCCTGTCCTCCCTCTCTCGGACCACAGCACTGTACTTGTCCTCCTCGCTCTTGCCCTCCTCGTTCTCCAGCGACACCCGGTGGCGATACTGGGGACTGCCCTCGATCTCGTTGGCTAGACGGGCCGCCCGCGCCTCCCGCTGACGGAAGCCCTCGTGACTGCCCTTCTCCAGAGGAACTCTGAGGGAGGGAAAGAGATACAACTGTCACTGCTCTATATCCCTCTAGTTGATGTTTCACAGACAGACAGACAGACAGCGTGGTTCATGACCCGTGTCGTGGGGATGACTCACGTGTACATAGAGAGGCTGGAGTCATAGGTCGACTTGACTCCGTAGGTCTCCTCGTTGTACTTGAACATCTCGCTGGCGTCCCAACCGTTAGACTGAGAGAGAGTGAGAGAGAGTGAGAGAGAGAGAGAGAGAGAGAGAGAGAGAGAGAGAGAGAGAGAGAGAGAGCAGGGAACGGTCAGGGTATGTGTGCACTTGCGTCAGTTTTAGAAGGTTTGGCAGGTTTGATTGCAGAGCAATTTACTAATTGTGATGCTTTCCTGAGGTGCATTCGAGACCTCAAGACCTTCATAGTAAACTAGGTTAGCTTTTAAAAGACCTTCATAGTAAACTAGGTTAGCTTTTAAAAGACCTTCATAGTAAACTAGGTTAGCTTTTAAAAGACCTTCATAGTAAACTAGGTTAGCTTTTAAAAGACCTTCATAGTAAACTAGTTCGCTTTTAAAAGACCTTCATAGTAAACTAGTTCGCTTTTAAAAGACCTTCATAGTAAACTAGGTTAGCTTTTAAAAGACCTTCATAGCAAACTAGTTCGCTTTTAAAAGACCTTCATAGTAAACTAGGTTCTCTTTTAAAAGACCTTCCTAGCAGACTAGGTTAGCTTTTAAAAGCCAACTCTAGTGGTAGATTCACTTCCTCATTGGGAGAACATTCGTTCCAGAAGGGAAAAATGGGACTTGTTCTGTCTCTCTTCGAGCTGCTACTACTACTACTACTACTACTACTCTACTACTACTCACTAGTGCTCAATACTTTGTGCACTACAGTGCTAGCTGTAACTTCTGCTTTCATTCTCTGATCCTTTGCTCTGAGGAGCGTCCACTGATGGATGGGTGTGTGTGTGTGTGTGTGTGTGTGTGTGTCTCACCGCGTCATTCTCCAGATCGTAGCTCTCTCCGTTGCTGTCTCCTCCATCCCACCTCTGCAGCACCTTCTCCCTGTGCTCCCCGTTCACCCGCAACGAGCTGATCGCTGTGTCCGTGAACGCGTCTAAACACACGCAAACACAAGCGGGGTTACAATTATAAGACAAAAACATTTCACTTTCTTCTCAACACACACACACACACACACAGACACACACAGACTACCTCTAATGGCATAGTTGAGGTCCACGTCTCGGCAGGTCATGGTAACCAGGTCGGTGGGACTGAAGATCATGGTGTCTGTGATCTCCTCGATCCTGGGCAGGGAGGAAGAGCCTCCCCCTCCCCCTTCTCCCCCTCCCCCTCCCCCTCCATCTCCATCCCCCTCGCTCCGCTTGTGGACTGCATCCACAGCCAGCTCACACTGGAACCCAAGCAGAAGTACAAGTCAACCACAGAGCAGTCCACAGTAACATACTAGAGAGTCTTCTGATAAGCAAGGAGTAGTCTGCATTAAATTCGATCAAGTAGTATGAATGTGCATTAACCGGTCCTCTAAATAAGTTCAGTGGAGAGGTGGTCCTGGAGATCAATGTTTGTCAGTTAACACATAGTAAACATTCATGTTTGACATTGACCGTGCTTGGGGAAGAAGCTGCTGCGTGACAGCGATGCTTTACCCGTGAGCTCAGTGTCTTGAAGATGCCTTCATAAGCGTTGCCATTCTTCACTCGCACGTCACAGGTTGAGCCCTAAGGGAGAAGAACGTGTGTGTGAGGCGAGCGAGAAGTACTGTAACGTTCGGCCCGTGTTAGTCGCCTACATGACACAACAACCTAAATAGCGCTCATTAGCAATTGTGTTTTTTTGTCTGAGAGTGTGTGCATGTGTTGCATTAATTACCTAAACAGTGCTAATATGTGTTTTTACTTTTTTTTTGTAAGGCCCAATGAGGTTGACCAGGTCTGACAGTGAGGTCTTACCACTACGGCTGTGAGGAAGTGCAGCATCCGGGCGTTGTTGTAGACACCCTCGAAAACCTGAGACATAAATACCCTTTGAACATAAATACCCTTTGAACATAAATACCCTTTGAACATATAGTACCAGTCAAAGGTTTGGACACATCTTCTCATTCAATGGTTTTTTAAATTATTTTTTTTAAATTATTTTCTACACTGTAGATTAATATTGAAGACATCAAAACTATGAAGGAACACATATGGAATTATGTAGTAAACAAAAAAGTGTTAAACAAACCAGAATATGTTTTATATTTTAGATTCTTCAAAGTAGCCACCTTTTGCTTTGATGACAGCTTGGGGCACTCTTGGCAAGGTGTGTCCAAACTTTTGACTGGTACTGTACATCAGTGACTAATTAAATTAAAATTCGATTAGTATGGAAGTGTGGTGGCAAATTATACTAGCAAGCTATTCATGTTGTTGAGGAGCATTTCCCCACACTTGCTGGCTAGATATAGGCCTACATATCACTTACTGGAGAGGACTGAGACGGCGGCTTCATTGTGTTTCTTGTCCTAAGAGAGGAGAGAACATTAGACACTTATACGTGTGTGCCAAACGGATAAAACGTTCATGCATCACGCCACAAAAGCTAATAAGCTATTCTATCAGACTACACCCAACGCCCATAGCTACACACACCGCACTGAGGACAGCAGGACAGCGTTCGATAAAACGAACGTGTGTTGAAGAAGTGTGACGGCAATGATGTGCTGGTGGTGATATGTGAAACCGCTACCTTGATCTAACTACGTTATGTCTTGTTTGTCGGGAGAAATCATATGGTTGGATTATCACGGCAGGCTAAACCGAGCTAGGGGCTAATGCGTTTTAGCTAACGTGATGTAGCTAACAAGCTAGAGCCACATAGACAACTAGCTGAGAAAAACACTGCTGACAACGACTTGTCTCCCTGCATACAACATAGTAACGGACGAAAATCGCCATCATCTTACTCAACATGTCATAACACAGGATATATGAGCTGCCTGGATAACAAAACCACACGCTAAGGTCGCTAGCTAGCCTACGTTGTAGCTGATTTGCTAACGTTGTTAGCTACAAGTCCATGACAAACATGCATTATCATATGACAGTTTCTAATAAACGACCCTGAACAAAACTATAATTAACGATCGCACTCTCGGATTCATACTTTTTAGTCATGTGCATCCCTGTTATTCCGCAATCGTGTTGATTCTGTGTAAAATCGCACGACTTGACAGGCCAAATAATACACGATTCTTCAGCAGAAAGCTTCGATAAACAACAACAAAAATACAGATAATCGCCGTCTCCCTCCCCCTCTGAGCCCTACCGGGAACCTGAATGGATGTATTCGCCTTCAATCAAATCGATCATCCACCCCATTGGTTCGGACATGTATCAATCAAACGAACGTTGCCTTGGCACCATCGCGGAGCTCATTGGCCGCCCAGCACATTTAGCATCGCTAGCCGTGTGCCAACATCCAGCGCTTCGTTTTAATTGGCTTAAATTCCAGACCGGCCAATCCATTACATGTTCAAGTTTAGAATGGGGGAACACGCCCACTGCAATCCCCGTATTGACCGGTAGGCCTCTCGTAATATGGCTAATCCCCGGACTTTCTTAACGACCGCGCCGATGCATATGCCTACCTTCCAGGCATGGCTCTGTTGGTAGATGGTGCACAACCTATGCCGGTTCCATTTGAAGTTTTCCGTCCGCTGGAACCGGGTTGCTGCTGTTGCGACAAGAGCCAAACACATATCAACTAGGCAATAGATGTATCCTGAATTAGCTGATCTTGTTTTAATTTAGCTCAACGGTTGATTACCGGTAACAACAAATAGCTAAGCAAGCGATAGCTAGCTAGGCTACCGCACATTTTGCCTAATCCATGCAATTAATGAATTCCCGGTTTGCAGTAACAAACGAGGCATACGTCGAAACTGCAGAAAATAGTTAGCTGGTAAATTACACAGTGACCTATAGTAGCACTTTGATACAACTCACGCTGTGTCGGCGAAAAGACATCACCTCCACTCGCTAAATCTGGCGAGTGCACCTCCACTACCGCTAGCTGCGAAGCCGGTTAGCTAGCAAGCGCAATCAGTATTTCTTGTAACCGTCTTCTGTGGCTAAAACTTTAGTTAGTTCTTCGTCGTTCTTCCTTTTCTCTCTTTGTAGATCGAATCTTGCATGTGGTTTACTCCGATTGCATGTCATTAGCAACTTCAATCAACTCCTAAAAGCGTGCTTTAACAAATCCGCCGGTTTTGCACAACAGAATGTTCCGTCCACGCGTGTCTGACTGGCCGGGATCAGAGACAGGATGGCCGGGGGCGTTTACTAACCTAGTCACTACTCTGCACCCTAACCACATACTACTACTACTTCAATGGGGTTTATGGAGGTTGGCATCCAACGGATAACCCTTTGCCCTTGCTCAAGCACTGGCAATATTATTGTAACATTCATTTTCTTCTTCCCTTTGTATTCAATGACGAAAACCACACAATGAATCATAAGGAAGGACAAAGGAGGCCATAATGTTTCAGTATAATTATATTATATCATATTATCATTATCATCATTAAATTCAATGTAGTACCTGAAACTCTAACCACACAGGGTGGACAACACTGCCCACCCTCCACACACGGTCCCAGCAAAGAGAGAGAGAAAGAGAGACAGACAGATAGAGAGAAAGGCACAAATAGATTTCAAAATGAGAAAAGGATGAACAGGGAGATTCGGGGAAGGTGCGTAAAAGACAAATACATGGCTCTGAGCAAAGGACAAACTGAGTGTGAAAAAAGGGTATAAGTGACAAGAGGAAGGAGGGGAAAGAGAAAGGGACAGGCACTGAACTGAATGGCAGACAGACGGACATGGAGACACAAACTGAGGCACAGGTTGAAGGAGGATGACAAGAGGCGACAACACAGAAAGGCACAAGTAGAAAAAGGTTTTTTTTCCTTTAAGAACTTTTTCTTTCTTTTTTTTTTTTTTTCCTTCTATTTCTGCACTTTTAAATGAAACTAGGATGAGGTCCAGGAGGAGAGAACAGCATGAGTGAGAGGGATAGACTTGAGTGAGGCTTAGCAATATAAAAAAAGGCACAAACAAATTTCAACTGAAAACAGGATGGGGGGGGGGGGGGGAGGAACAAGTGTATACATGGAACAAACAACATACAAATAAAAGTCATTTTAAAAACAAAAATAAAATTAATACTATTATTCCGACCAACATTATTATTTCCATTATCATTATTGTTATTCGTATCATCATTATTATTATTATTTTTATTATTATTATTATTAATAACTATTTTTCTTCTCTGAAAGAAAGATATTCTCTCTCTCTCCAGTCTCTGCCATTTGAGAAAACCAGAAAGTTAGTGGGGAGAGAGAGAGATGGAGAAAGAGTAAGGTTGAGAGAGTGATTGAGGTATATGTATCCTGCCTGTTCTAGCCTAGTCACTTTGCCACTGTGAAGGTATATATTTGGCCTCTGTCTCTAGGAAAGCCTGCTGTCGGCCAAT
Organism: Argentina silus; assembly: GCF_951799395.1. Classification (NCBI taxonomy): domain Eukaryota; kingdom Metazoa; phylum Chordata; class Actinopteri; order Argentiniformes; family Argentinidae; genus Argentina; species Argentina silus. The sequence goes on from NC_139663.1 coordinate 19,813,971, forward strand.
AGAACGTCTGTCTGTGCAGGACCATGAGGTATTGTACCGCTGGCTTCTCTCTCTCTACCTTTATCCACAAATCCATTTAAAAGTAAAAAAAAAAAAAAAAAAAAAAGCATTTAAAAAGCATACCAAGACATACCGGAAAAAAAGCTTATCTCGCTAAAGATTAGTGTACCTTTATTTAGTGTTTCTAAGGTGCTCCTATCCCTCTCTACACTCTTTCTACAGTTCTCTTTTATTCATTCTCTCTCTGACCCACTCTCAAGCTTGCTGCATCTCCCACAGCGCTCTTTTTTTTTTTTTTTTTTTTTTTTAATAGTGTTAGTACTTCCCCTCCCCCCTTCTCCTGTCTCTCCCCCCTCCCCCTGTCTCTTAATAAAATACAAATACTCGTTATGAATGGCTATGACCTCCGCCTATGAATGGCTGTGACTTCCGCCTCCTCCACTCTCCCTTTCGCACAAACACCCTCACCCCTCCCCCCTCGCCTCCCTCCTTTCAGAAGAAGGAGTACTGGTTGTCAATGGCTCTTGCCCGCCCTCCTTCTCTCTCTTCACCCTCTACCCCTTCCAGTTGCCGGAGAGGGGCCTCCCTCTCCTCCCAGTCCTCCACTCCACCACCACCACCTCCTCCTTCTCCCCCTCCACCTCCACCTCCAGCTGCTGCTCCTCCTGCTCCTCCCAGCTCTGTCTCGTTCCCTCGCTCCTGGGGCGGGGTTGGGGGTGGCGGCCGGCCGGGGGGGAGGGGTGGAGGAGGGGGCTGAGGGGGGCTACGGGGTCTGCTGGTCAAGTCTGCGAGGAGAAGAGAACAGCCAGAGAGAGAGAGAGAGAGAGAGAGAGAGAGAGAGAGAGAGAGAAAAGGAGGAACGGAAAAAAAAGAGAAACAATAAGAGACAAAAAGTGACAAAAGGTGTAAATAAAGGAGGGCAAGGGAGGAAACCAGGTAAAGGTGAAAGGAGTGTCCAGAGAGAGTGGTGAGGAGCAGGAGGAGGAGGGGGAGGGGGAGAGTGAGTGGTGAGGAGGAAGAGGAGGAGAGTGAGTGTCATGGTTTGGCTGCAACGTCCAGTGTGACGGGGCCAGCTGAGTCATGGTATCAGTCAGAATACACACACACACAGCGCCCACACACACACGCACGCACACACGCACGCACACACGCACACACCTGACTTGGTAAAAGGTTATTCATAAAACATGCCATTTCATTATCATGCCTTTGCTGAATTAGATGGCTGACACACATGATTCAATGAGGAACAATTAACAAGGGAATACACAGTATGTATATGATGAAATTATGCCTATTTTAGTAAAACACACATCTGGAAATATGCTGCTAGATCCCATAATACCATAACTTAGAACCTGAGCTACAGCGCCCTCCATATATTGGAAACAGGAAGCATTTAGTCTTCTTTTAGCTCTACACTCCAACCGTTTTAGAGATTCTCAGCTTTAATTCCATGTTTTTTTCTTTCAGATTAGTTTCACCGTTTAGAAAGCACACCATTTTTTAAACATACTGCCCCTATTTCAGTGCTCTAAAAGTATTGGGAAAAATCACATAAATGTCCAAATGAGGCACTCATGTTTAGTATTTGGTCGACAATCCTTTGCATGCGATAAGTGCCTGAAGTCCGCAACCAGATGCTGGGTATCTTCTCTGCTAATGCTCTGCCAGGCCTGTACTACAGCCATGTTGTTTGGGTTAGGGTTAAGTTCCCTCTTCAGCAAATTAAATGCAAGTTTCCGATTGCTGAGCTCACCTTTTTCTTCAGATTTTTTGGCCTAACAGTGGCTTTTCATTGACACCTCTCCTCCGGTCCTCATGTTGACAGACACCAATAGGCAAAGGTATCAATAAAAAAATAAATAATAATAATAATCAATACTAGACATTCACACTCTCTTATGCCTGCACAAATGATGTGACGGAACACACCTGTCAAACCAATCTTCCAATACTACTGGTTCCCTGAAATAGGGGGACTATTTATAAAAAGGGTTGGCATTTCTAAAGGGTGAAACCAATCTGAAAAAAGAAAACATTGAATTAGAGCTGGAGAATCTCTACTTTAACCGCATAGTAACTGTTTGATTTCAAATCCAAACAGTTGGGAGTATAGAGCTAAAAGAAGACAAAATGCTTCCCCTCTCTCTTTAAGTCTACTTTATCCACTCCCACTGCTCAACTAGACTCTATACCATTCCATCCATAGTCTCACTCCATTGTTCTCTCCATCTTCCATAGATCCTTTACTCTATACCTTGAGACCACATCTTAGGGTCCTCTATGGCTCAGTATGGTCCTCTATGGCTCAGTGTGGTCCTCTATGGCTCAGTATGGTCCTCTATGGCTCAGTATGGTCCTCTATGGGTCAGTGTGGTCCTCTATGGGTCAGTATGGTCCTCTATGGGTCAGTATGGTCCTCTATGGCTCAGTGTGGTCCTCTATGGCTCAGTGTGGTCCTCTATGGCTCAGTATGGTCCTCTATGGCTCAGTGTGGTCCTCTATGGCTCAGTATGGTCCTCTATGGCTCAGTATGGTCCTCTATGGCTCAGTATGGTCCTCTATGGGTCAGTATGGTCCTCTATGGCTCAGTATGGTCCTCTATGGCTCAGTATGGTCCTCTATGGCTCAGTGGGTAGAGCATGGCGCTAACAACGCTTAGATTGTGGGTTTGATTCCCGCTGGGACCACATATACTGAAAAATGTATGCACTCGCTGCAATGTAAGTCGCTTTGGATAAAAGCGTCAGCTAAATGGCATATATTATTATATTATATATTATTATTATATATGATCTTATGTCCAATGGTCTTGCATTCTGTGTTCCATTTTCCACTTCCACTTGTCAAAACCATTCACTTTTTCAATGTCTGCCCTCCTCTGCTCTGCTCTCCTCTCCTCTCCTCTCCTCTCCTCTCCTCTCCTCTCCTCTCCTCTCCTCTGCCCTCCTCTGCTCTCCTCTGCCCTCCTCTTCACGGTCATTTCTCTTCTCTTCCCTCACGGGGGTTTCCCCCCCCCCCCTCCTGCATTCTACTCACCGTCTCTCTGTTTTTCATTGATTAGTGCATTGGAACCGACATAACCTCTCTTGTTTTACCACAGACAATGAAATTCTCTCTCTCACATACTCTGTCTCTCACACTCCCTCGGTCGCAGTTGAGTCTGGTCTCACTTACACACAGTCAGAGATGGGGGTTGATGGAGAGTCAGGGTGGCGCGTGGTGATGACATCACAGACTGTGGGCCTGCTGCCTGCCCTGTCCCGGCCTGTGACCCAACGAAAACAACAACAACAGAGACAGCCAATCAGAGCTCAGGTAGGCTCGAGGGTGGTGGTGGTGGTGGTGCGTGAGTGTGAGTGTGAGGGGGGGGGGTAACAGTGCTGGAGAGAGGAAGCAGGGAAGAAGGGGGGGGGAAGAGGGAAGGAAGGAAGAAAGGAAGACAGGATGGCGGAATAGAGCAGGAGAGGAGAGGAGAGGAGAGGCTGGGTGGGTGGGTAGAGGCTGGGTGGGTGGGTAGAGGCAGGGAGAGTGGGTAGAGGCTGGGTGGGTGGGTAGAGGCTGGGTGGGTGGGTAGAGGCTGGGTGGGTGGGTGGGTGGGTAGAGGCTGGGTGGGTGGGTAGAGGCAGGGAGAGTGGGTAGAGGCTGGGTGGGTGGGTAGAGGCAGGGAGAGTGGGTAGAGGCTGGGTGGGTGGGTAGAGGCAGGGAGAGTGGGTAGAGGCTGGGTGGGTGGGTAGAGGCAGGGAGAGTGGGTGGGTGGGTAGAGGCTGGGTGGGTGGGTAGAGGCAGGGAGAGTGGGTGGGTGGGTAGAGGCTGGGTGGGTGGGTAGAGGCAGGGAGAGTGGCATTGAGCACAGCAGAATGCTGAGGTAAAGAGGTCAAATAAGACGAGGAAGGGAAGAAAACTGCAGCTGCAGGAGTGGAGGAGGAGGGGGGAGAGGACGAGGGTCAGGTTAGGGAGGGGAGGAGGAGGACGAGGGTCGGGTTAGGGAGTGGAGGAGGAGGGGGGAGAGGACGAGGGTCGGGTTAGGGAGGGGAGGAGGAGGACGAGGGTCGGGTTAGGGAGGGGAGGAGGAGGACGAGGGTCGGGTTAGGGAGTAGAGGAGGAGGGGGGAGAGGACGAGGGTCGGGTTAGGGAGGGGAGGAGGAGGGGGGAGAGGACGAGGGTCGGGTTAGGGAGGGGAGGAGGAGGACGAGGGTCGGGTTAGGGAGGGGAGGAGGAGGGGGGAGTGGAGGAGGGTCAGGTTAGGGAGGGGAGGAGGAGGGGGGAGAGGACGAGGGTCGGGTTAGGGAGGGGAGGAGGAGGACGAGGGTCGGGTTAGGGAGTGGAGGAGGAGGGGGGAGAGGGTTAGGGAGGGGAGGAGGAGGGGGAAGAGGACGAGGGTTAGGGAGGGGAGGAGGAGGGGGGAGAGGACAAGGGTCAGGTTAGGGAGGGGAGGAGGAGGACGAGGGTCAGGTTAGGGAGGGGAGGAGGAGGACGAGGGTCGGGTTAGGGAGGGGAGGAGGAGGGGGAGGGTCGGGTTAGGGAGTGGAGGAGGAGGGGGGAGAGGACGAGGGTCGGGTTAGGGAGTGGAGGAGGAGGGGGGAGAGGACGAGGGTCAGGTTAGGGAGTGGAGGAGGAGGACGAGGGTCGGGTTAGGGAGGGGAGGAGGAGGACAAGGGTCGGGTTAGGGAGGGGAGGGGAGGAGGAGGACGAGGGTCGGGTTAGGGAGTGGAGGAGGAGGGGGAAGAGGACGAGGGTCGGGTTAGGGAGTGGAGGAGGAGGGGGAAGAGGACGAGGGTCAGGTTAGGGAGGGGAGGCTGGTACAGGATACTAGGAGAGAGGTCGGGGGTCATTTCTATTTCAAATCAGTATTTGAAAAAAAAGAAAAGTAAAATGCCAAATCCCACCTGGGGATGAAAGGAGGCAGAGGACCATATGATGGAGAGAATGGGGGAGGTAGAGGGGAGAGAATGGGGGAGGTAGCGGCAGGAGAATGGGGGAGGTAGAGGGGAGAGAATGGGGGAGGTAGCGGCAGGAGAATGGGGGAGGTAGAGGGGAGAGAATGGGGGAGGTAGCGGCAGGAGAATGGGGGAGGTAGTGGGGCGAGGTGGGGAGGGAGCAGGTATAGGCCGACCCGGACCAAGCCATGCGGAACAATTCCTGTGTGAGTGTTGATTGGGTGCTGTTCACGTGACTTCTGAATGCATGCTGAATACATAGGTGCACATGTCTGTAAGGTTGTGTGTGTGTGTGTGTGTGTGTGTGTGTGTGTGTGCGTGCGTGCGTACACATGAGCATTAGCAGTTGGATAGAAGCATGCATGCAGTAGCGGCCAGGATGAGGAACAAATTAACCCATTATGTTTGAATGACATTTAAGCATAAACATCATGCAGTAGCAATGTTTTAACACACACCATGACATTACTTATGGTCTGTGCGCGGACACACACACACACCCTTCTTCAATAGGATGAGTAGAGTAACCACACATGCAAACAGATCGACGTTACACATATTCCAGATGAACACCCACACATACAGAATCTAGGCCTATATCCAGTGTGTCACTGTCAGATTAGCATGGTGTAATCCTATCAACCCCATAGCTAACAAAAAAACACATCCAACATCATGGCACCAGCCTTGCCTTATCCCAGTCATCCTTTTCCTGCACACCCTCCCCAAAATCCTAACCGTGTTTGAGACACAGGTCGTAGGTCACACACACACACACACACCTGACCCTTGACCTTGGCTCGGGGGCCTTTACCTGGCTGCCGGACGGCCGTGTTTGAGACACAGGTCGTAGGTCACACACACACACACACACACACACACACACACACACACACCTGACCCTGGCTCGGGGGGCCTTTACCTGGCTGCCGGACGGCCGTGTTTGAGACACAGGTCGTAGGGGGGGTTTAAGCAGATTATAGAATCATTGTACCAAACGTATGTGTTAAAGAGGGGTTGATTTCGCCTTGAATGCCGGGTCAACTCCATTCTGCGCTTCCTAAACACACACACACACACACTCCTGACCCTTGACCTTTGCTAGGGGGGCCTTTACCTGGCTGCCGGACGGCCGTGGCGCCCACAAAGCTGATGAGGGTGACGTCGGAGGCCCCCCCGGACTCCAGGGGGATGGGGTGCACACGGAAGTGCTCCAGCATGTCGAAGATGGACTGGAACCACAGGTGCTGCACGCGACACTGGCCGTCCTCGTTCAGGGAGAGGCGCAGGTGCTGGGGGGAAAGGGGGGGGGTGGGGGGGACAGAGTAAGCGTCGGATGCTACTTAGCAAGCTATCTCGCAACGAATGCCAAGTTTACATTTACATTTACGGCATTTAAGCAGACGCCTTTATCCAATGCGACTTACAACAAATACATTTGTCTAAGTGAGTGAATCATCTATCCATCAGTCATCATAATCTTTAACAGAAATAAGACAGATGTTAGCGAGAAACTAACCAAGACTAACCAAGGAGCGCGTTAGCTTAGCATAAGATGCTACTCGGCCTGAGGTGATACTTAAAAGGGGCCCCATTCTAAACCAATCCCTCTGACCCATCCCTGCACACTTGTTGACTCATCCCTGTAGAGCTACGGTCAAAGTGGCATGGGTATTGTAAGTACTGTAAAAAGCCCCAGATGAGTAGGCCAGCTGGAACTGCTGCCATGGCTCGGTACAGCCAAGCCAACCAGGTCAAAGGGGGTGAGGGTGTGAACGTTTGGTTTGGAATCTGGCCGAACACAATGCTGAAGCATCCATGTAAGCTGAAACACTAAGGCCCATTCCAGAAACAACCCCTTGCCCCTACCCCAGAAGATCAAGTGGATAGGTATGCTTTGGCAAAGCTACCAAGTACCACTGTGGTTGTCTGTGGCCCAGGCATAATTCTTGCATACACACTCCCTCCCTCCCTCCCTCCCTCACCTTGGCCTTGCCCTGGAAGTTGAAGGTGAGCACGTATTCGCCGCGCCGTGTCTCGCTCTGGCGCACCAGGAAGACGCCGTGGCTGGCCGTGCCCCCCGCCAGCACCAGCTGGGCCGCCTTGAGGCGCGACAGCGTCCCGTGGAACCACTGGCACTCGCTCAGCGGGTGCTCCACCGCCTCCGCCGCCACCACCTCCGAGAACAGGAAGGAGCCTGGGGAGGGGAGAGGAAGAAGGTAACGCAAATGGGGGGGGGGGGGGGTCGCCAGACTGGCTAAAGAGGTAAAGGCTGGATGTTTGAGTCACTTCTTTGTGTGTGTGTGTGTGTGTGTGGGTGTGTGTGTGTGTGTGTGGTGTGTGTGTGGGAAGGTGGGTGTGTGTGTGTTGTATGTGTATGCAAGAGTCTGTATCATCTGTGTATGCAAGAGTCTGTGTCACTGTTTTAGGTATGTGTGAAAGTTCTGAGCTGTTTTGAGTCTGAACGGTACATGAATGTGTGTGTGTGTGTGTGTGTGTGTGTGCATGCGTGCGCGACGGCATTGGTCTTCACCTGTGGCGTCTGGCGTCTCAGCAAAAGGTGTGCCAAGACTGGCCCCACCCCCGCCAAGAGCGCGGCTCTCCGATTCGTCCAGAGGAGCGCGGGGCGGTAACTCTGGGGGGAGAGGGTCCATCAAGGGGGAGGAGCCACCCACACCTCCGTAACACACTGCAAAATGATACGATCAACAGATAAGGAATTTTACAGTCAAATTAAACCAACTTATGTCATATTGCTTTGAGTTAAAGCTGCAATGCATCCACTCTGATGATGCCCACAGTGAGCCTTTAACATACGTCTTAATAAATGGAGGGGTGGATCTTAGCAAATAGAATAGATACTGAGTTATCTGAAATCATGTGCTAACCGCCGTAAAGAGTTAGCCTCTGTAAACAAACAGAGCTGGTAGGGGCTGACGCTGGGTGAAACCCAAGACGAAGGAGTGCTGCTTTGAGAGTGGAAAAGTCAAGTAGACTTGATGTGGAAACCATCACACACACACACACACACACACACACACACACACACACACACACACACTCACCTTGAGAGAGGCGGTCGCTGAACTCGGGCGTTCCGCTGATGTCCATCTGTCCCCCACACATACCTTCGATGTCTTCCTGTTCACTGTGGCGGAGAGGAAGGCAGTTACGACATTCACAAACAGACACACACACGTTGGTCTCAGTTGACGGGACACGGCCTCATCAATCTGATGCTTTTACAACCTTTAAGCAAGAAAGGCGGACGCGACTTTCATTTTTCTCCGTAAAAAAAAAGATTTCGTATTTTGAACGAATCGCGATTGACGATTCGCTCCAAATTCATGCGCGTCGGGGACAGGCTGGTTTAAAAACTGTCGGGGTGAATCAACTACAGCCGAGGGTAGTGGAGAAATCATGTATAATTTGCATTTTTGAGAGGAATACCCCTATAACCCTCCCTTCCTTCCTCTTTTTGTTCCCTCCCTCCTTCCCTCCCGCTCACCTCAGACAGATGCCGTTCCTGATGTCGCTGAGCCAGGCTCTCATCTGCACAGCGTCTCGCGTCTCGATCACATATTGCATGGGCCCCTCGCACTGAGAGGGGAAAAGACACAAAACACTCAGGAGGGGAGAGAGAGAGACAGAGAGAGAGACAGAGAGAGAGAGAGAGAGAGAGAGAGAGAGACACAGAGAGAGAGAGACAGAGAGAGAGAGACAGACAAAGAGAGAGAGAGACAGAGAGAGAGAGAGACAGAGAGAGAGACAGAGAGAGAGAGAGACAGAGAGAGACAGAGAGAGAGAGAGAGAGAGAGACAGAGAGAGAGGGCCGTGAGAGGGCCTCTATTAAGCACAGTTTATGTGAACAGGGCGACAGTGTGATGCAGGCGGTGTATCGCTATAGCTACGGTCGTTCTAACTACATTTGGATAAGTGCCATCCAGTCTATTCAAGATGCTGTGGTAACGTTGGGCACTCTGCACGCTGTGAGGGCTGTTTCACGGACAGAACATGTCACCCGGAGAAAGAGGGGAGAGAGAGATCGAGGTAACAATTGGGAGAAGAAGAAAGAGTAGAAAGCGTAGAAATACAGCCTATAAGTGCAAGCTCAGCGGGAGCTGACTGCTACCAGCGAATGAGAAAAAAGAGAAGAAAAATAAAATAAATTTTTTCCTGAGCGCTGTGGAACTGCGGTTGCTTCTAGCAAAGGAGAGTTGTTCTTGTGATATGTGGCTGTCTCAATCAAATCAAATGCAATGAAGTCCTTTTCAAAAAAGAGCATCTGCTAAATGACACAAATTTAAAAATGTAAACAAGCAAGAGTGATAGAGAGAGTTATAGAAGGAGGAGAGGAGGGAAATAAAGGGTGTGTTACCTGCAGGAGGAAGGTGTTCTCCTTGTCTGGCACCTCCAGGGCCGTGGTGCTCCTCACATCCACCATGGAGCAGCATGGGATAGTCAGCCTGGGCTTGGAGGACTGAGGGGGGCAGAGGGGAGGTTAGAGAGGAGGTCAGGTCATACAATTACAATAAGTACAACAGTCAATTGGACGATAGTCTTCAATGATATCCTAGCAGCAAGCTCACATTTACTCCCTGGAATAATCTCATGATGAGGTGTTTTGACAATGTGTTCATCTAGGAAGTAAACCTAAGCTTGCTATTCGATTTACTGAGGCTCTGTTGCGCAAAAAGGTGATATTTTGGCACCATATAAATGGTGGGTCGACAGGAAATAAAACCCAAAAAGGATTTAATTTTTGCCAAATTCAGTGTAAAGTGACAAATGAATGTGTAGAAAAGTGCACATGGCTAGAATCTCTTTGACAGTGGCAGTGAAAGGAAATGTCATCACACAGAAACTCTACAATGATCCTGATTCTTTTGAATGGCTTGTTCCTTTGTTTTAACCCTTACTCCAAAGGGACTGGATCTGTGACAACAACTTGAGACATACCAGCACCTATCCCAATGGGTGGCTGGGAGGACAGAGTTCCCACCGTGCTACTGTCACACATCCAGTCCCTTCGAGGGGAGGTCGTTAGGGAAAGAGCACGTTCCAGGTTGACAACATTGCAGTGGCCTGACAGATCTCACGACACCTAGATATGTGTTCAATAGATCAGCTTACTGCATCGTATGATACATAATCCGATATCTGCCTATGCAGTCGATGACGTGGCAAGCAACCGTTTGTTACTGCGCGCTTCGCCTGTTGACCTGGAATGCGGCCAAGAAGAAGAAGAAGGACGTAGTGACAGTCAGGACCTGGCCAGAGCCACAGGGACACTTACTTTGGGTGGGATGAAGAACTCGAGGTAGTACTCCTCTCCCCGCTCCCCGCCTTCCTTGTCCCTCTCCCTCAGGACCAGGCGACACTTGTGCCACCGTCCGCCCCTCCAGCCCACAGTGCCCCCAGTGGTGAGTGGCTGCATGGTGCCCGTCTGAGCGGTGGCAGCAGCAGCAGAGTTGGAGGCAGCAGCGTTGTTGTTGTCCGTCCCGTGGTGCAGCAGGCCGAAGGAGAAGCCGGAGAAGCTGTGGCTCCCGGCGAACTCGTCCGTGGACGAGCTGACGCTCACGCCGCCCTCCCGCACCAGCCGGCCCGTCTTCCTGGGGGGCCCGGCGGAGGCGCTGCTGGGGGGCAGGGAGGAGGAGGAGGGGGAGACCACGGCCGAGGCTGGGGCGGAGGAGAGGACGGGGGGCGGCGAGCGTGACAGCCGCAGCTTCTCCAGCCGGTGGCTCCACTTCTCCTTCTCGCCGCCCTCGCCGTTGCTCCGCCGCCGGTCCCGCGCCTCCGACAGCGAGAGTGAGGTGGCGCTGCTGGAGGAGGAGGGCGGCAGGGAGGAGGAGGAAGAGTGGGGGAGGGAGAGGGGCAGGGACAGGGACACGGGCATGGAGGAGGTGGGCGTCGGGGGCTGGGTGGCCGAGGCGCGGCCGGAGGCGGCGTCCTGGACGCCCATGGTGTAGCTGTAGCTGGAGGGCAGCTGGGCCGGGCTCTGAGGGGAGTCGCTGGAGGAGCTGCGCCAGTGCAAGATGCCCCGGACGCTGCCCCGCACGCTGCGCCCCACGCTCCGCAGAGAGAAGCGCTTCTTCAGTTTGGTTTTGGACTGGCTGCCCCCGGAGGCCGGCGTGCCGTTGCCCTTGGAGTCCGAGCCAGGAGGGGGCGTGGTGGAGGAAGAGGGGATCTGGGGCGTCTGGTAGGGGTCTGCATTGTCCAAGCAGACCTCCGTGGGCTCCGCCTCCCCGTCCTCTGGCTCCGCCTCTTCCCCCACAGCCGCGACCCCTGTCCAGCTGTCCTCCTCCTCTTCAGCAGCTGCCTCCCCGTTGCCTGGGACGACCACAGGGAAAGGTCTAACCGTAGCTCCCCTCTCATCCCGCCTGCCGTTGTTACCTCCCACCGATGAGGAGCAGGAGGAGGAGGAGGATGGTGGGAGGATCTGTGTGTGGGCGTACGAGTCTTGAAACCGGTCCCCGCAGCGGTTCTCCAACACCAGCCGTGTGGGCGCTGGCTTGGGCGGCGCTCGCGCCGGGTTGGCCGACGCACACAGGTGGACGGCTCCCTCGGAGGTGGGCGGGGGCGAGATGGCCTCGTCTTCCAGGGAAGTGGCGTCCAGTTGGGGAGCCCAGCTCCCTGGCTCCTCCCTCCCCCCGCTGGGGGGCCCCGCCCCCTCCAGCTCACTCTGGAAGTGGCGTATGAAGCGGTCGGTGAAGCGGCGGCAGAAAGCGGCGGCGGAGTCCGGGGAGTAGTGAGGGTTCTCCATGAGGAACGCTCGGAAATGGCGGGCAAAGTCTCCGGCCGCCACGCGAGCATGCAGCTCGCAGAACTCTGTCCAGCTCAGGCAGGGCGAGGGGGAGGGCGTGGGCGTATCGGACAGGGAGGAGGGGTGAGGCAGGAGGGGAGGGGCCAGTGGAGGGGGCAAAGGGGGCGGCCGAGGGGACAGGGGCAGCAGGGAAGGGGATGGGGGGGATGGAGAAGGGGATGGCGACGGCGGCAGGGGGGAGGAGCTAGCCGCCCGCGGGCTGGGCGGGGTTAAAAGAGAGCCGTTCATTCTTCTAGATAGCGATCGACCAACTAGCTGGCTGAGGTTTATCACTTCAGATTGATTAAGGAAACCGGGAGCGATTGCACAGCTGGGGTGGGGGTAGGGAAGAACACACTGCACATTGGGCTAATTTAGAAGTGGGTGTGAATTAATGTACCGTACTAGGCCACACACAGAGCAACCTCAACCCCATTTAAAACCTGCAGCAGAAAGAATACTGCACCACGCTCCCATGAGCACCTGGCACGAGGTAGGATTATACAAGTTCTATGCTACATTCTTTCATAGATGTAAGAGGTCTATGACAAAAGAAAGGGTATGTGCCAAGCGGTCGTATGGGAGAGAGGCAAAAGGTGGATGAAATTCAGAGGTTGAGCCCCCTCCTCATGGTCCACTACACATCCACAACAGCATGACCACCGCCTGGGAAAACAATACACAAAACAATAATTTGTGAATGTGATGCATTACCACGTTAAAAACTGCTTGTTGTACAAACACCCACCATTAATTCACCATTCAATATTGCATGAATATCCAACATCATAAAATTCTGTGTCTAACCAATTGGAGACTCGTTGAACCGATACCGTCAGAATAACAGTCACATATATATATATATATATATATATATATATATATATATATATATATATATATATATATATATATATATATATACTGGACGTGCATTAAACTTATACTGTTAAATATACATTCGTAATGTGATGAGGAAAATTATATGATTGCGCACAGCTAGCTGTTTGGCTATATTCTTGCAAACAGGTTGACGGCGTTCAATCGCCGGGATAACTTGACTTAGCCGAGCCTAGCCAAGATATAGATGGATATCACTGGAATTAACTCACCATAACTGTTAGTCGGCTCTGTTGGAAACGTATGACCGGTAGATAGACAACCGCCGTTAGTGAGAAAGACAACACAACCTGTAGAGAAGGGCGAGAAACTGTCACCAGAGATACATGGGCAGTGTCGTTAAATAAAGATCTAAAATATAAATCACAGTCAGTAGCTACCTACCTGGCTATAGCCATATAGCCAGCGAGACAGAATTAGGAACATGCATATCGTGTGATAAAGAACACATCTTACTTGTTAGCTAGCTAGCTATACAATTCACAGCTGGCTAGTTAGCAAGTGGACAGCTAACGCCACCGTGATCTAATCCACTCCAAGATAGGTAGCTACATATTTTGTAGCTACATATTTCGACCTAGGCTAGCTAGCTAGCTACAAGCTGGGTTCCTAAAGACATACTGGCCAAGGTAACTCGCTAGCTGGCGTTTATCACTGTTCGCAATAGCCACATAGCGAGTTAATTAGCTGCTGTAACGAGAGCCTTTACGTTTTCTTAAAAGTTAGCTAGCTAAGCTAAGAACTATCATTCGTTAGTTTGGGCTAATAACGTTACAAGCTTATGCGGCTTACCCCCCAAACGCACACACAACACACACTCTTCACTCGGTCTTCTCAATAACTCGCACTAGCTAACAAGCTAATCGTTCCGCCTAGTGGTATGTTGCTAACTAGCTAGCTAGTTATCAAGCTACCTTTCTGAGATGCTAGCTAGCTAGTTACCACCGGAGCTACAGCTATATTATAAACTGTATATGAATGTCTCTGGCTACAACCAACAATAGCTAGCTAGCTGTTGTTATTATTAGCTAGCTTATTAGCCAGCTATCAATAAAATAGCTAACAATTTTGCGTGGCCTTATGTTATAATTTTGATTTCTATACCTATATTTTATGCTCCAGCATTTCCATCCGTTAATTGCGTTACAATTCGTTTACCATTCAGTATTATTATTATCATCATTTTATAACAGTTGTTGTTGTTGCTAAAATATGAATATGTCTGTGCCTCCTGTCCCAGTCCCTGCCTCTTCAGTCTCGCGATACAGTGGAAAAGCGAGAAAGAGGATGGGCAGGGAGGGGGTGAGGAGGAGAGGAGAGGAGACGAGGGGGGGGTGTACTGGATGATCAAAGGGTAAATAATTGGAGGTATAACTGTAATAACAGAGACGTTAGAAACGTCTGTTTGATAGGTTTAAATCAGATTGATGTTTGTCAACTGACCAAAATGAGTAAGCCTTGAGGTCTAGCCTGGCTAAAGGTATAGCGGTGAAGCTAAATCATTCACTTTTAATAAAAGCATCACATTTTGCACTAACTAAGGTAGATGTATGTACCCTGAAAAGATTTACATATGGAGGCCACCGCAGATTTGGCCCCTGGGAGCCATAGCAAAATGGCTGCCGATGATACCACTATTTTATAAGGCTTACTTTTTTCTATTTTGTGATAATATCAGAAAATGTGTATACAGGAGTACCAGCCACTCCCACAAAACATTATATTGTGTACCAGCAGGCGGTGCTAAAGATGAGTAAGGCGGTGCTAAAGAGAGTAAGGAAAAATACATTGACTCCCATGGAGATTTTCCCATAAATTGCTTTCGAAAATGATTTGAGATAATCTGATTTATTTCCAAGGACAGTGTGTGTATATATATATATATATATATATATATATATATATATATATATATATATATATATATATATATATATATATATATATATATATATATATATATATATATATATATATATATATTGGTCAAAGGGCTGTGCCATCTGCCTCACTTCATAGTGCTAGCAGGTTTTACAATCAAAAGTGTAGTCTTACATAGAGACGAAAGTATGTTAGTATGACATTGTCTATATTTCGCTATCTGTAGAAACATAATCTAGGACAATTAAAGATCAGGCAATGCACACGGCTGTTGAGTACATTTTGGAGATCGATTTTTAGCTTTTTAACTGCATTACTTAAATGTTAACTGTCCTTACTGCTCCCTACTGACTCCGCCACTCCCATAGGAACTGCACCTTGTACAGTTCAACTTCACTTGAATGTCCCTAGAAGGGCTGTGATAATATCACCCTGAAAAGATTTAGACATGGAGCTGTTAAGAGTTAATTTGAACCCCTCTGATTGTGCCTTGGGTCTCCTATCACATTTCTCTGGGTCATGAATCAAATTCTCATTCTTCCACCTCTGCAATATTGCCAAATCTGGCCCTCCCTTTCTCGCCCTGCTGCAGAAACACTCATCCACTCATTCATGTCCTCTTGCCTGGACGACTGCAACTCACTTCTTTTGGTATCACCGGCCGCTCCCTCAGTAAACTACAGACGGTCCAAAACTCAGCTGCCAGACGCCTCACCCACACCAAATCCTGGAATCACAACATACCTGTTCTCCATGAGGAGAGAGGGCATTCTCTAGGGCTGCTCCCAGGCTCTGGAACCCACTTCCCCCATAACTGAGTCCATAACCATCTTTCAATCCTGCGTCAAAACCCACCTGTTCCCCCTGGCCTTTTCATAACCTCCACACCATTAATGCCCCCCCCCCCCCTCGAACTCCACTCGTCTCCCCCCTTTGTTACCCTGACCCTGTCATGTCTGCTTGCAAGCAATGGTTAGCCCCTAAACCCCTGCACGATCACTCCGCTTTTCCACCTTGGCTGCCCGCCTGGCACCGCCGCCTCTACGTGGATGCAGCGGCCGCGCCACTCGGTCACGGCTTTTCACTGTCCTGGCGCCCCGCTGGTGGAATGAGCTTCCCACCACTGTCAGGATTGCAGAGTCACTACCGATCTTCCGCCGTAGATTGAAAACCCATCTCTTCAGGCTACATCTTAACAGTCCCTCCTAAAGACCTCTTCACCCCCACTACCGCCCCTGTACTAACCCTAACCCCAACCCTTGAGACCTCTTCACAAGTTCCCCTCTGTACAAGTTCTCTCCTGTTAATAAAAAAAAAAAAAATTACGACTGCCAATGGCCCCTGGTGTGAGCATTGATTACTTTGTCTTATGATGACTGTTGGATAGATGATTCACTTACTTAAACAAATGTATTTGTTGTAAGTCGCTTTGGATAAAGGCGTCTGCTAAATGCCATAAATGTAAATGTAAAATATAAATGTCTCTTTGTCCTAGCTATGTTTTTCTCTATTTCATTTGTACTCATTTCATTTTGTAAGATGTCTTTCGGTCTTTGAAAAGCACTATATAAGCTTGATGTATTATTATTAGTGGTATTATTGTTCATTTCCTCATGTTTAGAAAGCAAAATGATTTCAGCAAATATGAGTTACAGGCTTCTGTATCAAGTTCTGTTGGCTGGCTGGCTACATAAATCTGTGCAATTTGCTTAGTATGGTTGGCCCTTACTGTTGGATACTATTACCAGTCAATATGTATCTAGGATTCGCTGTTTAACGTATCAGTGCTCAAACCTGGTCTTCTACTAAGAGCATAAGAAAGAGATCTGAAATGTCTCACACATACATACATATGCACACAGACGCATGTGTTGAGATGGTTGTAAAATGTTTTATTACTGTCCTTTCAAAGTACAATAATAACAACAAAACATTGATGTCAGTGGACATCAATGACTAATCATTAATGACTAACCCTACACCTCATCAGTGACCTCTATGACCCCCCCATTAATCTTCATTTCGATTGTTTCCCAATCAAAAATATTCCCTCTGGCCACTCTCTGGCCACATTCCATTGCATCAATCACGTCGTCAGGGAGCACGTAGTCCCACATGTTGACATCTGTGATCTCACCAACAAAACTCTGCTTGGCGTCAAAGTCACCCAAAAATGAGTCTGGGTCCTGCCCAAGGATTACTCTGCCTTCCGCTCGGGTGCTGTGGCCGGATTTATAGATCTTCCGTACGCTCCTCTTCCCATCCACATAGAATGCGGCAAGGCCGGTAGTGGAGTCCCAGGCGACACACAGGTGGGTCTGGAAGGTGCTCAGCTGAGGGAGCTTGAAGTAGACACCATCCCCACTGAGGTAAAAAGAGAAGGTTCCGTCCAACTCTCTCCACACATTCAGCTCGTCATAGTCGGTGGTGCGGTAGGCGAAGAGGATGATCTCACGTTCGCCTGTCAGCTCAGTGGCCACATGCATGCACAGGGTGAAGGCGGTCAGGGACAGGGGCTTCTTTGGGATCAGTTCTACATAGCTGGTGTCAGTCTCCTTTGGGAACACCAAGGTTTTCCTTGTCCGTATCCCTTAAAAGATTGAGAAAAGGTAATGAGCAATCAGGGTCACCCTGCCTCCAAAATCATCTTAGTCACTCCATCGTTGGCCCAATGCCAACAACTATTTCAGTTTATCATGTGTCCTCTCCTCGCCTCCTTCTCAATACTTATTGGAGGAGAAGGTCTGAACGTGATCAATCAGTAAAAACATTTTTGATCAGGCCCTCGCTTGAATAACTACAATGATAAAGGCAGCAGAGTGAAGTAAGTTGTATGCCTTGTGAAGCTTGAAATTATCTACCCTAAAGAATGGAGCATTTTTGCATAATCTAAATCAGCCAGATCACGCCATCGTCTAGTTTAAACAAGCTTGTCTGACAGTGAGCAGCGATCAGCGATCCTCCGTCTTCCGACCACCATCTTCCTGCTTCTCGCCCTCTTCCCACTCCTCTGCCACTATCCTCCCTTTGAAAATCTTTCCATTCCTTTTTCAAGCTTTATATTAAGCTCAGTTGGGGTATTTACATACCAGGGTTATGGGTTTGACTAACTGTGTACCATGGCATGCCAACGATTGCTCTACCACATCTTTGCACATTGTTATGCAGACCGTTGGTCTACCATTGTCACGCCATCATCGGTCTTCCATTGCATACCAACCTACTGTTGGCGTGCCGACTATCAGTCTACCATTGGAATACCGACGGCAGTCTACCTTTGGCAGACTGACTATTGGCTTCCTTAGCATACTGTACCGACAGTCTGCACTTTCCCCCTCCTTTACTATGAGGTTCAATGAAATCCAAATTCAGTTATCATGTTTTTTAAATTTGATAAAGGTGAAATTCAAAATACTTATCATAATTTGATATCATGTTAATTGGTTTCTACATCTAAAGCTGATATCAAGTTTCTAATCTGTGATATCATAAGAACTGATATCAAGGTCTTTTTAAACTACATTTACATGCTAACTTTCCTTTAGTAAATAATTGATTCCGTTCTCAGGAGCTATACTCATCTGACCCCACGCCGCACATGCCTGCTATACATTTTCCCACTCCACCTCCACTCTGAATAATCACTTTAAATAATAATTTAAATGGTAAAGATAAGGTACAAAAAAAATCATGCTGTAGAATATTCAGAGTTGTTGGGTATCTTTTGAATAGATTAGCACTGTTTTGCTGAAGCAAAATTGAGCCTTTAGTCTCACAGATAAACACATTCTAACACAGTACAATACCTGCAGAAGCTGAGAAAGTCAAACCAAGAAAGACGAGAAATGGTAGCAGCCCCATCTTGAACTTGAGAGCCTGCAAAAATGGGACAATAAATAAACAATGCACATAAACCCATAAAAGTAAATATATAACACCACTATTTTAAAAAAATACATTTAATTGTCATAGTAAGTAAAACAGACACGGTAGTCACTGTCTGTTACAATCATGAATGTAAATTAATGGGGTGTGGAAACAAATAGGTGAGAGTCATTAAGTGATGCCTACTTACCGTTTTCAGAATATTGCATTGTGTGCGAATGGCCTCTTATATACTCACCCATCCAAGTATGACCCAACTAAAAGCAAACTGAACTTGGGGACATCCAACCGCATGCCCACACACACACCCACGCAGGTAAACACACACATTGTGTTACTCGTCTGCTACCCTTTTTACTTTGGAGAGGAGAGTGGAAATTGCCCAACCATGTAATACAAATAAAGACTTGCTGGTATCTTCATGGCCTCTCACATTGTATGTTACAGTTACTCTGTCTCTTCCTTACCCTTTTTATTCTGTGTTATACTGTCCACCAGTGGAAGGTTTGATAGTTGTTTTTAGACTTACAAATTGCGTACGTACCTAGTTTGAATTTTACATAAAACGAATCACCGATGACTGTAGCTCAACCATTACACGCCCTCTGCCGCTTCAGCAGCCAATCTCTCAATTTCAGTGGCCATGGTCTAACACTGCTACTGCAAAAGCATGAAAACCCAATATACTGTAGTAAACTGTTAGTTACTGTGGTTCGGAGTCACGTTTGGAACTATTTATAGGCAGTGTTAAGTTTGCTCAGCTACAGGTAAGTACCCGTTTCATGGGAAATGTATCTGGCTCATCTGGCCGGCTAACTGAACAATCTATGACAGTTTTTGTGTACCAGTTTTTGTGTATTTCCAAACAAAATAAATGCTTGCTAGTTTCAAAGTCAAATTACTAAGAGATTTGCTGGAGAAAAAAACATGAAATTGACAGCTGTATTGTTTCAGCTACGAGTAGTCATGTTGGTTTGAGACCTAACGCATTTCTGCTGATGTCGACTTTGCTGAACTCATACATATTCATTGGAGGATATACACACCTCTGATCTGAAAAGCTGTCCTGAGTACAATTTTACAAAAAAACATTTGCGCTGTCTGGTGTGTGTTAATTTGAAAGGGGAAACAAATATAGACATTATAAATATAAAATATAACATTGTATAATTTACACTTGGTTGGTAAGATCTTTTTGCACAGATCATTTAATCATTTCTGCATGCAGCTGCGTATCACAATGCAACTCCAATCTAGTGGATGAGTTGCAGTCGGCGTGTTGAGACTTATAAAGATTTGGTTGTTCCCAATTCTGTGTTTAGTATAGCTCACTGGGCTAATATCTCTAATATAATGTATCTGTTTTAGAAGGACAGGCCAGTTTTACATGGTGTCCTTGTCATTATACCATGGGTGTCAACTTTTCAGGTTATTCTACTTATCCGACCATTCCTGGTAAACAATGTGGAAACAGGCCATTGCCCTTGGTAGACACTTTTTTGCTGACTAAGACGTTCAGTGACCTCATGTCTTAGTTTAACCATTCATTGAATATAAAATGGTAATACAATTAGTCTTGGGGTTTAACACTCTCGTGGAATTCTAAGTTAAAATATTTTTAAATAAAATGCCAAAGACTAGAGCTGATGTTCAGGGAACGCTAGTCAGTTTTTTTTTAGAGATATTTTTGGAATTCTAGAGAGATATTTTTGGAATTCATGCATAACACCCTTACCATCAATGCAAGTTTTCAGAAGCAATTATTACAAATTCCAGATTGCATCATATCTAACAAGAGAAATACATGCTGATTACCAATGAATTGGTTCTGAAAAATGTTAATTCACACCAAGACAAAACTTGAATATTTTCTGTGCACAATACTGTACAAATTAGCAGGACATTATATCATTTTAATCACAATCATTGCCTTTTTAATGAAACATTTCAAACATTTAGTACAGAGGACTTACTAGTTGCTCAGTCTTTCTCTTGACATCCCATCAAACTGTACTTGTGCCTGTGAGGATGCAGTTTGGGCATTGTCTCTCTAGTTACTGTAACTATACTAATCAAAGGGCTGAGTTTGGTGGAGCTCACATTGCAGTATTTACACACAAGCTCTTTTTCCCCATTTCCAAATTAAATCAAAGAGTTCTTTGGGGTACCTTTTATCACTGGCATGAAACCATGTCACAGGTTTTACAAGACCTTTTGACTGAAACGCATGTAAAAATGTAGTACAGAGGACTTACCAATGCTCAGTGTTTCTCCAACTACCTGACTCCCGGAAAGTTCACGTACCCAATATTCTATATCTATGGCAACCCCTGTATGATGTCATCGTATGTATTGTGACATGACATCAAGCTGTAACACGTGTTTGAGCCTATGGGGTTGCGGTGTGTAGATTTTCTCTCTAGTTAGTAATGCAAGGGCTGCATTTGATGGACATATGTACCCCCCCCCCCCCCCCCCCCCCGAGACAACACACACGCACTGCACACACCCCCTCCGTGACAATACACGTGCACACCCCCCAAGGGAGAACAGAGCGCTGGGCTCTGGGCCAGCCATCATTTTTTCGGCGCCCCTATTGGAAACTTAAGGCTGACCCTACCCATAATTTCCAGACAACGGTAGTTAATTATTTAACATCTGCCCTTGAACAAAACTTGATATCTAAGCATGAATTTGATTACCTCATCAGCAAATTCCCTATTTTACCTGTTTTTAATATGCTCCCCACGATTCATAAGAGCATTGACAAACCAAAGGGTAATTGCTGGCAATGATTCCTTATTAGAGCATTTGTCTGATTGGGTTGAATATCTGATTGAGCCTTTTGTTCAAAAACTTCCAGCCTATGTGAACGAGTCTACTGATTAACAACACACATTACTCCTTCCCTTGCTGACAACTGAATGGAATCGCCCTGCTGTTCGCCGCCATCTTACATCAGGGTAAAACAGGGATTCCTCCCTTGAGTGAAGGGAAGGGAATGACCAAAGCAAAGCAAACATTTCTTTTGGAATGGAAAGGAGCCTTTTTTTCCGAGTAACGGGACACACATATCAATGTTCTAAATAAAGCTGACTTGGCTCTTCCAAGTAGAAAACACTTACGGGAGTTTAGTGGAATACATATCATCATTATATTTCCATGGTAGTGAAAATGAGAGGTTAAAGCTGTGCGATGCACCTTTAGACTATCTCTGTCTCTGGCCCCTCCAGTCCAGCAGGCGGCTTTAACGCCAAGCACGTTGGCGATCAGCCGCCATTAAACTCCACAGACGATGAAGAAGACATTCCACTGAAGAAGAAGCACGCGCACACACTGACAATGCGGAATGGATCTGTGTTCCCTGAGCTCCACTTAACCTCCATATGGCTCCATTAAGACCTCCGGTTTCTCTTATAGCCGTTTTCGCGGCTTCAAAATAAAAGCAGTATACCACATTTTGAAAAAGTGATTTTGAGCTTTAGATTTTACATATTGTGGAATTACATGACATTTTACACATGCCTATTATATTTGTATAAACTGGACTGTACATAACTATTTTTCAAAGATTTTGTTTTCAAAGATTTAAATCTCTGGTACCACTCTACTCTGGAAGACTTCTAGAAAGGTAAGTTTGAATCTAGAGCGATGTCATTGCAAATGTTCCTGGCTATTTATTTTGAAGAAATCCTCATTTACATTGACCGGAAGTAGATGGGCGGAGTTCCACTATTCTCGCTCAGAGAACACAGATCAGCGGATCGACTATGTTTGCAAACTTGCTTCATATTTGAAAGCGCAATCGACCGAAAATGTCGAATAAACAGTTGTTTAGAGTATATCTGACAGAGAAAATAACAGCAACTGTCGAGGAGATATTCGATGCGTTTGAAAACGCCATAGCAGCTGAGTACGAAGAGGAAATCTCCCGCTCAAAGAAGGAAAACAACCATTTACGGAGGTTATTGGACATCGTCATCAAACCAGAGATAAAGTTACATAGATCAGGTTTGTCTCGTCGTTCACCCGTCCCAACTATTCACTTCGTCTCTTTAGGTCAGTTGTTGAAAAGACAGCCAAAACAGTATGGACAACTCAGTAAAAAAATACTCGGAGGGACACAGTCAAACAAAACACATAATCTATTCTTTTCCCTCTGAAGTTCATGGAGCGTCGGTATGCATAAGTGTATAGTCACATATTACTTAGGTTGAGCCCCGTTGTTGTAAACTAAATTTGATGGCTTACTCTTAATATCATCAACCGGGTGTTGAACAAGTCATTGATGTCCATTTTTAGCTTTCAGTCAAGTTGACAAACCACCAAAGCGATATAACACCAAGTGTAATAAATGAATAAGCATCATCATAAATCAGTTAATTAGCTTGGATGTTGCTATGTTCCCCCGTTATACCTTGATAACATGAAATAAAGTGTCCGGTCATTATCACTGACATGTTCACAGGACTCCAAAGTTGTCCACAACAAGAAGTCATCACTGGCACCCTTATTTATGGAATAACTTGCGTCTTTCGATTATTATTATTATTATTATTTTTTAAATGTGTCTGTCAAGTTTTGTGGGATGCATTAGAAATACCAAACAATGTATATCTTTTTTAGGCTCAGTAATGTACAGAATGATATGTTGTCCTCTGTTCTTCTCCAGACTTTCATCACCCCACACTCAATGTCTCTGATGAGGATGTCAGTGAGCAGCTGCCCCGTGAGCATGAGTTGGGCCCCATTCAGGAGGACCCAGAGCCCACACTGATCATTAAACAAGAAGTGGAGCTTGGGTTCCCTCCTGGGAGAGAGCCGTCTCAAGGACCAGAGTCTTGTACTAAAGACACCATATGTGTGCAACCCTCACATCTTTACCACACCCTAAGTGAGGAAGACGCAGAGAGAGAAGCTTTGCCAAACACCACGTCTAATCAGATAAAGACGGAGCCTGATGGAGTGGGCGACAGAGCATCACAACCGACCAGGGAGTTGAAGCGCATCGCTGCTGGAGATCCGTATGGTTTTACAACTCAGAGTGAAAACAGTGAAAGTGTCAAGGGGGTGGAGGGTGGAAGGTGTAAGTCCCTCCAGTTACAGAGGACACGGAGAGCAACCAGACTAAGCAGCCGTAGGAGCACTGAGGGTAGGACACCGATAGAGGTGTCCAACCTGAAATCAGACATTAAAACGGATGAACCTCTTTATAATTGTAGGGTGTGTGGAGGGACTATGGACTCTCTAGATTCTTTGATCAGTCATGTGAGTATACATTCAAAGAACAAAGAATGTCTCTGTGGGGTGTGTGGAAAACGCTTTGAGTTCACACAGAGTTTGGGAGATCACCTACAAACTCACAGGGGAGAGAATCCGCATTGTTTTGTTTGTGGCAACTATTTCACCTGTAACTATGATCTGGAAGTGCACATGAGGATTCACTCGGATAAGAGAACAGTCACACTCTTATATAAGAGGATTCACAATGGGCAGAGAGCAGTCCGATGCCTTGAATGCAGAAATGGCTTTAGCTCAGTTTATGAACTACAAATACACCAACAAACTCACACCAAAGTGAAACGGCACTGCTGCCATCATTGTGGCAAGTGCTTCTCTCAAAGCGGACACCTGACCGAGCATCTCCGGATTCACACGGGGGAGAAACCGTACAGTTGTCACGTTTGTGGCAAACGTTTCACAAGATCCTTTTCTGTGAAAACGCATCTCGGCATTAAACATAACGTAGTGGAAGAAGTAGTGCCAAACACCACCGGAGAAACACCGTATTGCTGCCGTGTTTGTGGCAAAGGTTTCCGTTATCACGCATGTCTGAAAACTCATGTGATGAAACACACATGACAAATGGTATCGCTGCTTCGCTGTTGGTAAATCCTTAATAAAGAATTGGCTTCTGAGCACTGATAGCAGCACATGCTCTATCTGATTAAATGTAAAGAAAGTATGAGTATTTACAAAAGTAAGAACCTGTCCTTTGTTGGAAATGTGCCTCAATGAGTAGGTTGAGTGAAAGGTACATTCATTTCCAGCTTTAAGAGGAGATGCCCTTCAGAACACTGGTGATTTGTAATCCATGCTTGACCTCAAGAATATTGTAGAGGTTCCGCTTGGCCTTGTCTAACAGAACAGTTTATGAAAGTTCTGTAATTCCTAGCCTAACTAGTTCTAATTCATCCGAAGCAGCCCACACAGTTTGATCCAAATATTAGACCGGCGTATGGCAACAGTAGGAAGGACCTTTCGAAGTTGTGTTATCCAGTTGTAGTCTTACTTGGGGTGACATTTTGCCTAGACATTGTCTCATTATCCGCTCCATGGCGAGCCGCCCGGCGCCGCTGCATTGATGTCACTTCACATCGTTTCACAAATAAACCTTGTAAACCAAAGCCCGATGTCTCAAAGTGTGAGGCACTTTTTCCTGGAAGAGCACTGAAGGTGTGGCAGTCCAGAGACCGACAGGTCAGGTTGAGGGTAGAACTTTCTGCACAGGGACAGGATATAGAAATAGTCACTACTACCATTCTCACTCTAGTTAACATATGATTATGTTAAACTACACCATGGGCTGTATTTTCAGCTGGTGCAAAACTAACGCAAGTTAAAATGTAGGCATATTGGCAGTTTGTGCTGGTGGTCACAGGTGAAATGACCACAGTGCTAGGGCACTGTCTCGTCACGTGGGTGGAGTAGCGGTAAAAGAGTGTTCATGACAATGGCCTTGAAAATAGCACTAATACTTCAGACACACCATCTAGAGCCAGTGCCCGCGTTTTTTACACTGTTAAAATACACTGAGTCCAATGTATCACTGATGTTCACAGACATTGTGATGTCACTAGAGTGAATCACCACCAATGTTGTTGTTGTCTTTGATGTTCATGAAATTAATGTCATAAAATGTTTATTTGTCAAAGTGTTTGAACCACGCAGGTCTGAATTGAATCACTGAATGGAATTGACTTGTTGCTGTGTTGAATAAATAAGGAAAAATTAAGGTGGATAAGAGTTGTTGTTTTAAAGGAAAGTTGATATATTGTAGAGATATGTTGTATGATTTTAAATAACACAGGCACACAGATACGCGCGCGCGCACACACACACACACGACCATGCAAAGCACTACATACAGTATATAATTCACACTATATAAACTCCACAGGAAATAATTAAAATGTCGTCATGGTTTATTCTTTTAGGATACACAGAGAGGATGCTTCGTAGACAACAATAATTAGAGCCATCTGAAATAATTCCATTGATAATAACAATATTTTACCTCACAGAACAGTGGAATCAAACATAGCATTGCTTCTTATATTGTTAATCTTTAACAGGTAATCAATGATACAAAGCTCTGTATATAATACCGACTCGGCCGAAAAAACTAGACAGGCACCGTAATCATCATCGTCGTCGTCATCATCATCATCCTCATGTCATTATAGAGTCTATAGCCCTATTGCTGAAGCATTGGCTACTGCTTGCTCCTGCTATTTCAACAACATGTACACAACATTGAAAAAACATTAAGAGGCATTCAAAACAACGTAAACACCTTGTACTGTACATCAACAATGGGTTCAGCTGTGTCATGAGAATGTCTCATGAATGTGCCAAGATGCATAACAAAGTAATATTATGTAGAGTGCAGGATTGCTCTAAGTCAACAGATATAATAGGCCTATGTCTGTATTAGTCTTGCTGGGAAAACAACTGTCTTCAAACAGATGTAAATAATAATGTAAACAGATATTAATATATATATTTTTTTACATATTTATATTTGTAAGTAAAATTGTGTGCTAGTTAGTATAATTTAGCCCTAATATAAGTATGGAACCCAAGTCTCAATTGCTGAAACCCCAAAAAAGTTATCATAAAACGTGCGGGCACTAAATCATCTTCTAAAATATTCTCTTGCATTTTCCTTTACAACATCACATTGGCTAGAGTACAAACATGTCAAACAATGTTGAATCATCATCTTTAAGAACACATAAGACATCGACAGAACCATAGCTAAGACATTTCAATGGTCTGGGTTTCATCAGCCATTTTGAATCAGGAGAATCGTCCCATCACAAAGGTTTTACTTCATCTAATTTTACAGTGAGTTTAGTAGAGTTGGTAGAAGTTGGTTAGGACTGGGAGTAGGGTCATCTGATTTAAGATTTGTGGTTAAGAGCAACTTCAACCTCAAGATGAGCTCAGGGGAGCCCCAACCACGTTGCCCCCACCACCTATCCAGTCCTTACTGATTTTCATACAAAGAAGGATAAGGGGACCAGGTTAGTCCATAGAGGAGTCAAATTGCCTGGACATTGGGACAGCTGGAATAGCTTGGGAAATGGCAGAGTGGATGAATGTATAAAAGAAGTAGTATTTATAACGGGCTGCGGTGATGGTAGGGTGGGTGAATACAAGGAGGAGAAGTTGTGCGCATTCAGACTAGGGGCTCCAACTTGTTTTTAGCAAACAGTGCAAAACTGAGCAAAACCTACAGAACTCAGAATACCGTACAGCATGATTTTTTACTGTACCTTTTCTTTAACAATGTTTTTGCTCAACGACACTGTTCACTTTTGGGGCACTTGTTTGCCCTAAGTGTGGCATATTCTGGGTCATCGGTGTGAGTTGTGGTCTTATCTGGAATGAGGCTGTGGGTGGTCCCCTCAGCGTTAGATTTACTGTGAAACACAGGACAAGGGTGTGGATCGGGTCAAATGCGAGCTGCAAACATGTGAGTGCGTGATTCATACTGATCGATCGATGAAGAAGATCTATACGTATGGTTCTAGACTGGGGTAAAGCACTCCCTAAGAACTAGGGTTGAGACCAATCTCATTTCAATGCTGTTCATTCAGGAACTGAGTCCTACTTGGCGAATTGAAAAACCCTCGATGAAGAAAAATGCCACCTTTTCAGTTGTTGAACGATTGGAAATGAAATTGACCCCAACCCTACGAAGAGTGCTGCGCGTCATTGTCCGCACGGACATGCGTACGCTTTAGGTATAAATCAGCCTTAACAGTACATGAGTCAGCCTCCTAGTTGCAAACTGCAGTTGAGAAAGTTACAGGGCTTTTCCTTCTATGATATGGTGAGCAGGCATCTGCTTTAATCACACCACGTTTTAAGACTTTCATTATTAAGACCTCTCAGTTGAGTGTCTGTCAGCCAGTATGGAGATCTGTCTGTCTGGACTGATGGTCTACAGACCCAGACATGAGACAGTAGGCCTCTGATTGTTCTGTTCTCCCTCTCTCTCTTCCTTCCTTCCTTTAAGCAGGTGGATCCTTCAGGGGTGGGAGACTGGGCACACTGGTGGATCAGGAAACCAGTTCCAGAGTCCCAGCAGTGGAATACTTGGAACAAATACTGCTGTAACACCATGACTTTGCATATATAGTATATCAGAAATGTGTTTGTTCAATATACTAAAATATACTCTTGTGCCATTATCAGTTGGGGAGTTGGGAGGGTCCATATGATATCGCTAAAATAAGACTTGATACTGTGCTTCTGAGTTTCAAATAATGTTTCAAAGGACTTTAATGTGACATGGAGAATGCTAGGATTGCCACATGAGAAAATAATGTGTGTGTGTGTGTGTGTGTGTGTGTGTGTGCGCGTGCATGAGTGTGTGTGTGTGTGACGTGAACCACTCCTTGTGCTTCTCCCTCTTTCCCCCCAATTGGACTGGACCACATTGGTTTGTTTGGGTTCGGTTCAGAAGGGACCGGGTCGTGTTCTGTTGCCTTCTACTTGTGTCCTGCCAGCACATCGTTGAAGATGTTGAGGAACATGTGCACGTGGTACTCTTTAAACACCAGAGCCGGACGGAACCGGATGGACTTATCGCCACAGCCACCCAGGAGGACACCTGTAAGAGAGAGAGACAGACGTTAGCCAACCCGGAAGCGTGTGTGTGTGTGTCAGACAGATTTAACAGAGCTCAAATCCAGTCTTAAACAGAGCTCAAATCCAGTCTTAAACAGAACTCAAAGCGGTGGAAGGTTGTACTCCGTACAACCTGAACAAGGTTGTACAAGCTTACACAGGTATAATTTCTGCATATACTTCAGAATATATGGTCCCAGCGGGAATCAAACCCACAACCTAAGCGTTGTTAGCGCCACGCTCTACCAACTGAGCCACAGAGGACCACACCAGAGTGTCTCTCTTACCCTCTTAGGTATGCATGATATCCCTAGGACAGGTACCACTCTCGTTAATGTGTCGTTTTCAACTGACAGTGTTGAATGATTGGATGCCCCAGAGTGTCTCTCTTACCCTTGTCCCGGGCTTTGAGGATTATACTGTTACGAGTGGCGTCGTCTCGTACATCGATGGCACAGAACGTCCCCTGTCCGCGAGCACCGCTCAGCAGGTGAGGGTACTGGGCCTGGGGGAGGCAGGGAAGGGTTAAAGGAGCAATCTGGGATTCAAGCAACAACAAAAAGGTCTCCCTGCCAGGTGAGGGTTTGGGCTGGAGAAATGTAACCACTCTCAAATTCATAGATGGAGCTACGGTTGCAATGACTAACCATCCATCAGATCAAAATAATAGTTTTAACCATGTTTTGAAGCTATATAGTGTTTGTTTACAATTACATGTTTTGTATATTTTAGGTTCTGAGGGGGTAAGACAGTTGAACCAAGTTAATTTATACATTATATTCTTCAAGAATCAATGTACACACACACACACACGCACGCACGCACACACACACAAGCACTCCCTCTTACCTGTAGCTCGTGGAGCCCCTGTATAAGGGCTTTCCCAGAGAGCGTCACCTCTTTCAAAAGGTTCTCTCTGCGGATCACATTCAGGACCTCAACTAGGAACAGGTTCTTAGAGGGGTCGCCCATCCATGTGTTGAAGATACGGTAGGGCTGGAATAAGATAGGACACACACATGTTTATTCATGTGTCCGTTTGACTGGTTGAATATATTGTAGGGTGAGGAGGACTTTAAAGAAAGTCAGTAACATATCTTTGTGGTAGCAAAGTCAGCCTGTAGATTGTCTTTGTGGTAGTAGTGTTTGTGTGTGTGTGTGTGTGTGTCTGGTCTGCCTGTATGTATATCAACCTTGTCGGCCTGCAGGTCGTCTTTGTGGAAGTAGCCTCCAGTGAGGAGTTTCTTGCTGAAGGAGACGATGTCGGCCGGGTCGTCCATGCCCCAGTGCTCGTGGGCCCAGAACTTCCCCGTCGACCCTCCCCCCGTCTGCACCTCGTCTACGTGGAACGCACAGCCATGCTGAGAGTGAGAGAGAGAGAGAATGAGAGAGAGAGAGAGAGATAATGAGAGTGAGAGAGAGAGACAATGAGAGTGAGAGAGAGAGAGAGAGTGAGAGAGAGATAATGAGAGTGAGAGAGAGAGAGAATGAGAGTGAGAGTGAGAGAGAGAGAGAGTGAGAGAGAGAGATAATGAGAGTGAGAGAGAGAGAGAATGAGAGTGAGAGTGAGAGAGAGTGAGAGAGAGAGATAATGAGAGTGAGAGAGAGAGAGAATGAGAGTGAGAGATAATGAGAGTGAGAGAGAGAGAGAGAGAGAGAGAGAGAGAGAGAGAGAGAGAATGAGAGAGAGAGAGAGATGTGAATAGGATGTGAATAGGATGCTAAATGGGTGAGAGACTCAGAGAGTCTATCTATTCTATATGGAACACCACATAGTCACAGGTGTCCCCTGTCACCATGGTTGTATTGATATAAGACTTAACTCGGCTTAAGCAGTTCATATCTGCTTATATGTTACTTTACCTCTCCCTGCCACTAGGTGGCAGAGGCATGCAGTTGTATGTAGGAGGTTGCAGACAATAAACAAGGTGTTCGGT
The DNA here is from genome assembly GCF_951799395.1 of Argentina silus. Lineage (NCBI taxonomy): Eukaryota > Metazoa > Chordata > Actinopteri > Argentiniformes > Argentinidae > Argentina > Argentina silus. Next base: position 19,844,240 of record NC_139663.1, read on the forward strand.
TGGACGACCTGGTGTGCAGACTCATCGTCACCATGGTGACGAACCCTACCTTGCGGGCGATGTTCCGTAGCTTCTTGAAGAAGTCTGGAGAGGCGTGGTTATCTCCTCCCTCCGCTTGGATTGGCTCAATCACGATCCCCGCCACGGGCTTCCCCTTCTTCCTCCACTGAACGATCAGATCCTCCACCTGAGATATACACACACTGTACAAGGTTAATATGCACACACAGTACGTACGCACTCATGCACACACACACACACATAAACACAAGCCCTGTTTACAAAGAGGCATGTCCCAGTAATTTACTGTTGTCTGTGTAAACTGACCTGGGGTAGGGCATACTGCTAAAACTCATGTACTCTCTCACATGCACGCACACGCACGCACACACACACACACACACACGCACACACACACACACACACACACACACACACACACACACACACACACACACACACACACACACACACACACACACACACACACACCTCCTCCAGGCAACGGGCCTCCTCCTGGGCGTTCTCCCTCACAAACTCCTCCAGTGGGTACTTGAGTTTGGGGAAAGGAGCGATGGGCCAATCAAAAGAGGGCACGTCCAGCTTGTGAATGGCTTTGGAGTGTGTTGTTGCCAGGCAACCTAAAAAGGATCAGCACATCACAGCTTTGATTCAGAAACAGTATGCAACAGTATAGAGTTATACGAAAACATTGACACAATTTCATGACTTCATGTTTTCTCATTGCAGCCGTATGTCGAGGGGCTAAATCCTAACATGACATCTGCACATACTGTACTGGAAGTAAAAACTATGTTATGGATGTTTGGGGACTTACCCATGGTCCGCCCATGGAATCCACCCATGAAGGATAGGATGCTGAGGTCTGGACAGCCAGGAGTCTGAGAGAGAGAGAAAACAGAGGGAAGAGAGTGAGATAGATAGATAGATAGATAGATAGATAGATAGATAGATGTCAGTTAGCACACACTTTTGAGTGAAAGTCATACCATTTCAGTGTACCTGTGGCTCGGGGGGAAAAAGAGAGAGTTGACTCACCTGACTATACTTGTTGACTCACCTGGTTAACCATGCAGGAGCTGACATCCTCATCGGACGGTGTGTTGTGTCCTCTCTCCTTGTTCTGGGACAGACAGACAGACAGACAACTACTTATGACAATTTCATCATCTCATTTTAACCAATGTGAGATACTCTGAGATACTCTGAAAGGTGATTGGTCCATGTGACATACTCTGAAAGGTGATTGGTCCATGTGACATACTCTGAAAGGTGATTGGTGATGCGCTAGCGACTGTGACGGGTGAGCTTTCAACACACGTTGGCGTCTGCCACTAGGCCAAGAGGACATCCTCATGGTCCGAGGGCGACACTTGAGTTGACGTGTCTCAGACAGGGCTACCTCATCACGAGAACGTGACTCCGAATCACCTCCGCTACATAACGTACATGGCCAATGCGGGTACGATTAATAGAACAGCAAAGCAGGATAAATCAAAAATAGTGTTGTGTTGTTTTGTTCTGAACAGCATCACCAATGAGTCTCAGAAGTTGAACGATTACCGTACGTCATTGTGTTAAAGGGGTTATGCAACGGTTTTCATTTGAATACAAAATGAATTTAAAAACAGACTGCAGAGAGGAGTTTGTTGTCGACTCTGCCCTGATTGGAAGTTCTATTTCACATTGTACAAGATGAACATGACAACATGGGTGTGATCATACTGTGAACGCAGGAAGTTTACGCAGTTACATCGAGGGAATACTGTATGTGTGTATTTTAAATATCCAGGGTAAAGAGTAGACAGTAGACAGTTTCTCACCCTGTACCAGATGAACATGGCCTTGTAAGCATTCTCATTGGAGCAAGAGCCACAGGCCATGGTCTGAACACGGGTCATACCACTAGGGGCCACCTACAGAGGGGTAGAGGAGAGAAGAGGGGGGGGGGGTTGGAGTAGAGGAGAGGAGAGGGGAGGAGAGGAGAGGGGAAGAGAGGAGGGGGGGGGGGGATGAGAAGATTAATATAAATCACAACATTATATAGTTTGCATTGGGTTAAAGGGTTTTTTTTTCTACCCAAAGCCTTTCATCAACATCTGTACCAGAGCACTAAAGCTGAAGATGACACAAGGTTATGTCCATTACCCTCAGTACCATTGAGGCTCAATATGGGGTTAATTTGTCACAATAATTGACAATTACAATACCATTTAAAATTTTCAAAAGCTGGCCAAGACTATTCCAATATACACAGCCATCCAATTGTTCCATCCTCCCTCATCCATCCATCCTCCTGAACAGGCAGAGGGAAATGTAAGCCTGTGTCATCATATTTTGGTATGGAGTTATGTCATTTCTCTGTTTTGTGGGCTAAAGCATTGTATGTGGAATAAATCACATCAATGTTATCAAAAATACTCCATTCCTGACAATGTTTTTTGGGGGGTGTTGTTCCCCTTTAACATGAGAGAGCGACATTACAAAGCCATAATATGCAAAGTAGAGCGACATTACAAAGCCATAATATGCAAAGTAGACATTTTAAACTGCTGAATACATGCATGCAGACACGCACACGCACACGCACACGCACACACACACACACACACACACACACACACACACACACACACACACACACACACACACACACACACGCCCAGTCAGTTACATAATCAACAACCCTCCAAAACATGAAGGAAACTAATTTGGGTCCCTGTGTTTTTTCAAATGAGTATGACTATCTGGTCTTTTTATGGTCCACAGTGGGTTTTTGTGATTGTTGTGTTGTTTAATATTGGGGCTGCTGTCTCTGTCAAATCCCCCTGGGAAAATACATGTTTAAATGCTTCCTGGTTTAAATGCAGGTTAGATGTGTGTGTGTATGTGTGTGTGTGGTAACTCACTGAGAGAAGACTCTCTGCCAGCTTATCCGGAAAGTTCTCTGGTGGCAAGATCCCAAGAGCTGGCCGGTTTATAAACGCACTCTGAGAGAGAGAGAGGGAGAGAAAATGCAAACAAATACATGAAAAACTGGGGGAAATAAGCAGGACTGCCAAATAAACCCAGGGGAAGAAATGTTACTCAATTAATATCGGCCTAGATGTATTTTCAATAACACACACACACACACACACACACACACACACACACACACACACACACACACACACACACACACACACACACACACACACAGACACAGTCGACTGAGTACAAATCAAATTGGACAACACTCTCTCTCTCTATAAATAATTCCATCGATTGCTCGCTCGGTTAGATGATTTACCAGATTGTTGGGGTTGGCCATCACTTTCATGAGCGAGGGATGATTGTAACCTGACAGAAAAAAAGAGTGAGAAAAAGAAGGATGGATACATTAGTATTACCATTTCTCAACGTTATTTCTATCATTAACATGTCCATTCAACTCACATACTAATATAGTGGGCAAAGACTTGGTATACGCTATGCTATGCTAAGTATGCTACGTTTGCGATGCTAACAGATGCAGCGGTCACATTCAGTCAATAACGTCTTTGGCTCCGTGGCCTGGCCCACTCAACACCATATGGTTCATTAACACGTTGTTCAGGCAAAGTTCAGCAATCTAGTCGTCTGTAGATAGATCATATGAATGGGAGGAGACTGTGTTTCTTTGAGCTGGGGTTAATATCAGGTTCCTTTTAGGAAACAGAATGAGTATTGCATTGTTTACCTAAAAGCCTTAACGGTTGAGATGTGACCTTTTTTTACACATCACAATCATTATCACCACCATCATCATCATCATCATCATCATCATCATCATCACCACCACCTAATGTCATCAATTTATAATGCTGCACTCCAACATGAGATTGAAGAAGGCTATTTGGTGGCAGTGTCTCAAAGGTTTGCCTATCCTTGTTTTGCCCAACATGACTGATGACATCATTGTAAACCTACTCTAATCTCGCTCATGAGCGCTCAACTGCAACATTGTAATTGCAATGTCATCACTGTGCGCAGTGTCAATATAATGTCATCTATAAATCGGGGCAGAGGGCAACTTTTCTGAGCCTTCATAGAACGCTGATGTGGTCACATGATCAGCTGAGAGAGTTTAGATATTGAGTGATGTGAACGACTGCTTGTTATTGATCCTGTATCAGCCTTATGTAAAGATGTGTATGGCAGTCCCAGCTGCTGCCACAAGAAGGCGCCAGCCTCAATGGAAAAAACCTCATTCCATCAACATTCACGCTCCCTGGAATCTACATGAATAGCCTTTGTGACAACACTTCACTCCTTTGAAAGGCACATTTCATCAGTCTAAAGATGAAGACATCATGGGTGCATCGCCATAGTTTAGCTTCCTCTCCTCCCCTCCCCTCCTTTATCTGCAATGATCTGAAAACACGGGACGGATGAAAGCACAACAGTGGAAATGTAAGGAGGTATTTGCTTCCTGTCTGTGTTCTCTCAGATCAGTGCAGGAGAGGGACAGAAGAGCTATTTTAGACTGTTCATATTGAGGTGCCATGACAGTTCCTTCCTGAATCTGGCAAGGTCATTGCAGCTATCTGGAATTGCTCGTAGAGTGACTGACAGGATAATAATCCCCGCAAATCAGGTCCCATGTGCGCCACAACACTGCATTAGCTAAACGCCTAGGTAAGTGTTCAGGTCTCAGGCAAGGTGTCTCATCACCTGAGCACAGTTTATGGACCGTCTTACATTCATCCTACTGTCATTTACGATACTATGAATTTGTTACATGTCTTCCTGCTTAATATTTAAACTCCCTAGATGATGCGTGATGACATAGCAGCTTCCCACAGATGTATCAAGTATCAAAGGGCTCAAGTATTAGGTGTGTGTGTGTGTGTGTGTGTGTGTGTGTGTGTGTGTGTGTGTGTGTGTGTGTGTGTGTGTGTGTGTGTTTTATGGTGAGGTCAAGGTGAGACAATGGATTCTGGGCCAGAGGTACAGCAGTTCATAGCAAGCCCGTTGAAACTAGTATCCCTTTAACAGAAAAAAAGGTCTGTGTTCTCCCTACTCCGTGTCCAGGTTGAATGTCCCAAACCAAAACAATGTTTAAGCATTCAAATTCAATTGCAGATTTAGATTTTAGAAAGTGGGATAGAGGATTTGATTCTAGATTCTCTCACAAACCAGTGCTTATACAGGGGTGAGGGAGACTGCAGGAGGTTGCTAGGAGCTTTGTTTTGCATGGAGGGGATTGGCAATGATGGCATTTGGATGCAGAGAGGGATAATCTGTCACTTTGTAGTCTTCCGGAGGCACCCCAAAACAACCAGGGCAACAGCAGCAGGACACACACACACACACACACAAACTACAAATGCAATGGACACTGGATTTTGAGTGCTGATAGTGTGTGTGTGTGTGTGAGAGAGAGAGAGAGAGAGACTGAGTGAGAGAGACAGAAAAAGTGTATGGATAGCCAAAGGCAGAGTGTGTGTGTGTGTGTGTGTGTGTGTGTGTGTGTGTGTGTTTGTGTGTGTGTGTGTGTGTCTGTGTGATCCCTGCCGCATGACTTTATCGCAACGTTCCAGACCACTGTCACGCCTCAGTGACACATGCTAGAGACGGAGAGAGAGAGAGAGAGAGAGTGAGAGAGAGAGAGGACGGAGGATACAGTGAGGGGGGAGGAGAGAGGGGGAGGATGGAGATGGGGAGGAAGGAGAGAGGGGGAGGATGGAGATGGGGACAGAGTATGAGCGAGAGATGAAGGTAGGTAGGAGGGGGTAGAGAATGGATGGACAAACCAGGAAAGGGGAGGCAGAAACAAGGGAGAGAGAACGACAGAAACATAGACAGAGACAGAGATAGAGAGAGAGAGAGACAGACAGAGAGAGAGAGAGAGGGAGAGAGACAGACAGAGAGAGAGAATGAGAGAGAGAGAACGAGACAAAGAGGGGGAGAGAGACAGAAAGAGAAAGAAAGGTGGAGACAAATCTATCTGACCACCTGGACCAGCCTGACTACCCCCACAACCAGAGCACAGCTGGGCATCTTCTCCCCGCCCCCGCCTCCCACTCACTCCACAGCTTCTCCTTCCCTCCCTCCCCTCCCCTCCACTCCCTCGTTTCTGCTTAACATTTCCCCATTCAGCACTGGCTAGTGAGGCCAGGAGTTTTTCCTCATCATGGGACCTGGTCGGGAAAAACTCCAGTCACTGCTGATAACCTATAACAATGTTTTACCCCAGTGCAAATGAAACAGCTCCATCTATGTCATTTTAAACAGGTGCTGACATCCTGATGACCTTTGTTCAACATGCCCAGTAGACAAAACAACGTTGCTGCGTTCATGTTTACGTGACGCTCTTCAAGCCAGTGTCTCTTGTTTTACATAGGCTAGGTGTCTCGACGAATGATATTGGTGGGTACACCATCTCTCCCTCCATCTCTTTCTCTCCCTCCATCCCCACTCTACCCATCAGCACACCTCAGAGATGAAAACCCAGCCACGCTTGCTACGGACAAGGGAGCGGATATTAAAATGGAGGTAATTTGATCTCATCAGACTAGGCCTGGAGTGAGTGAGTGTGTGTCTGTGTGAGTGAGTGTGTGAGTGAGTGAGTGAGTGAGTGAGTGAGTGAGTGTCTGTGTGTGGGGAGGGGGGGAGGGGGGGCCTGACTCATTTATCTGTCTCCATGCAGTCTGTTAAGCAAGACTGATTGGATGGGCATTTGTGTGTGTGTGTGTGTGTGTGTGTGTGTGTGTGTGTGTGTGTGTGTTAATGTGTTGTTCCATTCCCACTAAATGCACCGTATCCTCTCTTTTGGGGTTATAGGCCTGGGTTTCAACATGTGATGAGGATTAATGGAGAGACATGATCATAAAAGTCTAACCGATATGGAAGGAGGTATTCACCAATAGGAAAGAAGGACTGTTTTGGCACTCACCAATAGGGATCGAGGAGATCTGGGTGTAGACATCCAGCATGCGGTTCCCATCCACATCCACCAGGTAGTTGCCTCTGCTCTCCTCATAGTTACAGAAGAAATTGATTGCTCCGACGTTCTGGAGAGTGACAGAGAAAGAGGGAAGCATGAGGGGCAGAGAGGGAGAGAAAGCAAAAAGGAGAAGTGTAGCAAATGGAATTAAGGAGTGGAAAGGGAGAAAAAGGGGGGTGGGGGGTGTAGAGAGGGAGAAAAAGGGGGGTGGGGGGTGTAGAGAGGGAGAAAAAGGGGGGTGGGGGGTGTAGAGAGGGAGAAAAGGGGGGGTGGGGGGTGTAGAGAGGGAGAAAAAGGGGGGTGGGGGGTGTAGAGAGGGAGATTTTCAGTCCACAACAAAAGAGGTAGGGGCACTTCTAAATGAGCACTGATGGATTTATTGGGATGACCAGCAGGAAGTATCAAATCAAATCAAATCAGACTTTATTTATATCGTGACTTCTGTGCAAAATTACAGTACAAGGTGCTTAACAATACAATGAAAATACAACAATACAGTGAAAATACACGTTAATATAAGGAAAAAACACTCATGCTGGCAGTCTGATAAGGCCATTGGCCACCCTCATCAGGATGGGTATAAACATTGGTATGTATGGCTCTGGGCTCAGTTTCACAAAGCTTCATAAGGAGGGTATAAACATTGGTATGTATGGCTCTGGGGTGAGTTGCACTAAGCTTCATAAGGAGGGTATAAACATTAGTATGTATGGCTCTGGGGTGAGTTGCACTAAGCTTCATAAGGAGGGTATAAACATTAGTATGTATGGCTCGGGGCTCAGTTTCACAAAGCTCCGTAGATAAAGTAGAACCCTATCTATTCAGAAAATCCAGGCCTACTCCCCTCCTAGACCAGCAAGGTCCCTAATATAACACATTTGTCCCACACGCACACGCACACGCACACGCACACGCACACGCACTAACCACCCCTGCCTTGCATTTTCCTTCTCTATCAGCCATAATCTAGTAGTCTAAGTGAGGTGAAGGATTTACTTTGTCATCAAATTGTACATATTTACGACTACCCTCTGAACTATTGGCTTCACCTTTATTATCTTTATTATCTTTATTATCTTTATTATTTCTTCTATTTGGTCCATTAAGACGCGGCTCTGGGGGTTCATTTCAAACCATTTCACTGGCTGATTATAACAGAGCACCCATACAAATGCTTGTGAATAAAGATACTCACTCACATGCACACACTGAATATGAAGCACACGCACGTACGCACGCACTGGAAAATAGTGATCTTACATAACAGGAAAGTGTGTGTGTGTGACAGCACACAAGTAGAAAGGAGGCGGATAAGAAGCACACACACACACACACACACACACACACACACACACACACACACACACACACACACAGCAGAATTAGCTTCATCTGTGCCTCTCTCATTTAATCAGGCTTCCTACACAGAAAGAGAGCGAGAGCGTCAGCCTGCAATCCTTCACCTCTCTCTCTCTCTCTCTCTCTCTCTCTCTCTCCCTCCCTCTCTCTCCCTCTCTCTCTCTCTCTCTCTCTCTCTCTCTCTCCCTCTCTCCCTCTCCCTCTCCCTCTCTCTCCCTCTCTCTCCCTCTCTAAGGGTGCAGGGGAAAGGCCTTCTCCTTGAGTAACCTCAGTAGGCTGCCAATCTGAGGGTGACTGACCCAGGACAACGCCTCCTATTACTGGAACATCAAAACAACTACTGAGCGAGCTACTATGGTCCTACACACACACACACACACACACACACACACACACACACACACACACACACACACACACGCGCACACACGCACGCACACACACAAAAAAGATATGCCAAAAACCACAACTTATACTGTAAATGCCTTACCTGCATTTCTCCCAGCTGTTTGGTCAGTTCCTGGGTAGAAAGAGAGAGAGAGGCAGAGCTAAAGTTAATATGGTTGAGATAGAACACCGTAGTCATGGCTACAGCGTGTTCAGCGTGGACAGGACATGGGTTTGGTCAGGACATGGGTCTGGTCAGGACATGGGTCTGGTCAGGACATGGGTCTGGACAGGACAGGGGTCTGGACAGGACAGGGGTCTGGTCAGGACATGGGTCTGGTCACTCCTCTCATGATGGTCAGACTGAGCACCATTCGACAGAGCTAAGGGGAGTTCACACAAACAACAAGTCCATGGCATTACAATATGTGCATAGTAGTGGTTTCTCTAACTGCCTTGTAATACTGCTACTAAAATGTGAGAGTGTGTGTGTGTGTGTGTGTGTGTGTGTGTGTGTGTGTGTGTGTGTGTGAGAGTGCGTGCGTGTGTGCGTGTGTGTGTGTGTGTGTGTGCGTGCGTGTGTACCTTCGACCGGGGTCCGGGGACCTCTGTCTTCATGGAGGGCCCGTCATACTCAAACTCCACCTGGGTCTTGGGAGCTGCCTTGCTCATGTACCTGCATCCTAGGAGACAGTCCTTTTAGGGTTAGGGTTAGACAACCTGAGGCATCGGCTGGACACAGCATTAAGACACTGAGAACTAGGGATGACATAACATACACTGTGTGATGGTGAGAAAAGATACAGAGACATGATATCAGAGCCACTATGGAAGACATTTTGTTAAAACCACAAATGTCCTAATCTTGCCATTTTAGCACTGCTTCTTGCAATCAGTACTTCATAACTTCAACTTCTGGTTAACACTGTGACCCTGACACAAATAAATAAATAAAAAATGCAAATATTAATCAAATGTAAACATTGTTTTTGTATATCATCCTGTTACCACAGAGGACAGAAAAAGTAAGGAGTGCTCCTTTAATGCAGACAGGTCACATTGTTGGACCTTGGTTAAAAGTAGGAAAATGAAGGTCAACTCTTTGACGTTTCTCCCAGTGTGGGATTACACAGAACAGCCATAAGGAACCAGCCGGATGGAACAGGAACGGGGTGGATCATTAATAGAACCGTGACCCCGGGAGCTATTGATCATTCTATAAACACAAGCCACCTTTGGCAGTGCTGACTTTTATGGCAGTGCCCAGGTGGTGTGCTGACACTGCATGACATCTCTCTGTGAAGGGATGCAGGATGAACAGGTGCGGGTGGAGAGACGGGTGTAGAGGTTCAGGTACTGTACCTGGTGCAGTGAGCCTCAGGTTCTGCTGGAGGGAGAGAGCTATCTGCCGGCTGAGCAGAGAGGACGCCATGGCTCGGAGTGACAGAATGTGGCAGAAAGAGGGATGGAGTGAGAGAGAAGTTGACAGTCCTCAACACCTGCCTTCACGTCACCTAGTGAGGGAGGGAGGGAGGGGTGGGTGGGAAAGAGGGAGGGGGCGTTAGTTATACTTTACTATCGTTGAGAGAGAGAGAGAGAGAGAGAGAGAGAGAGAGAGAGAGAGTCACTAAAGTAATAGTAGTGCTACTGAGATTTCAATCGAGCTACTTCGACAAAATTACAATGTGAGATTCATTGAATTAAACATCGGTGAGTCAACAGATCATTATGAAAAAGTGCAGGGGTTTTTTAAGTGGCAAATCTAGCAAACATTAAAACCGATCATCCAGATGGGTTGAGATTAGCAGAATAGGCACATTATGTCCTTACAGTGACTGACACAGATTGACTGGAGTTGTGGTTGACGTATAAACCTCATTGTATGACACTGCACACACACACCTCCCAAAGACACTGCACACACACCCCCCTCAAAGACACTGCACACACACACACCTCCCAAAGACACTGCACACACACACCTCCCAAAGACACTGCACACACACCCCCCTCAAAGACACTGCACACACACACACCTCCCAAAGACACTGCACACACACACCTCCCAAAGACACTGCACACACACCCCCCTCAAAGACACTGCACACACACACACCTCCCAAAGACACTGCACACACACACACCCCTCAAAGACACTGCACACACACACCTCCCAAAGACACTGCACACACATACCTCCCAAAGACACTGCACACACACACCTCCCAAAGACACTGCACACACACACACCTTCCAAAGACACTGCACACACACACACCTCCCAAAGACACTGCACACACACTCACCTCCCAAAGACACTGCACACACACACCTCCCAAAGACACTGCACACACACACACCTCCCAAAGACACTGCACACACACACCTCCCAAAGACACTGCACACACACTCACCTCCCAAAGACACTGCACACACACACCTCCCAAAGACACTGCACACACACACACCTCCCAAAGACACTGCACACACACACCTCCCAAAGACACTGCACACACACACACCTCCCAAAGACACTGCACACACACACACCTCCCAAAGACACTGCACACACACACACCTCCCAAAGACACTGCACACACACCTCCCAAAGACACTGCACACACACACACCTCCCAAAGACACTGCACACACAGCAGGATGGAGTTCTTAAGCCACATCACATATAGCTGTATAAAATAACATATGTCACTGCACGTGGGAAATCGTTTCTAGGAAGAGCCAAGAAAAATTGATTTATTGACCAAAATACACATACTTTAACCTAAATGGCAATTTTCTGACTTGAATCATTGCCAGGCAGCTGTGAACATCAATCAAGTTGCAACACTGACAACATGCAGGGGCTAGCAGCAGTGTGTTTGTGTGTGTGTGTCTGTCAGTGGAGGCTTCCTACCAGCCTCCTCTGCTGTGTGTGTGTGTATTAGACTTTATGTTCATGTGTGTGTTTGTTTGTGTGCCCATGTGTGCTAGGGTGTGTGTGTATGAGGGCCTGTTGCTGTGCGCATGTCTAAGGGGGCTATTATTGGTGTGAACTACAGCACAGCTCAAGGGTTTAATTACCCCCTTCTCCAGCCCTCAGACTTCTCCTCTGAAGGTCTTAAGCAACAAGATCTATGGCACTGCAGGGGGGTGTGTGTGTGTGTGTGTGTGTGTGTGGGGGGGGGTTAGGGAAAGGGGAAGGGGGATGAGGGGATGATGAGGAGGGGGAGATGTATATGGAGGGGGGGGGGGGGGGGGGGGTAGATGGGCAAGCTATATGGTGTTTTATAGAGGGGCCAAGATAAGTAAAGAGACAGAGAGAGAAAGACAGAAAGAGATAGAGACAGAAAGAGATAGAGACAAAGAAACCATGAAAAGAAAGGGAAACTGGGAATGTCAGTACGCTACGTTTCCCTCCCACACTGATTCCAGGGCGCATTTCCCATTCTTATGTAATGTTGGCGGCGGGAGCAGGAACATTCCAGACACAGGCTATGGTCTTCCCTCCCTTCATATACAAGCGCCCCCCCCCCCCCCCCTCCATATACATCTCCCCCTCCTCATCATCCCCTCATCCCCCTTCCCCGACTGGATGGAACTAGTTCTAAGAGGGAGCGTTACACAAGCCTGCATCTCCATATGCCCCAGGGAGAGAGAGAGGGAGAGAGAGAGAGAGGGAGAGAGAGAGAGAGAGAGAGAGAGAGAGAGAGAGAGAGAGAGAGAGAGAGAGAGGGAGAAGGAGAGAGAGGGAGAGGCAGTGAGAGAGAGAGAGAAAGAGAGAGAGAGAGAGGGAGAGAGAGAGAGAGAGAGAGGGAGAAGGAGAGAGAGGGAGAGAGAGAGAGAGAGAGAGAGACTACAGTATGTTAGGGGAGACGCAAAAGTCTATATTTGACCCCCAACATGTGTTTGATGATTTGACTCTCCTGACGCAGTGCATAAAGCAATAAAAAGAACACCCCCAGGCTGTCCTATGGGTGAGTACTATAGGTGTTTAAGTGGAAATTGACTGACTGATTGAGATTGCCTGAGATGAGATAACTCATTTCCCCTTTGAATGAAAGCAGATTCAAATTGTTCTATCAAGCTTCGAGATATTGTAATAGTTGCTCTGGGCAGTCCTTGTGTATGTAACATCATTGTCTATGGCCCCCCCCAAAGCCTCCATTTTGATTATGAATTATTGAGTCCTGTGATGCTAAAGGTACATCTTATCAATGAAAGTTCCAAAAGTAATACCCACAAGCATTTACAACAAGTGGGCTGCAGCTGTGGACAGCGCGTGGTGCTGAAACAGCAGTCCGTGTTCAAACAAAGGCAACGGGAGAGAAAAACACCACAGTCAAGCAGTTTGTATTTTCATATATCGCTGTTGATTCATCGATCACCAGGGAATTGTTCAGCTTTATTAATGCCGTCAAGAACGAGCATTTGTACATGGATGCGGCACTTGGCTGTTTGTCCAGATTAGGCCGTCCATCGATTAATCTAGCTACTTCCTCCAATACTGCTGGCATGCACTCTTTGATTACCTCTGCTACCGTGAATGTGCCTGCTGTGTCTGGTGAGAATCCCAAGCAGCTTTTAGAAAGGCTCCAGTTGTAACCTTCTCCTGCTAGGTCCGGCCACGGACACAGCTGATGAAGCTTCAATCTTTCTGCATCGGTAACCTCTGATTATGGTGGAAAGTTATCTGTGAAAGTGCCACGCTTGGACGCTTAGATTAAATTATTTGCCAACAGCAACAGATTCATTGCAGACACGAGACACATTGGTTTAGCATTCGGGAACGCTGGTAATATAAATGCATATTTGTGTGTCCATTATCTTCTGAAAGTGTGGTTTTCATCGTCAGCCTTTCTTTTGCTGACCTTTGCTTAATGTAGTTGCCGACCCCTGATCTATGGGAAACTACAGTTAAAGTTAACGCTGTGATTAATTTGCACTCCATGAAAGTAACAGAGTCAAACTCCATGTTTTCATCTCACAGTGAAATCAGAGTATCTCACATCCCCCAGGCCCACAGACACTACTGTAAATCACAGAGTATCTCACATCCCCCAGGCCCACAGACACTACTGTAAATCACAGAGTATCTCACATCCCCCAGGCCCACAGACACTACTGTAAATCACAGAGTATCTCACATCCCCCAGGCCCACACTGTAAATCACAGAGTATCTCACATCCCCCAGGCCCACACTGTAAATCACAGAGTATCTCACATCCCCCAGGCCCACAGACACTACTGTAAATCACAGAGTATCTCATCCCCCAGGCCCACAGACACTACTGTAAATCACAGAGTATCTCACATCCCCCAGGCCCACAGACACTACTGTAAATCACAGAGTATCTCACATCCCCCAGGCCCTCAGACACTACTGTAAATCACAGAGTATCTCACATCCCCCAGGCCCACAGACACTACTGTAAATCACAGAGTATCTCACATCCCCCAGGCCCTCAGACACTACTGTAAATCACAGAGTATCTCACATCCCCCAGGCCCACAGACACTACTGTAAATCACAGAGTATCTCACATTCCTCAGACCCACAGACAGGTTAGCCCACAGACAGGTTTTACATGTTACCTTCTCCCACCTCCTCCATTCCCCCAGGAAAGCCTGTTTCCATGTTTTTTCGATCGCTGTAGACAAAACCCTGGTCTATGGTGATCATTATTCATCAGGGGTCTCCACTCCAGTCACCACTCTCTCTCTCTCTCTCTCTCTCTCTCTCTCTTAGACACTCAGACACACAGACACACACACACTAACACACACACAAACACACACACAAACACACACACTAACATCATCGTTAATCTCCTTCATGATGACAGCCAGACATAAAAAGCCCCTTCAAAAACGAGAAAAGTAAATCGAAAGGCTGGTTTTCAACCCGGTTACCATGCTAAAACATAGCACCCCACTTTGACAGAGAGAGAGAGAGAGAGAGAGAGAGAGAGAGAGAAAGAGAGGGTAAACTACATCTTCTAATGCACAGACATAAACACATACCGTCCTTACCACCATCACAATTACTAAACCAAATCTTGTTCTCCATCTCCAGCTATGCAGAACAGAAAGCTATTAAAATGCAAATTAATGTTAGCGTTACGTAACACAATCCTTGGCTGCGGTCTCGGTCAATGAGACTGGGGTTTTTTAAGAACCCAGAGAGAGAAACTGACTAAGACACAAGAGAAACAAATGATTCATACAGCTGGCACAGTCACATAGCTTTAGCATATCCCCACCATGTTCTGTAAGCAATGTGTAGTCTAGCATCCAAGCTACCTCTATATTTGAAGGCCAGATTGTCTATCTTGAGATCTGTGCTCGTAACCCTGATACTTGTGCTGAAACTGTCATTGACATCAGTGCACGACGAGCATCAACGTCAGAGTTGTGTGTGTGTGTGTGTGTGTGTGTGTGTGAGTGAGATTTCAATTTCAACAATTTCAAGGAATGACCGTGGGGCTTCTGACTCTCCTAGAGATGATGTAATAGCACAGACAGACAAGGGGGTAGTGTGTGTGTGTGTGTGTGTGTGTGTGTGTGTGTGTGTGTGTGTGTGTGTGTGTGTGTGTAACACTCTCATAGATGATGCAATACCACAAGTTACAGTGTAATGACCGACTGCTTGGAGAAATATGTACCACATGAGTCATATATCTGGCAAGGCAAGGACCTCAAAAATATCTGCCATGTCACAGTGATAACACTCCCTACAGCATGAGTCTATGAGAGTGAGATACGCTAACCTACATCTTCTTTTACCACCATTCTAGACTCATCTAGCCCATGAACCTATTGCATTAGCATATGCTGCACAAGCATATACATCAGTTGTTGTCATGACTGGAGACATGGTAGCGCTATTGCTAGCTGGAGAAAATGGCTGCCAATTTCACTGTTCTGCTTGTCTGCTTATTTACATTGCTATTAGGCTAATACAGTTGTTGTTTTTCCCCAAACTGTCCCGTGTTTTTCCCCCCCAAGAAATGGGAGACTGAATCTCATCAAATTAAACTGAATATTTTCCACATAACGACATCCACAAGGACTACCATGCACACACACAGTTTTCAATAGTCTGTTTGTTAGGATTTGACCTTTGACCTGAAGCTTTTGGAGCATGCCCTGATGGGCTCACACGAGGGAACGGCTCTTGCTTGGGAGGAGATGCTGGGCTTCACAGTGCAGTGCACACAGATCTCAGGCTAATCCATGCTAGCGCAAGGCTAGCGCCCACTGAGAGAACTGTCACCAGCATTACAGTTACGGTGCCCTGATGAACTCTTTATTAACAGAACACAAGAGTCTACATCGATTCAGGTCTGCTGAGGTAGGATGTGATAGAGACTGAAGGACGTGGAAACAGGGGTAGAATCAGCCTATTTATAAGCAACCAGAGGGGAGCACATGCAAACAGTAGGTCATGTGGGCTACGGTTTCGCTTGTTGGGATTGTCACTATCGTGCCTATCGGGAGCCTGTACAGAGGCTCCCGAATCATCTAGGGCTGCCATCATCGGATGTTTCTATCAAAACAAATGAATAGAAACGTCTTTTACCCCTAGGCACGCGGCCCGCTTGGCCGATATGTATTGGCACATGTAGGGGAACCACTGCAAGTATGCATGAGCTCCTTTCAGTGACAGATATAGGCATATATACAGCCGGTATAGGCTCATATTTTGAAATAAACTAATTCTTTATAAACCCAAATTCAGTCATACAAAATAAATGCTGTATAACTTCTGTTCAGTCTTATACAATGGCTAAATCTGATCTTCTTGTCTGTTCAGCCATACAGTCGTACGGCTGAGATCCAAAGGGTTAACGGCCTCTAATCGCAGTACCAGGGTCTATAATCAGTCGCCGTGGCAACAGGAGAGGCACAGTGAGAGAACAAGAGGGAGAGAGAGTGTGTTTGTGTGTGTGTCTGGGGGGGGGGGGTTCGAGAGAGAGGGAGAGAGAGTGTGTTTGTGTGTGTGTCTGGGGGGGGGGGGTTCGAGAGAGAGGGAGAGAGAGTGTGTTTGTGTGTGTGTCTGGGGGGGGGGGGTTCGAGAGAGAGGGAGAGAGAGTGTGTTTGTGTGTGTGTCTGGGGGGGGGGGGTTCGAGAGAGAGGGAGAGAGAGTGTGTTTGTGTGTGTGTCTGGGGGGGGGGGGTTCGAGAGAGAGGGAGAGAGAGTGTGTTTGTGTGTGTGTCTGGGGGGGGGGGGTTCGAGAGAGAGGGAGAGAGAGTGTGTTTGTGTGTGTGTCTGGGGGGGGGGGGTTCGAGAGAGAGGGAGAGAGAGTGTGTTTGTGTGTGTGTCTGGGGGGGGGGGGGGTTCGAGAGAGAGGGAGCTAAAAGGAGAGAGGAAGTAAAGGAGCGTGTACTTGTATGTATGAGAGGTGGAGAAAGAGAGAAAGAAGAACAGAGAGAACGAATGACAGCAGGATAAACGGGGGTCAAACCTCTCCAGGCAGGCAAAAATATCCGGCTTTGGTTGCCAAGGTGACCAGTGGAGGGAATCAAACAGCGATCCCATTGTAAACATTCACTGGGACTGCCTGAACTTCCCAATTCTAGCCACTTGTGCCTGGCACACATCAATCTCTCTGTCAACATGACATTATTTGCTGTGCACACTGCACAGGGCTGAACTCCAAGGATGGAAATAATCTGGTAAAGAGGCCATGAGATGGGACCCAACATAAAAGGCAATGAAAGACTGCTGCGAGTTTCATGCTGTCATAAAACCTGTGTCAATATGATTCCTCAAGGACAAAAGGTGCAATGGATATGCTGACACTGAAGGTGTTGTCAGATGTGAAGAAGAAGACAGATTGGTACTTTTATTGATCCCCAAGGGGAAGTTATCTTTTTGCAGAGCTCTGGGCACAGAGTCACCCATCGTCAGGCGCTCCTACAGCAGTTAGGAGTTAAGCGCCTTGCTCAAGGGCACAACGGCAGTGGTCGGCACCTTAGATATGATGCCAGCAACCCTCCAGTCACCAGCTTACATCCGGCTCCCTCCGGGGGTGGGGATGGAACCAGCTCCCTCCTGGGGTGGGGATGGAACCAGCAACCTACCAATTGCTGGCCGACCTCTCTATCCTGAGGAAGTCCTGAGGACTGCATGGGGGTTTGTGTTAGTATAGTGAGTGATTATGTCTTATTGATTACAGCCCAATACATAACAGCTTTACTGACTAAGACCATGCTTTGCGTTCTATTGATAATACGTTACTGATTAGAGAGTTTATTGCAAAATCAGCAAAGAGCACTGGAGCATGAAAACATTAATGATGAGTTCATGTGAAATGGTTCTCGAACAAAGGGTTGAACATGAACGGTCACAGAGGGAGGAGTTGATTTGAAATGGCTTGAGGATGAAGAGTTCCTGTGAAACCGTTTCCTGTGAAAGAGTTTCTGTGGGATGGTTCTATTTTGGGAGTGAAGAGTTTCCTGTGAGATCATTCTAGAAGGAAGGAGTTTCCCTCAATGTTTGTTCATTCCAGGGAAACGGCAGAAATGGCGCCGGCCATGAAATAATACAAAATTGCAGCTGTAGCCATAGCCTTCTTATGCACAGAGAAGGTGTGGAGAGAAGAGGCTGTATATTCTTCAAAAAGCATGTGTAATTTATAATCAAGGTCATTTTCACTAGATATTGTATATCAAAAAGGCAGCTTTGGTCCTGTCAGAGCTCCACCATTTTATCTTCAATTTCATGGTTCCAAACCAAGAATTAGAATGTATTATGTAGCTTTAAGAGGAACTGAAGTGAAAAAACTACTTCTCCCATTGAACTATTGTACCATCTATGCAGCATCTGTAGTAGTCATACACAGCAATTCCTACTAAAAAGATCAAACAAGATCATGAAGGACAAGTTTGTAGCCAGTGCTATTAGTTTGTTGTTGTGTGTTCACTTCTTCAATACACAGCTGGAGGTCAAACGACACACACACACACACACACACACACACACACACACACACACACACACCTCCTCTTTCCCTGAGGGGTCTCATTTGTGTGACTAAGATCTGCCTGTCTGAGGGCATCAAGTAAAACACACACACACACACACACACACAATTGTGAGTGTTCCGTGCTCTCTTAACACACACAAACACACACACCACAACGTGATTGTGTCTTCTCTTCATGTCGTTGACCAACTCACACTGTGTAAAGGCGGCAAATTCACCTCAGATTATCCGTGTTTACAGCCGATATGCACATTTCGTCTTAAACATGGTTTGTGGCAAATTTGTGGCTGAAATCATGTCTGCCTGGCTTTTACATGAAATGGATTGGGGGTTAAAAATGAACTTGAGTGGATTCAAGGGTGTGAAACGGGAGTTATAATGCGTGTCGCCTGTGGCTGATGAACTAGCAGCAGTCTCACAATGACACACTGACGAAGTGACAGTCAGATGTTCTGATGTGCCTCTCTACCTCTCCCTCTGTCATTTTGAAAAGATGGGCTTCCTTCACAGTTTCATCCTTTCCCTCACTAAATTCTGCAATAATGTAAGAGCTTTTGAGTCCTTTTTATCTCTTTACGGTCTTATGAAAGCCTCTAACCGTTAGGACTCCAACCGCCTCTTGACTGACAAGATCATCAGAATGAACAGGAATTTGTTCTCAATAGCTTGTCTAGCTTAACAAAGGGTCAATTAAAAACATATACTGGACTCATGAAAGGCTGTCCTTTCTCTCCCTTGTTCTTTCACTTCACGATGAAGCAGACATTTTGTTTCTATTCTTCCTCAGAATCAGTAAAAGGTCAGTAAACACCATGATGTGACTGGAAGAGACAGGGGTTCCACAACGACCATTGGGACAAGATGAGACAAATACAGCAGGACCCACAAACACACATAACTGTTGAGCAACTTACTAAAGGCCAGCAACTGAACATTAAGGGCCTGTTTCCTGGACCATGATTAAGACAAGTCCTAGACTAAAAAGAACATTAAATGGAGAATCCCCATTAAAAGTATGACTTAGCCGAGGACTACGCCAATCTGTGTCCAGGAAACCACACCTTAGAGTCACACTTGTGGTGATCTGATAGAATCATCCATAATAGCAACTAAGGGTGATCTATCTGCAGTCACAACATCTATCATTTAAACCTTTTGGATTGTAGCTGTTGTCACACAGTGCAGAGACATGAAGCTATGCAGCATCACCTTTAAATTAAACAGTTTCATTTAAATGTTTTCAGTTAGCAATCTCCTCCCTTTCTTTGGGTTGTTTGCACTGATTCAGCAATCTGTCTAAAAATGATTAAAAGCGCATGATTCACCGTCTCCACTGACAGCAGCCACTCATGACACATTGTCTTTCCTAGAGCTGAGACATTTCTCTGTGCTGAATGCGTATCTTTGATCCTGAGCTTGTGTAAGCATTAAGAAGCAGGATGCAAATGAGGACATCTGAATGCGGCCCATACACACACCACACACACGCAAACGTTTCTGGGTCAACGCTTTGCCTTGCAAAACACCCTGAGAAAAGCTGCCATGGAGCCTGCCTCTCTCTCTGTCCAACACAAGAACAATCGTAGACATTCAAATTCAACTAGCTTTATGGCATCAAATCACATGCACAGGATAGAGATGTAAACTGCCAACAGCTTTTAAGCTATTCACACCAATCAAACTATAAAATGTGCAGAGAGGTCTAACTTGAGTTGCTCACATTTATATTTTTCAAACTCATTATAGTTTTTACACTATTCAGCTTATTGCAACTCAAAAACTCCTATCTTTTAACATGGTGGAATGATGATTTAGGCCAACATTGTGAGAGCCCCATTGTTACTGCAACTGCTATGGAACTTTCACAACTCATAAAACAACAGGATACCAGCAGAACACATTCTTAGATTAATCGATAATTAAATAATTGCTAGTTGCACCCCTAAACTATAGTACTACTCCAACTCTTTTTTGAAAACTGATAGATATCCACATGAGCACGGCAAGGACCTTCCTCCTAAAATAAGATAACATAGGTTGTCCCTGGGGAGAAAATGTACCCATGATATTGCTGTACAGAAACAGATCAGAAACAGAACAGGCCAAGCCTCTCATACTCTCTGCATGTTGCATATCGTAGCAGACTGTAAATAGCCTGGTGAATCAAACAAAGGAGGGAGGCAGACCCGTGAGAGAGCCTATCCTCAGACAGTAGGTAGTACAGTGTTGTGTAATCACAGCTACAGTTGGGGATGATTATTATTGAACGCCAGAGCTAGACTGCTGTAGCGCAACGCCTCTGTGAGAGAGGGAGAGATGGGAGAAAGAACAGATGAGAGGAAGAGAGAGGGCAGACACCATTGTAACCCTGCTCTCATATATTTAAATTGAATTCATTAATAACGCAGCAAAGGCCCCCAAAACCAGGATGAGGCAACCTCAAAGAAGTGACATAGCACAGTGTTATGTATGTTGGGTGTTGTGCAACAACGTGAAAATACCACCCCGTTCCACCCCATACCCCCGTTCCACCCAATACCACCCCGTTCCACCCCATACCCCCGTTCCACCCAATA
The DNA here is from genome assembly GCF_951799395.1 of Argentina silus. NCBI lineage: Eukaryota > Metazoa > Chordata > Actinopteri > Argentiniformes > Argentinidae > Argentina > Argentina silus. The sequence goes on from NC_139663.1 coordinate 19,865,542, forward strand.
CCACCCCGTTCATATAAGGTTCCAATCTATCCTGATTCACAACATCTGGTGAGTGTGTTCAATATAATGCTGTTTTAGGAAAATTGAAGTTGACGTTTCTTATTAACCCAACATGTTTCTGTGTGAAAGCATTCTTTGGGAGTGCTTCTCAATGTAGAGAATGTAGGTCTGAACAGCTGTAGCTCCAACAGGTTCCAGAGCAGTTTCTACCTGCAGGCCATAAGAGGCCTGTGGGATGTCTCAAATGGAAGTGTACTCTGTGAATTGTAGGACTAACCCATATAGACAGGCACACGGCTTATGCAACTGCAGATGTTCCTGCAGCTATGGGTGAAGTCAGTATGGTCAGGAGATGGCTTGTTTAACAGGTTTAACAGGTGATAGGCAACATACCTCAGGAATATATATATATATATATATATATTAATATTGAAGACATCAAAACTATGAAGGATAAAGAATATAGTGCATGAATAAATACGTTGGATGTTCCCTTTTCTGGCCAGAAATGTTTTCCACTTCAAATGACAGAGAGCTATTACCTATAGACCTACAATGTCGTGCGCTGGCGTCAATTTAAGCTTTCCCTCTCTCCTCAACTTTTGTTTCAGTGAAAACCGTATATTTAAAATAAAAAAAAGACTACACGTATGAAGTGTATCGCGTTGTGCAGCTAACTAATGCAAGAAATGTCGTTGCATGTTTTTATGCAGATACAAACATCGATCAGTGTGAAAGCCCGAACCGACTCCATCGGGTCGCGTCACTCAGCGTGTTCGAGAGCATCAGTGTTGAACAAAGGCTGATCAGCACCACAGTCGCTTCTCACAGCCTGCATGGAGCAGCAAGCGCCTTCATTGTGGGGGACACGTTTCATGACCAATAATAGGAATGTTTTCTTGACACGTATATCTGAATCAGGAAAATCTGTATATGCCGCGATGTGTAGACTGTGGTAGGATATAAGTCATTACGGTATTTTAGACATCTATTGATTCCATAGTTCAGTTGATGGTTATATGATGTGGTGATTATTCAATGAGAATTCATAGGACGTTCTGTTGAGGATTTGAAATACAATTGCAACCATGTTGTCACTGTCATGCAGTCAGAATGTCACTACATTGTCCAAATGGAGACTGTACATACGCACTGCCCCGCCTGCTTTCTAGTCGTTTTGTTTTTTCAAGTCAAACTGATCAGCTGCTATAACTGCGAAACGATATCGCACAATAACTACACTGTGTGGCTTTGATAGCTACCAATAACCGGTTCCGACTGGATCTGGCTTGTCGGAGTGAAAGACTAAAATAAGGCAAGAAGAGAGGAAGACCACTGCAGCTAGGATGAAGACGATGAGATGCGGCTGACCTACGACTCACGGTCACGTCAGATATGCTGCACGGCAGAACAATCTGCTGCCAGGACCACCGTGCTATCCGCGGTGGCAACGTCGTTTACCTCTCAGCGAGACACTATTGTTGCGCAAAAACCTTAAGACTGTCTGAAGGCATAGGGAAATACGTCTACAGTCATAAAGACATAACGACCAGAGAAAAGCGTGCACAACTTGTTTATGTGATGCGATAACAGCGCAATAACGCATATGGCACAGGCGATGCGTCCACGGGTTATCTCCGTGTTGCACCGACTATGTGTGAGTAATAGCGGAACTTACCGAGGGTTCACCCGGTACCGCTGGGAGCTGGGGGGGGGGGTCCGCTCGGGTCGCAGGAAACACGGCTGAAATACCGATTGTAAACAACGGTCGAATGTCGTTGGGTGGGTGGATCGTCCTGCCTTTAAATCATGGGTAGAAAACTGGCACGTTTCCTGGAAGGAGGACGCGCTGATTCCGTTCAGCCAATAGGAGATGGAGCATAAATCAAGGGAATCAACACTAGCCAATGCCCGCCGTGCCTTTTGAGTTCAGCAATTCTTAGAAAACTGAAAATGACATTTATACAAAGTAACAGAGAACACTGAAATGTCAAGGTAGTGTGTTAAATTAGACCAAATTACGCTAACAGTGTAATGCATTCACTTGTGTACTGACAACGAATACGTTGATTATATAAGTTCCTATGCAAGAGAACTTTGGCCCTTATTAATGCATTATAACACTGTATAAAAATAGCTGATGCACGCATAACGTAGGTCTTATGTAGCCTACTCTAGTCTAAACGGAGGAACCACATTTAACCTTAGTAAATAATTAAAGTAAGCACTGCGAGTATTGTGGACAGAAATGCTCAGAGAATTCTATTACGCTTAAAAACGAGACCAAATCGGTACGTTCACTATTTTATGCACATTTGACACTTGTCCCGAATATCGATTGAGACGATTGAGAGCCACTATTAACACCTAGTTGGCAGCGTATAAGCAGCTTTATCTCCAGGTTATAAACGGTTATAAAGGCTATAAAAAGACATGTGCAGTAAAATGGGACCACATCACCCTTGGTCGGCACCTCTCACCCATTGTTCTTCAACCCTGGTTCTGGAGATTCACAGCTCAGCCATAACACACTCTGATTCACCTAATAAAGGGTTCATAGATTGAGTCAGGTGTTGGTCTGGGCTGGAAACAAAATCATGCACAGTGCACACCTGGGCAGGTCCCCAGGACCAAGACTACAGAACACTGACTTTAGGCTGCAAACTCCCTCCTTCGCTCCATCATCACAGCCTCATATGAGACAATGCAAACCCGCCATTTCCATTCAATGTGCCTACAATGTGCTTTTTTGCGCTTCTGGTTAGACGCTAACTGCATTTCGTTGTCTCTGTACTTGTACTCTGCACAATGACAATAAAGTTGAATCTAATCTAATCTAATCTAATCTACAAAGTCAATGAGCACAATGAAAGATCACTCAAGATCATCACACAAATGTCATTTACTCTATACTCTACATGACGCAGATACAGAGTATGACAGCCTACTCAAATGTAACAATAGAACTGATACATAGCATGATGGTACTATACTTGGAGCTTGGTTTGAGGTCTCTCTCCCCCCCCCCAAAAAAAAAGAAAAGAAAGAAAGAACATTTTTTCTCGCCTTCTGTCAAGGGGCTTTGAGATAACCTCCAGCAAGCTCAATCAGACGCCCTCTTCCCTGGGATTTCTCAGACTAGACAGTAAGAAATGATTTTGTAACAATCTGCAGAGTGAGTGGACTGGTTTCGCCTCACACTGGAAGCCCCCTGCTGGTCAGTCTGGGGATAGACCGTGGGAATATACTCAACTAAAGACTTGAGCTAGGTCCCTGACGTGTCCATGCACCTTTTTGGGGGTAAATAGCATTTACCAACCTTTTGTGAAAATATGCACATTTTAACATTAGCGTGTATGTTAATTTAACCCAGCATTTTCCTTTTTCCAACCACTACATCCCTGATATCTATACATTAAGAGAAGGGTGGAGAATTGGGAAGCAACATTAACAGCTCCGGTGCCCAGGAGTGAACTTCTGCAGTAAAAACTAATAAAAAGACACTTGTGCACTCAAGGAGGGGTTTATATCAATTTATTCAAAATATATTAGAAATATGTAAACATCAGTGCCATAATCTGGTATGAGCATTCACATTATGAACTGGTTTAACAGAGCCAGATTCTACACTGTAAAACCCAGGATTAGGCTAAAATTAATTCTGGTTTAGTTAATTCAGAACTAGAAGTGATGACATGAACATAGATTAGCCTGGCATTTAATACTACTGGACCACAGGTGCTACAACCCAAATGTTATAACAATACAATTACTATGCATAGTATTCCAAGACCATCTTTAAATCCATGAAACCAAAATCATAACAATGATCATAATTTCAATCCAATGCAATCTGGGTCACTGAAACCACATTTTAATCATACAGATCAGTGATACTCGATCCCGGTCCTGGAGAGCCGCAGTGGGTCCAGGTCTTTGTGCCATCCCTACCAGCCTAACGCTGTCATGCCTGACTGAACTAATCGACTGATCTTCAAAAACCTTGATGAGCTGAAGTCAGGTGTGTGTCACTGTGGAGCTGGAGCAACAGGAGTGGTCTCCAGGAGTGAGGAACACTGGCATAGATAGGTTTGTTTATAATAAACTGCTTAGAAACAAAATTCGCGTGTGGGATTACAAACCCTTATATTGCCTTTAAATGTACCATAATACCAGGTGTTATCAGGCTTAATCTGGATCCGATACCATTTTGTAATGATTTACAAGCAGTTTACTAATGATGAACCATTCCTGATCACTCCTAATAGTCCACCCTCTCTCTCTCAGTGTGTTCATAGTGCAATCCACACGAACAATACAGCTGCTTACTTCATTTTGAATAGCAAATAAATTAAATAAATCTATAAATCTAAACAATAAAAAAGCAATCTTGATTGCGGTTGCAACCGCATTGCTGTTCTTACGACCTTGATTGCAACCACATTGCTATTTTTACTTTCTTACTTTCACACTTTCACACTTCAGGTGTAAAAACATAATTAGGGGACCCAAATTAAAACACACCTTAAACACACATTATTAATTAAAGAGGGCCGGAACCATCAATCATTTCAAACAGAGGAAATCCAAGAGCAAAATTAGCCACACATTTTCTCCTAAACTGGAGCATATTTCCACCCCAATAATAAAATCTCATTCTTGCAGACTTGTGTCCCGACATGGACCTAACACAGCATGTTACACCTGTTACACCTCCGAGGCATGTTACACCTGTTTTAAACCACCTGATCAGTTTAGTCCCAGGACAGAATCAGGTCAGGTTCAGCTCAGGATACCTTGGGAGATACCTTTAAATGGGTGTAGCAGTCACCTTCCAAAGCTCCTAAAAAATAACAAAACAAAACAAAACCATTAATAGGACTGCCCAGCTTTAAATGAACACACCCAAGACTTGAACACACTATGGCTACACTGTAAGTAAGTCATACCTTGCTGAAACCCAACCCTCTCCATACCTCTGCTTTCTAATGCTTCTCATTGTATAGACAGGCTTACCCCTGTCACAGTGTACCAGTCCATTTAGATGGGAGTAATCACACTGATTAAGCCAACAGTAGCCGTACTGACAGAAGGGTGTTACTCCTGATAGGTTGAGGTGTTAGTCCAACCCTCTGATGACTCTACACATCGGTCATCCACTGTGATGGGAGATTCTTGTCTCTCCTTTCGGATTGTTTATAAACAATGCAGTGGCGCCCTCTAGTGGAGCACTGGTGAAACACCCGGATGGGGATGAGAGGAGGCCTCTGAAAATGCTTTATGCAGGTAGAGCGAGGTAAAGGTAGATGATTCTGAGGTAGAAGGTGGGGGGTGCTCGTGAGAGAGAGAAAGAGTGTGTGTGTGTTTTGATAGACTGTGAACATGTGTGTCTATGTGCATATACTGCATGCATGCGTGTGTGTGTGTGTGTGTGTGTGTGTGTGTGTGTGTGTGCGTGTGTGTGTGCGTGTGTGTATATGCATGCATGTTTGATTGAGAGCGAGTGTGTGTTTCCCTCACCAGTTGCTCTATTCGTTCATACTGCAGGTACTGGGGGAAGGAAGGAGCCACCTTCTCCACCCTGAAGCTGGTGCGTCCATCGGTCATGTCCTGCAGCTCACACAGACAGTGGCGGAAATGGTCGTAGGCCTCGCATGACACGTCCATGTGTCTCAGAGTGAAGTTCAGCCTGGGGACAACAGAACCAGAACCAGAAACAGACAGACAGACACACACACGTTTGAGATTGAAACCCAGATCGTAGTTTTTACAATAGTTTTGATCATCATCAGAATAACACTGGAAGTAAATATTCAAAAGACAAGCAAGCATCAACTATCTTGCGCCTTACTGAATGCGATGCGCTGTGAGCAAAAGTGCGGGAGTTTAAGGAGTTTATCAATAAGGTTTATCAATAAGGTTACTTTTCTGTCCCCTGTTACGACAGGTTGTTGTTCACTACAGGCATCGGAGGCTAAGTAATTTTTTTTTGATTAATATCGGGATCTTATGATGTCCTATTTGAAAAGAATCCGCACCTCTCTCTTACAAACACAGCCCAAAAATAGAGCCCAGATACGACTTGACATTAAATCTTCCACGTGCGTTCCGAATACATTCATAAAAATATATGATTTGGCTAAATGTTTTTATATTCAGCCCATATCATGAAAAATGTATCTGAAAATATATTTTGAGAATGTATTTTTATATTTGTATTTTTCGTATGGGTAATGCTGTAGTATCTTACCTTTTCTCTAAGGACAGGTAGGTGGTACAGGGGTGGTGGAGGTTGCTGCAGAGCCGGTACAGAGTTTGAAACAGCCCGTCTGTCAGCTCGTCATCGTAACACACTGGATGGGGACAGCACAAAAAAACACCACTATAAGCAAGGTCCAAAATTGGTACACACAATTTTTGGGGGGGATTTCCATTCTTCATCGCAGTGGTTACCCTGGGAACCCACAGGATGGGCAGGCTTTAGTTCCAGTTAGGGCTGGGTGACAAAACATTAAAATCTGATAAAAAGCTGAAAAAAAAAGAGGCAGGACTGATGAAAAGTGAGAAAGAGAGCTATTCATATGTATGTGAGATTCATTTTCACCCATTGCTGAGAGCACGGGGTGTCCTCTCCCTCACATGCATAAACAACATTTCTTTTAGCACAATCTTTCAAAAAGTAATACCTTTTTTTTTTTTTTAGCACAATCTTTCAAAAAGTAATAGCTTCATAATCATTTATACCAAGAAAAATATAAAAAACGGTTTTACAATTTACACACATAAATACTTTTTATGATAAAACCAATAGGGTCCAGGATTTCACATGCCCCTATCTCAATCTTTAAAATCACTTGAGAACTATTTTTATGACACAGGCAGTGCCAATACAATGACAAGTTGTACATGCAAAAATGTAATGTTAATCAAGACTTCTTTTCACCTCCCATAGGCTGAATTTGGCAAACTCTTGTCTTTTTTTGCCTGAACCCATTTGTAATATTATGAATGTCAAATTAATTCTTGACACCAAATAAAATGGTTTGGAGTTGTTGGGGACATGTTTTTTTTGACAAATTCAAGAAGAATTGGAAGCTTAAAAAATATATAATTCTGTTTACTCCCTAAAAGTACCACCTGGGGTCTGGCCAGACCCCTGTTTGTAATTTGAAGGTTAAGCCGTGTGTTAACTACAGTACACAGCCTGCCTTGCTCTGAGGTCCGAGGCCTATTGACTTTTGAACATTTTCTAGGAGGGTCTCTTCTATAATGTCACGCATACAGAATAACAAATACAGACAGTGACCTCTCGGTACACACTTGCTGCCTATCATGACTACTTTTGGTTGTCTCGTATTGCCTTGAGACATTTTGAACCCTGTGGTTTCTTCAGGCTTCAGTCCTAAGCAGAAAATCCCCTTCAAACATTACATAGGGTTCGCATTATTTAATGTGTGATAATTATGGTTATCGACTAATATGAAAACAAATATTGTGATAACACTTTTGGACATATCACCCAGCCCAGTTCCAGCCCTAGTTCCAGCCCTAGTTCCAGCCCAGTTGTAGCCCTAGTTCCAGCCCTAGTTCCAGCCCTAGTTCCAGCCCTAGTTCCAGCCCAGTTGTAGCCCTAGTTCCAGCCCTAGTTCCAGCCCTAGTTCCAGCCCAGTTGTAGCCCTAGTTCCAGCCCTAGTTCCAGCCCTAGTTCCAGCCCTAGTTCCAGCCCAGTTGTAGCCCTAGTTCCAGCCCAGTTGTAGCCCTAGTTCCAGCCCAGTTGTAGCTTACCATCAGCAGCAATAATAAACGTAGTGTTATCGTGGAGATCCGCCACCTCATCTTCTGTCCATCCAAATTCTGTGTCACCATCTAAGAAAGGAAGGACGGAGAAGAAGAATGACCACTTTGGACAAGAGAGTTCAACCCCACATCGCCTATCACAGTAGAGACCAAGATTCAAGATTCAAGATTCTTTATTTGTCACGTGCATACAAGTATACAGTGAAATGCAAAAGTGACAGTGCCACAGAGTAGTGCAACAATAAGTTTTAAAATAGAATAAAATAAAATAAATAGAAGTACTAAAAAATATAAACAGTATGAACTGTATAAACAGTATAAACAATATAAACAGTATAAGCAGTATAAACAGTATAAGCAGCGGTGAAGCAATGTACACAATGGAATGGCAATATATAATGGCAATGACAGGTTGACAGTACAGATAATTACAGTGGAGGATGAGTCTGCAATGGATGATTATGTGTGTGATGTCAATGAGTGTGTGAGTGACTTGAGGGGGGCACTGGTGGGGTCATCGTTGATGATCCTGATGGCATGGGGGAAGAAGAATTGGTCTATAGTAGATAGTAGAATTGGTCTATAGTAGACAGTAGAACTGGTCTATAGTAGACAGTAGAACTGGTCTATAGTAGATAGTAGAACTGGTCTCTACTATCATTGTTATCTAAATCTACAGGGATTAAAAGGTCTAAGGTGTGGTGAAATAAATATCTGTGCTGAAAATGTCACTGAAAACTAATTCATGGTTTTTTCTCTTCTCTGAAAGCAGACCGATGGAGTCACTTGCAGATTTTAACTCTCGAAGGCCAGCAATTTGATAGGGTCCCCTCCTATAAGTACCTAGGGATTTGGTTAGTTGAAAAGCTTAATTTAGGGCAAAAATACCTAAAATATGAATGAATATACCTCATATTCAACTCAAAACCCACCTGTCAACTCAAAACCCACCTGTTCAAACTGGCATACTATCTATAAATTGGACACTCTGCACTTCACTTGTTTTTATCTTAATGTGTTGTTTGTTTTGTTTTTAATGATTGATGTCATGCTTTTGCTTTTACTTCTCTTCTGTAAGGTGACCTTGGGTGACCTGAAAGGCGCCTCCAAATAAAATGCATTATTATTATTATTATATCTGTATGACGTGTGCATGCGTGCATAAAGGTAGAGCAGGTAGAGCCTTCCCACCTGTGCAGAGATCATGTCTGAGCCAGTCCAGCTGCCGCACCCTGACATCCTCACCTGTTAGAGAGAAACAGCCAAAAAAGCACACCACTGGATCGTATCGTATCGTACCGTGTGAAACACAGCAAAACAGGTAACCATGCACATGCAACTGAAGAATTATGGAACACAAGGAGAAATTACCAATTAGCAACTGGTGTCTGACATTGGCGTTACAAAAAAAGAGATAAAAAAGAAAGACTGTTTGTGGAAATATAGCTTTTTTTTGCATGGCATTGATCTAATTCAGTGATTACACTGTTACACTAATGCCAACAAATGGAGGTCTCCAGACGTCACTCTGGGTATTTTGGTTAGTAATGAGGGCCTGGGACTTCTAGTTTTAAGAGGGCGCAGGCAAAGCTTGGTCTCACAGAGCATGCATTAATTATGGTAGGGTATAATCCCTTTACTTTTAGTATGTCTTGTCTTATCTGTTGTGCCTGTGCACTTTATCTGTCTCACCGTGGGAGAGTGAGAAATGTCCTCTCGATGCCTTTGTATGTCTTGACGTGAAGAATTGACATTAAAGCCACTTTGACTTTTGACTTTTTGACTTACTGTTATTATTATGCTATTAGGCTACTACTATTATTATTAGGCTGTTATTATTATAAGGCTATAATATTATTAGGCCTGTTATCCGACATGTTAACCAATCAATTGATTTTGCATTACAGGATTGTGCAACTCACTGGGGCACAAAACAGAAAATGATCGATAGGATTCTGGAGCAAAAAGTCACAATTCGATGTGTCCTGACCGATGACCGTCATGCTCAACCCTCAACATGATGTTGATGTGTGAGAAGCAATCAATAAAGCCCTGAAGCCAGTCAGTGAGTCACTGACATTCTTTCTGGAGAGAACTGTCATGATGTTCTCACTTCTTCCTATGCTTCACTTGATAAAAATACAAAAAAATACATTTTGGACAGTTTGACACCAAGTTTGAAAGAAGGCACACTGTCATGATTAGAATCAAAGTCTGACAATGACTTAACCAAGGAATTAATGCGCTCATCCACATTTATTGATCTGCGCTTTCATAGGGATCACGACCCAGAGCTAGAGGAAATTGAGCAGAAGATAAAGGAGCAAGCTCTGACACACGGACAGCACACCCATCACAGAGGAGGAGGAGGAGGGAGAAGTCCAGCCACCCCCAAGAAGAACACGCTTTATCTCTGGCACCACTGGGCCAATTTTGATGAAGCTTGGGTGAATAATGAGTTGCCTTACAGGTGCGGCATTTACAAAATGACACTGATTGACCAATTGGATGAAACTTTTCAGACATTGAATAATTGTCACAAATTCACACAAGGAGGGGCACTACATCATTTGTGGGGGACAACATGTTTACTGTACATTTAATTTAATTGGTTTATTTTAGATTCAGGTTTATTTTTTCCTGACCAAGTGAATTGTATGCATTACAATGAGCCTATCTTCCGATTTCTACCTTTTCCAGCCTCCCCTGTATTGCACATATTTTACTAATCTGAGATTTGTTGACAAAGTTTGAGTTAGGAATTCTGACTGGGGTTTTTTGGGTGCACTGAGACACTGTAATATATAGGAGAGAAATAAGATATTCTTTCGTATTACATTACAAGAATTATTTAGTCATATGCCCACATATGGTCGCTAAACAAGAAGATTTAGACTTTCTAAACTGACGTTTTGGTCCTTAATGGAGCAAGCTTTGTTCCCCGTTTAATCCCATTCTCTAAATTGAGCTATTACGGCTGCAATAGCTCAATTTAGAAGAATAACCAATGAACCTCTAGAACGTTCTGCTCCTTGCAGTGGAGAATCGTGCAGATTTTATGGTCCGATCGATTTGACCCAAAGTATTCATATATCAGGGGTTGTGACATGATATCAACAAAAACAAAAAGCATCTGTTGTTTACAACCAAAAAAAAAGGTTTCTTAATTAGCAAATCCCCAGCCTGAACCGTAAGCAGGGGCAATATAACTGCAGTCATTGGGAACCATACTGCTGGCTGGGTTTCCTTCTCTGTTTTAAACCATCGATCTTGGTTTAGGACTGGGAGTCACGGTGTGTGCCCTCTCTTAGCAATCACTGACGTTCGTGGATCAATTAATTGATTGGGGTGAAGAGCAACAGAGTGAGTGCAGAGTGCAGTCGCCCGCCGCTGTCGTAGACATTTCCTCACCTGCCGGATCCTGTAGGTGTCTGTTCAATGTCAGATTCCTCTGGCACATGCTCAGTAGATCCTCCCCAACATCTGCAACATTGCAGAGACATCAGGTTTTAAACATTACAGAGACAGTGGGCTTTAAACATTACAGAGACATCAGGTTTTAAACATTACAGAGACAGTGGGCTTTAAACATTGCAGAGACATCAGGTTTTAAACATTACAGAGACAGTGGGCTTTAAACATTACAGAGACATCAGGTTTTAAACATTACAGACACTGAGCTTTAAACATTACAGAGACACTGGGCTTTTGCATTTCAGACACATTGGTCTTTTCCGGGGGAGTAAAAGAGCTGAGCAACAATTAGACACTAACTAGTACAGTCTCTGTGTTTGGGGCCTGTTTGACCAATAAACACAAGAGCATTTCTACGCAAGTGTGTTCATAGTCATACTGTATGTGATCGATAGGTGCAGTCGAATGAAAACTAGGTTAAAATTGCAATAAAAAAAACCAATAGCCCTTGAGTTGAGAATTGAGTTGAGGCAGTTCTGTAATTTAGGATGCAATATCCGTCCTTTACAAGCAGAGTGGATTCTAGTGGTCCCTGTCAGTGTGCAGTATTAGCCATTCAACAGTATAATGACCTTTTCTGCGGGAACAGTCCAATTACCTGCTTCAATAACCTTTAAATGTCCACCGACATTTCCATTTACAGCCCCACCTATATTTGTGTTGTTCGGGGCAGGCCCGCTTTTAGATGACACCAAATTACCAAAATGTTGCTACTAACATGTTGATTCACCTGGATAAGATCAAGACTAGAGTTACAGGAGAAAGAAAAGATGAGGATTATCTGTTGCAGTGTTCTTCCACACTGGTACTGGGGACCTGCATGGAGTACATACTTTTGTTCCAGCCCAGCACTCAAACACCTAGCCACTTAGTTAGTAAGGGCAGGTGCTCAGTAATGCCTCATTCATAAGATAGAGGGCGCTGTGATATGGAGTTAGAACTGTAACATGGCAATTGTGCTCTGAAACTTTTGAACCCTGTGACATCCATTCTTGAGGCACAACGCAACCTCCACACACACTTTTTTATTTGACATATTACATAACTGCACTACAGTTTTATTATTATTTATTTTTTTTACAAGAGAGCAGGGACCTGTTTTTGGCTGTGTTGAGCACCATAAAAGAGCGACCGGTGTGTTTGTTTTGTCCTTGGTGTTTACAATCAGTAAAACATATAAACCTTTATCTGTTAATACCCTTTCCCCAGCCATATTCATTGCATTTTATTTCCAGTTTATCCACCTTCAAAATGAATACCAGATCTATTAAACTAATACATTAAAGAACTCAAAAATAATTCCCCCAAAAAAAAGAAAATACAGTGGCACAGTAGCAAATCACTGCTTTCTAGTGATGCTTCTGCCACAGTAAATTGCTTGTGGTGGAGTAACTAATCACAGCACTTGTGGGGAAATGCTTATTTCCACAGGGCCGTTGCTCTCTTCACTGTAATTGGAGGGGATTGCCCTGGCCTCCAAGTGGCCTGCTCCTAGTTTCTAAGTGGATTGAAACGGTGTCTATAGAAACCCGTAGGATGGAGGCTACACAATAATTGGAGAATGGAGAAAGGCTATTGGGGAGGGGGAGTTGCTAAGGGCAACCGTACGCAGCTCTATAAAGGTGGATCTTGAGGCAGTGGCAGACAGGCTATCATACAAAAAGCTGACGGCTAGCATTCCAGCATCTTTCGTTCTGAGGGTACGAGTGCGTTGGCAGGAGTTGATCAGACCTGCTCAATACTCAGGTGTCGAGACCGTTAAGGGCTTTATATGTTAAAAGCAAGGCCTTGAAGTCAGTGTGCTGTTTTAATGGTCGCCAATGCAGGGTGATGGAACTGGGGTGATATGATCAAATTGTCCGGTTCTGGTGAGTCTACTCTGTTTACAAGAATCAAGGGTAGAAGAATCAAGCCCTTGTATACTGTAGGGTAGTGGTTCAACAAATAGTCCCTTACTCATAATGTGTGACAATAACCAATGACACATATTGGTGTACCGTCCCTTTAAGTACACACTGAAAGTTGCTTCTACGCACACATCTAGTGTTTGTTTTCATCTTGGTTACGGTTATGGTCACGGTTAAGGTGTGGGTTCCGTGGGGCTCCGTTGGTGGAGCATGGCAGTAACAGTGGGTTCTGCTATGGGGAGTTTTACCTGTGCAGTACACCGTTTTGGCCACGGTCGCCATGACAACACTGGTCAGCCCAGTTCCCGCCCCCAGCTCGAGGACAGTTGTTCCCCTGAACATAGTTGGCTGAGAGAGGATGAAGTCGGCCAGTAGGAACGCTCCACGCCAGACCTGGAGGAAAGTGGGATGGAGGGGAAAGGAACGGTAGGTTCAAAGGGAGGATAATAATGATAACAATTATAACATGCATTTATATTGCTTCAGTTTATTCAGTATATTGCTTTAAGTTACAGACGGGCAGGAAGGGAGGTAGAGAGAGTGGGTGAGAGAGGGAAAGAAAGAGAGAGAAAGAAAATGGCACTCACCTGTTTTCCAACATCCTCTAAAGATGTGGCCATGGTGTGCTCTGTCAAAGGCAAGTTACAGATGAAATACACACACACACACACAAACACACTGCGGTAGATTAGACTTGACTTTGCTGTCTCTCAGTCTCAGATCTTTCCTTACTAAGCTCTCAGGGATCTAACACAAGATATTCAGCCGCTAGAAGGAAGTGGTTATTTTGGAATCATTAATGGAGTGTTCTAGCATTGCCACCTTTGTTTGGTTCTTGATTTTCCTAATATAAGCTCTTAACATTGCACCGGAGTTCCATTGTCTCATGACAGATAGCATGACTCCGTCTATACTGATCTGTCTGATAACTCGCAAACAATTATAGGAAGGATAAAAAGTAGCCCGGCTGAAATATACACTATCAAAACGTTGTCATGGTTACAATGGGACAGACAAACCTTTGGGCCTCCAGCCAGTCTCAGCTATTCAACAAAACAATAAATCCATAAGTGATTTTATTATTGTTTTAATTGAGTTTTGATAGTTTGTAGGTTGTAATGCCACTGAATGCTGCGGTTGTAAGACAACGCCAAAGTTCAGGTAATAATGGGGTTCAAGATGAACCTCGTACCAATCCTGATGACATCTCTGGAGCACTGCTCTTCTTCTTCCTCTTCCTCCTCCTCCTCCTCCTCCTCCTCCTCTACTCCAGCCTGACGAAGGATGATGGGGCAGACCCTGTGTCTCTCCTGGTCTGACAGAGACTCTCTGGGCCTTAGAAAACAGGCAGTTAGCACAGCGGCTTGGCTTTTTGTATCTTGATCGATCAAATATAATAATATCATCACCATAACTGCTTTTATCCTGATAATCGCTGAAGTGAGTTAGCATTGATGGTCTTCCACCTACCTACAGTACCTTGTAGGCCAAACTGCTTAGGATTTCCATGGAGAATTTGTGATTTTCTAATTACTACTCTTGGCTTTGGGATTCACTGAAACAAGCATCACTATGTAGCTAGTTAGTTACCAACTGTGTTGAATTCGGTGAGGTAAATAAATACCATAGTCAACATTAATAAGAAAGTGTACACACACACACACACACACACACAAAATAAATAAATACCATAATGTCAACATTGTTACCACTCAGCTCAAAAAATAAATACCATAAAGTCAACATTGTTACCACTCAGCTCAAAAAATAAATACCATAAAGTCAACATTGTTACCACTCAACTTCCTATATCAAGTACTAACTGAGGGAGGACTGTAAAATAAAGTGCTAATCATTTAACTTACCCATTAATTTACAGTACAGAATTTACTACATATTTGAGATACATGATCAGATTGTAATTACACAAAAACAACCCATGAATTACTTGGATTACTTAGTTGGGTCTTTGGGATTCACTATAACCAGCATCGTTTGTTACGGAAGGTACCATTTGATAACATTTGGCCACATACTAGGTTGAATCCTTTCAACTGAGACCCCGTTTATACCTGGTCTTAACATGCATCAAGGGTCTACACCTCACAGAATGTCTAAACGGGGTCTAAGTACCATGAAGCGGCCATTGTCACCACATAATTTCCTAGTAGATACTAGACAGTGGAGACTAGTAGTACTGTAAGTTTAAGGGCAACCAACTTACCTGCGAGTCACCTCCAGGTCCCCATCCTCATCTAGGATTGGTTCTGCCTCTGCATCCGCCCCGCCAGCTTCCCCTATCTCACATCCTCCTCCCTTCTCCGTGTCACCGTCTAACTCTTCCTCTCCAGGGGGGGAAACAACGTCACATGTGTCCTCCTTCTCTCCATCCCACAAAATCTTGAACCTAGATATAAACACTGGGCAGACATATGCAATCCATTAACACCATGGGCACCTTGTGACACTTACAGTGCATTTGGAAAGTATTCAGACCCCTTAACTTTTTCCACATTTTGATATACAGCCTTATTCTAAAATGGAATAAAATTTTTTTTTTCCCTCATCAATCTACACACAATACCCCATAATGACGAAGCGAAAACAGGTTTTTAGAAAGGTTTGCTAATTTATTAAAAAAATAAAAAACTGAAATATCACATTTACATTATTCAGACGCTTTGGTATGACACTCGAAACTGAGCTCAGGTGCATCCTGTTTCCACTGATCATCCTTGAGATGTTTCTACGACCTGATTGGAGTTCACCTGTGGTAAATTCTATTTGCTACAGTAGCACTGGCCTCCCTGTTATTCTGATCCACAGTATCACTACGCCTGACTGGACCTATTCACCGCAGGACGGCCAGGCGGCGGACACGGGCAGCATGTAGGAAGCGGGGACAGCACTTCTGCTACTGTGCTGAAAGGTTTTTTCAAATGGAGCTGACAGTCACTTCACACTGCAGCAGGGAACACAATTACTGGGAGAGACTAAAAAGGAAACGACTGCATGACTGATTGAAATCAGCTGCAATAGGTCACAGAATGACACGAGCAATATTGAGCGTTGAATTTCCAGATGCTCTGTTTGCAATAAATGTCCTGCAATTTCCATTGCAGTGAAAAGAGGGCGCAATCCTGCACATAGTGCCTTGAGTTTTTAGGAAACATGTTTACATAAAAAAAAAACAGGGAGGCTTTATGGGCATTCTGTTACCAAACTATGAATCTTAACAGTTCTTAAAGTAAACGTGTTTCTGTTTTTTTTTCCAGTGGGAATTGTTAGAAGTAGGCGTGCTAAAAGGTGGACACATGAACACTCACCTGGCTGTCCTACGCGGTTGAGGCGTGCCATGAGATGTCGTGTGTTGGGTAATAGGAGGTGGATGTCCGACAGCACAGTGTCATGGTGAAAGATGACCCGGTCCATGGCTGACCAATCATGTCACCTCAAACTACAGGAGATGTCTCTGCAATATCTGCAAATTAAACACACACCTGTGAATGAGAGCATATCATTAATACAATACAGCACACACACATGGTTAGCTATACCTGGGCATGAGAGCATATCATTAATACAATACAGCACACACACATGGTTAGCTATACCTGGGCATGATAG
Organism: Argentina silus; assembly: GCF_951799395.1. NCBI lineage: Eukaryota > Metazoa > Chordata > Actinopteri > Argentiniformes > Argentinidae > Argentina > Argentina silus. Next base: position 19,882,347 of record NC_139663.1, read on the forward strand.
CATATAATTTCATGTCGTCTGCAAATACAGTACCAAACATACCAGGCCTATATACTAGCTTAATTCACCTTGGGAAAAATATATCAACCGCACAAGGACACAAACCTGATATCATTAGGCCTAGTATCACACCAAAATGACATATTACGTTGTTATTCATACATTCTCACATTTTGAAACAGAAAAGCTCAGCTGCATTTATAGCCTATTACTCTCCTTTCAAGTACTGAATAGGATTTTGTTGGTGACCCTGCATACGGGAAATGACAGCTGCTTTAAAATGTGCTGTTCAGGGAAGATTTTGTTGGTGTGCTTTTATTATGTTTTTCAGATAAAATGGCTGAATAAAAAGTTGTATAAGTGTAAGTTGTATAAGTGTAAGTTGTATAAACGGGAGACGCCAGAGCGAAGTCTCCACTCTCAAATTCATAGACAGACCTCTGCATGCAAATACTAGCCTGATAGTTCATGATAGTGAAATTACAGTTGTATTCAAAGCTATACATTCACTGAGACGAAGACAAGTCTGATCTAACTGGACACAAATAGCCTACTCGAATGAAGTATGACATAACTGTATTAGCTATATAACTAAACTAACCTGTCTGGGGCTGAGTGGGAGGTGACATTCAAACGCAAAGTATGGGCAGAGATTCTGAGTGGGAAGGTTCAGCTTGACAGCTACAGATACAGGTCAGGAACTGATCATTAAAACGCAAGCAAGCCCAAACATGGAATAGAAACATGTCATGCAGTCCGATGCAACGATATTTGTGAAACACTGAAATCAAATCTGAGTTAACAAAACTGAACACATTCTCACTTCCTAAGCTACGAACCTGTCTGCACCGTCCTATTAATAGTGTTGGGTGCAACATTCTAATGTGTCCTGCCAATGGAAAGAAACATAAACGAAGTTCCGCCGACACAACGGGGGCGTATTCAAAACCTTAATATGGGTATATTGAAGTGTCATTTTATGCTGTGAAACAGGGAATAACGCGCATTTAGATGCAAAATATCCTATTTATCTAGCCTGTGTGAACGAGAACACCTATCCATTACAAATAGGTGTATCGTATTGAACTGCTCCAATAGCATTCGAATGGCATTAGCGACAACTCGTTTCACTCAATGTTGTCAGGCTAATGTAAGGCGATGACATGATGTAAGGCCATGACATGATGTAAGGCGATGACATGATGTAAGGCGATGACATGATGTAAGGCCATGACATGATGTAAGGCCATGAATGTCTACGATGGCATTTTGACAAAGTAGGAAAGCAGAAAGTTAAATCAAATCAAACTTTATTTATAGAGCACTTTTCATACACGTATTCAGCACAATGCGCTTTATAGGAATATAAATAAAAACAATTAAAAGACAATGAGACAAAACACAAGTGCATAACAGTCACTCAAATGTAATAATAATAAGAACAATAATAATAATAATAATAATAATAATAATAATAATAATAATAATAATAATAATAATAATAATAATAATAATAAATAAATAATAAATAAAAAAACACCCGAAGTAAAAGCAAGGCTAAAAAGGTATGTTTTAAGATGCCTTTTAAAAATATCTGCCCCCCTCAGGTTCTCTGGCAGTCTGTTCCAGAGGCTGGGGGCATCACAACTAAAAGCTTCCTCTCCAAGCCTCTTGGTCCAGTGCAGAGACTTTATCCAGTGCAGAGACTTTAAAACTAGTTTGATGTGTGCTCTCCGTTTGGTCTTGGTCAGGACTCTGCTGACCTATAATTCTGTTCTATAATTTGCAGTCGACCAATAGCTTTCTTTGGTAGACCAGACAGGAGAGCGTTACAGCAATCAAGCCTGCTAATAAAAGCATGCATTAGCCTCTTAACTATGTCTATGACAATTATTTATTCTGAGTCAGGGGAGTATGGAGAACAATCAACAGCTTTTTGGTCTTTTTTCCTTTTCTTTTTTTTTTATGGTTTCGGACTTCAAACTTCAATAGCTCTTAAACCCAGCATGGAATCTCTATGACAATTATATATTCTTAATCAGGGGTGGAGGGAAAATCAACGCCTTTGATCAGTTAGTGACTAAAGGAAATAGCCTCAAAGCCTTCAATGGCTTGACGGCAGTTACAATCAGAGTTATTGTCCTCAAGACCAGTGCTCAGCTAGAGCTACATGGCCACAATCATCACTGTTCTATTGTGGGCTTGTCGCCTGTAGCATGGTGATGATCTTTCATATGTAGATGTGAGGATATGTAGACGTGCCTCAGGATATGGAGATCCATATCCTGATGGTGCACCTCGCCCGAGATGCACCACCCCTGGCCCGACATAGAATCTAACCCTAACCCTAACCCAGATCAGGGTTGGGGTCAATTCTGTGGAAATTTATGCAATTCAATATTTTAGAAGAGAACGTCCATTCTCAATTATTGTTCAATCAATAGGACATCAGAAATGAGATGTTTAGGTCGGATGGTTGTATATGACGTTTTTTAGAGGTCTTCAAGAAGATACCTAAAAAACATCAAAATCCAATCATACACAACATGTAATCACAATCACAACATCATTATGTTGTTATACAAGCAGAGTGGGTAGGGATTACACCTGCTACTTCCTCCACTGGCCACTAGTGGCCACTATGGAGCTTTTTAGTGTTATGTTCCTTGTGTCACCTGGTTGGGGGTAATTGGTAGCACCTGGGTCTCATTAGATTCACTTATAAGAATCTTATAAGCCTGGCTTTGTCTTTTCTGTTTGTTCTGTCTTGAGCCTTCACCATTGGATATACCTGTGTTTACAAGTAAAGTACCGACGTTGTTTTGATTATTGTAAACCTTGACTCCTTCGTCTTTCCTGCACTTGGGTCCACACCATACTACCCTGTTACAGAGAGGCGCAGAGACGCCATTCGTTCATAGCTATTTAAACTATCACACTGAGGGCTACATGGACATGATCAAGACGCTGTGTGGTAACTCTGACCCTGACCCAAACCCTAACCCAATGCCCATGCATAGACAGATGGCGTGAGATAAAAATGGAGAAGTCTTTTAAGGCCAATTCTAAGGCCTAGAATACACACAACACACTGGGTTACTTTTGGTTGATTCTGATGTACATTCTCTGTTGCTGCTGCTTGGGTTTTTAGGTTAAAGCCTCTGTGACTCAGTATCCCTCAGCATCCAAATAGGCACATGAGCATGCAAGGTGATAGCTGCATGAATAAAGAGGCCGGCGAGTGAATTGTAATTATCTCTGCCAGGAGTCCTGCCATTTCATTTCATATCGCTTAAGTGCACCTTTAAGAATTTTCAGAGGAAATATTAAATGTCACCTCAATTTGCATAAATTGGAATAGTACTGTAATTTTGGATATGATTTGATAGATATAGTGCATAGCACTGCCCTGAGCCAGGCGTTTATCCCACTTACTTATAACCTCCATTCCGTACTGTGCATTGATTTTCTATCCACCCCGATCTACATGTTAAAATGACAAGCATGCCTACTCCAAATTCAATGCAAAAACATGATTCTTCTTGAAGGTGTGGATTCATGACCTCAATTCAACACTGTCTACAAATCATGGAATCTCTACTCTGTATATCAGGTGCGTCTCATCTGAAACACTGTGCCACACTGCTCCCTCCTGGCTCTGCCTGGTAGGACAGTCTCCCTGCTGATCAATGGTACAGGACTTCACCAACGCACCCCGCGACACAACAACCTCGCTCCCTCCCTCTCTCACCCAACTCCCCTTCTTTTTGTCTCAGTCTTTCTCTCTTCCCACTCCCTCCTCTGCTTGCTCACTGTTTCTCTGCGCTCTTTATTGCTGTGATACACACTTTCTCTCTCTGCCTCTCTCTCACTGATGTGAGTCTCTCTTCTTCTATTCCATTTCTCCCTTCTTCATATTTTTCAATCTTCTCTCTATTTCCCCCTCTCCCTTTGTCCCCCGTCTCCCTCTGCCTTTCTCTGGTTGAAGTTCTGTGTTACTCTGCAGGATGAGACTGGCTTTCAGCACCTTGTCTGTGTTCGTGGGTGTGTTCGGAGTTATCAGCTTTGTCTTTCTGGTGGTGGCCATCGGGACTGACCACTGGTACATCATTGATGTCTCCATGTTGGAACACAACTCTACTTTATCTCTGAGCTCTCACACAGGACTATGGAGGACCTGCAACTGTAAGTCTGCTTTAAGACATGATATGCTGTGATGTGGTCATTTTTGGATGTTTTGATCCCAGAATTTCCTGAAAAGCAGTTTTAAAATTAAATTGTTGCTAGGAGGACAATCCTGGTTAATCAAGCTTTAATGAATAATAAACAAATCAGTTTATTGAATGAATAGATAAATTATTTAACCTACTTTTACTGGTACAGTATATGGCAGCATTTCATTTCTTTAAGGATTATGTAGACAAGTGATTCTTGGGACATGTCATCCTCTACAGTTCAAAGGAACTGCACATCGTTGGTCAACCCGTTTGGAAGTGGAAAGAACTACACAGATTCTGAGAATCAACTTTTACGTAAGCACAGTTAAACAGTTGTCAGTTTTGCTTTTACTGCTGTCATTGTCATCATCATCATCATCATCATCATCATCATCATCATCATCATCAATGTTGTCTAATCATTATCATGTCTTAAAAATATTTTTGTAGTACAGTAATACAAATACTGTACACAGCACTGTGTGTTGGTCAATTCAATGCAGTATATCTGACCCACACCCTCAGAACCACATCTGCACTGAGGTGGGAACCTTTGAGAATATGAATTGCCTCTTTACCAATAAGAATCACCCTCCTGCTGATGCTCCTGCTGACTAGTCCCAATATTCTGTCCAACCAATAACATGACAATGGAAGCATAATAATCATCTGTTACACTGATGTAAGCGATTGATCCTCCTCCAGCGATTAGCTTATCACTTGTGATGAGCCAGGCTTGATATCTCAATGTGTGTCCATATGAGTATTGCTAATGACTCTTGCCATTTTTTCCTTTTGTGTTTTAAGTGCACTGTACAGTTCATTTGTGAAATGAAATGCTATTGGATTGGGAATGGTTCACTATGTTAGTAGTACTGTTAGTATTTGAAAGTGGATGTATCCAATATGCACTGATCAGGGGACAAATCAAAATTGATCAAATGTATATATATTTTTTTTTTTACCATCAATCCATACACAATACCCTATAATGAGAAAGCGAAAACAAGTTTTTAGAAATGTTTGCAAATGTATTAAAATTGAAATACAGAAATATCTCATTTACATAATTATTCTGACTCTTTGCTATGACACTCTTAAAATTTGCTCAAATGCAAAAATGTCTTCCACAAGTCATTAAACAAGTTGAATTGAGTCCATCTGAGTGCAAGGATAATAGTTTTCGGAATGAATATCTTCTGTTTTTATAGGGTCTCTGGTTTGAATAGGAATCAATTACACACTGTATAGATTAGGATGTCACTACCAACTCATTTCATAATTTCATTTCATTTCATAATATTTCATAATTGTCTCTTGATCCTGACAAACTCCCCAGTCCCTGCTGGTGACAAACATACCCATGACATGATGCAGCTACCACTATTCTTTACAGAGGGATGGTGCGGAAACTGCATTGCATATGCTGGATTTGCACTAAACTCATTGCTTTGTAGTAAAACCAAATAAACACATTTCCAGCCACTTTCTTTGCTGTATCACTTGAACACTTGGCGACAGACCAATTTTGTAGAGTGACTGAGATGATGCTGTCCCATCTACTGTGCTTTTTCCTCTCTGTCATTCAACTTTGTAGATTTTTGTAAGTCTCCCCAGGCACGTTGCAAGTGGCCCAGCGTTTAAAATGGGGTGTCACAAGCATTTAACCCTAGCAGCCAACTTCCCAGGTGAGAGAAGTTTGAAATGCTAGGCGAGTGACAGGCAACCACGGATCCTGAGGCCGAACGCAAGCAGCTAGAGGCTTCAGGTTTTTTGTAATCACATTTGACAACCCTTCTCTTCGTAAAACTAGTTTCCTGATTTTCTAGGATATATCGTACTTTAACTGCAGGGATCTGAAGACAATCGGCGCTCCTAGTGTTGAGTGTCTGGAGCGACCGAGTGAACCCTTTGACCTAGTGACTTGCCGTTGCCGTGACGTTGTAGAGGCACCTACAGACACTTTATTTGTTCGGATCGGCCAAGCAGGGAGGGACATATGGCTCTCCAAAGTCAAGTAGGCAAATCCGAGGAGTCGTTCCACTGAGAGACACACGTTTTTTCCACTTGGCTCTGCCAATATGCAAATCATGCCTGTGGTACCTTCACAGCCTGAGATGCAGCAAATGGTCATACTTGGATGGATGTTGTGTGTAACATGGATTGTAGATGGATTGGTGAAAAAAGTGATTTATCTCAAATGATCTGAGTTCTGTTTGATTGATTGAATTTAAAACATCTTATGGAATCATAAAAAAAGTGGGATCTGATTTCTGTTGAACATGTCAAATGATTTATATCTTATATGATTGATATAACACACATTTAATATAATTTAATAAGGAAGAAATATACAGCCACTTTGTTGATAATGAGGTATAGCGATTGAACCACAGACAACACCTCTTAATAAAAATAATTTATCATCTTGTCACACACCGTGCTTTTGTATTGATTTACTGATTGAAGACTCACTGTCACCAACACCCCCAGCCTGGTTCAAGGACATTTTTAGAGCAGAAGAAACAGCAAATGGTTTGGAAGCGTATAGCACAATTGCAGGTCTTGTTTGGCAAAATGTGTGGAATTAACACATAAGCAGCAGAAGCTTTTGTCTGGGGAGGGAGGCATAGCAGTGTTAATTTCGTCAACGAAAATAATAACACAAATATTTGTCAAACACCTACGAGACCATAACTGACTAAATAGACCCAGACAAAACAATAACTAAACAAACTAAACAAAAAAAAAAGTAATTCTGGTTGACTAAAACGACGAGATGAGACGAAATTATTAGGACTTTAAATACAAATTAACATCTGAATAACATCTGAATAACCAAAGCATTTGTAATTGCAACAATTTTCTGGGAGAAGTGGTGCATTATCTGGAAGAAGTGCAGGGGTGCCATGACTCTACCAAGAGGCTGTGAGGTGACACAGCCTCAGAAACTTGGTTGCATTTGCAGCACAAAAGCCGGAGTTTCCACACCTGTTGAACCCCAGAGCTGTGCCTTATATGGAGCTCAGAGTCATGTGTTGTAGCCAATCACAAAGCAAGTGTTGAGAGGCATGCAGGGCCACACCACAGAGGTGATACAGATATAGACCTCTTAACTAGCCACAGACTGTGTGTGACTGTGGGGTTATAGCCTGATGCCTTTGCTCTCCGTGGTAGAGCTCTGCTGCTCCACAGCTGCCTCAGGGGAATTAGAGGGGTTTTCTACCCAAGCAGCGCACACACACACACACACACACACACACACACACACACACACACACACACACACACACACACACACACACACACACAGGCTCAGGCTCAGGAGTTATGAAAAGGTATTATTTACTTATTGGACCAACCCTTGATGACAGCACCCAAAGGTGACACATTCATAAGAACTATACTGTAGCGAACGGCGGGGCAGAGCAGCTTGCCTTAAGCGGGTATCGAACTCGCAACCTTCCGCTTACAAACCGGCCGCGCTAGCCACAACACCAAGAGAGTTAACTCACTTGGCGGAGCTGCTAACGGGCCTTACACAGGGTCGTTACAATACTTTTTTTATCAGTGTGATCAATGGGCAATACACATTGTACATTGACATATTAAGACAATACATAAATCATATTTAGATAGTTACAGTACACAATTCTAAGTTTCAATTATATCTGACCATGACCTGATAGTTCCACGTCTGGCTCCATGTAGCCTAGCCGATGATCTGATTTTAAAGTATGTGGAACATACGGAGTGAAGAATGTGAAGCATACACAAAAGGATCTACTAATAATTGTTGATTAAATAATTGTATGTTAAGAATGATTAAAGTGTGGTGTTAAGAAGTTTGGTTTTATTTGTTGTTTTGATAATGTTGTATGACCAAGAGTCGAGGGACAGGGCACTTCCTTAAAGCAACTTAGCTTAGCAACTTAGCTGAGTCACGGTGAGCATGGTGTCCTCAATCGAACTCAGGAGCCCCACTTGAAGTGAGCACTATGAAGTGAGCATGGTGTCCTCAATCGACCTCAGACCAGTCCAAGGGAGAACCCCGCATGGAAAGTACCTACAATCCCAGTGCAAAACCGCAAATCACCATGACCGCATGGGATGTTGTTACGTCCAGAGGAGGCCATAGGAGGAGTTGGGGTCGGAACAGAGTATATAAGGTGCTGTTCGGAGCACAATCGACGGAGATCAATCCCCGCTAAGGAGCGTTAAAACCTCTGCTGCGGAGCGTTAAAACCAGAAGATCCCGAACCACCGGAGGGAGCGCGCTGAGACCCGAGGAGTCCGTTCTGTTCAAGTCGTGTCGTGGGGTAGCACATCGCCAAAGGTCACTCCGACCAACTCCGGCCGTGGATCCCACAAAGACACCTGTACTGGGTCTTGAACAGCCTGGCGGCTGTTAAGGAAGGAGCTCCCCCGACATACTCTGAAATCTCAGCCGTTGTTTTTCTCTCAGTACTAGGCATGCCCTTAACTGTTTGAGGCGGTGGTTGTGACTAAGACATTGCTCGGGGAAGAAAACCTTTCTTCACTTGGAAGGGGAAGCGAGAGTCGTGTTTCTCGGCCGAGGGCACGAACCCATTCCATCGACACTGCCGGGGCTGATAGAGGGGCTGATTCCGTTTGACGGAGGCGCTGCCGCTGACACTATTGGGTCCTCTCCTAAAACAATCATTTCAGTAGGACAGACAGAGTAGGGAAAGTGGTAGGATTTTATTTTTTGCTAAATTTTTATATTGCTATAATTTTTATTAATGCTATAATGCTGTCTGTAACCCTTTAGATATATTCTGCTATGCTGTAATGCTTTAAGCCCAAATAAAGATCTAACCTGCACTTAAAGCATCTATAAAATTGTATTAAGTATATTAGTCACTTAAGATATTTACCCTCCTTGCTAATAGTAAAATATTAGATTCATAGCGCATTATAGGAACTGAATGGTTATTCTAGCCTCTAATATTATCTCCTTTGGGTCAATTGTCCTTACTGATAAACTAATTGTCCGCAACCACAACAACTGGCACTCATTTTAGATTAGAGCTGTCGTTAACTATAGGGGCTTTTCATGCTATGCAAGTCTTAGTGGGTTATTTATGTTTGCATAGTGTGGAGAGAGGAAGCAGGGGAGACTATGGGATGTAGATTGTTAACAGCGGAGTGAATCTAATTGACACTAGCCTAGAGAGTCCTCTTAGGGAGGTGCCCTTCAGGCTAAAAGATACCCGTTAGATGGAGAGCTAGACTGGGACTCCTGTAATGGGCCAATTGCCGGGAGACACAACTGAGCCACAGAGGAAAGACTGATTGCACAGCCTTGCTGAGGCTTACGGGAATATACTGTATGTGTGGACACATTCGCTCTCCCTCATAGCAGATATTCTCAAAAAGAAATTGCTGTTGTCAGTTTTCCTATATACCTAGAGTACACAGGTGATATTAAAACAGCACAACAGATACACACACACACACACACACACACACACACACACACACACACACTGGAGCCTGAAAAAGCTAATAACGGGAATAACCAGTTAAAGTAATTTGTGTTGTGGCTCCTTGGGGGGATCCAGACACACTCCACCTCCGGGCTGGCAGCGTCCTGGATGCGTCCTGGCGTTCAAGGGTGCATTCCGTCCTTGGAGCTGGTTTGGAGACTGCATGATGTAGAAGGGGTACATTCTTGTATCCTTACAGATTTCAGTTCAGACCAGACAATCGGGGCATTTTGCAGGGCCGCATAGTAAGGGGTGAACCGAGTTGACTGAAAGAGATCTAAAGTTTACAAATGTAACTGAGGTTCTCTGATGGAGAAGAGGGTGACGCCTCACCTCATTGCCCCTCTCGCACTGAGCTCGTAAAGAGTGGTTCACAGGTGTTGTGATAGATACTTATATATAGTCACACAAAACAAAGTCGCTGTGTGGTGTTTTGTACCACTAATATGCTTAAAAACCCTGAATTTAAGTTTTATGTCAGTTGATACAGATTTTAAGCATAATTTTCACTGTTCAATTCTAAGAGGAATGGGTTTCGGTGTGACGTGTTGTGAATTGTATAGATCTGCGACGTTATCCATTAGAATCAGTGAGCATGTTCCACAAAGGAGAACACTCCTGAGTGGGCTGAGATGCAATCACAAGTATTTTCTCTGTCAGCTCAACTGCATCTCATTCTCATGTCAAAGACATACGCCACACCACAGTTATCTGTATCAGCACCCACTCCAACTCTTCCTCTTTAACTCACGCGTCTTAAGCTGGGTAAAGTGATTGCCCTAAATGTGTAATTAAATGAACCAAAACATTTAAGGGAGGGGGATACCTAGTTGTTGCTCTGTAGACAGATTTGGTGGCACCAGCCATGTGATTTAAATGTGGCTGAGACAAAGACAGGGATCGTCTGATCTAATCCATTGTGAATGGTGAGTCATTGGCTTTGAGTCATTGGCTTCAGGGATTGGAACGAGCATAAACTCATATTGCGTATTCTTAATGGAATCTAGGATCCGATGTGATGGAGTGTCTGTCACATAGGGATGAGCAAATCATTATCAATGTTTATTAACCATAAAATATATTTTGGAGTTAGATATAACGTAATGATAACTTGTGTTAGTTGGTCATGTGACCACTTGTGTAGAGTCCGCTTTATCATGTCCATCTATAACCGTCTGAAGTTGTACTGGGGAATAAATGCATGTCTTTATTCTTAACGTCTAGTCCTTTATCTTTCTTCAGTGTTCTTATCCCAATTCTTCATCTTGACAGGTGTTTCAGATTCATTAGATGTGTTCTGTCACTTCATTTGTGCAAGAGAGCTCTCAATGTCTAATATTAATTCTTTGTGTCTGCTATTGGTGTCTGTGAACATGAGGATGAAAGACACATCAATGGAAGTCAGGGAAGCCATTATGAGGCTGAAATATTAGTAGCGCTGCTACATACTGTTGTATAAGTACCGCACACTAACTGATTGCGCCACAGAAGCCTATGGATTTGAAAGGCCTCGTCATATAACTTTGTTGGAAATTATTCCAATAATCCCTGGTCTCAAGGAGGCTCTCTTCATTACCAAATCGCCCGGCTAGCTCAGTCGGTAGAGCATGAGACTCTTAATCTCAGGGTCGTGGGTTCGAGCCCCACGTTGGGCGAAGGTTTTCTCCAAGCAAACGTGACTCTGCAAACTGCTATCAACCTCACATCCCCCTTGAAAATTCAGCCAACTTTCAGTTACTGGTGGAACGTGTGCGGGCCTTCAAGCCATGAGTTCAGTCTTTCCAGCTAAATGCACAGAATAGTGCGATTTGATTGTGCATGGTCTCTCTGAAGGGAAGGAAGCCTTGGAATCTCTTCAAGTTCAATCTGCGGTGCTGTAATGGAAAACATTGTTTTTAAATGCTTTGACCACTTTCTGTAGGCGCTGTGGCTTAGCTGGTGAAAGCGCCTGTCTTGTAAATAGGAGACCCTGGGTTCGAATCCCAGCAGTGCCTGTTTTATGACAGATGCATGGGCTTTTCTCTTGCGTGCTTCTCATTGTCGGCCAAAGTCAAACAGAAGATCACCGATTGGTTCTTACCCTAACCCTAACCGTCCTAACATACTGTGAAAACGTAACGTAAACGTCATCAGACAGACAGACTTTCAAGGGAGAGATTGTAACACCTGCACGTTCTGAAAGATGTTACAATCTCCCCATTGAAAGTCTGTCTGTCTGATGAAGGTCACATCATGTTTTATATTGTAATGATAAATCTAGGATGTTTAAATGGAGAGAGTGTCGCTTCTCACCTTCACCTGAGCATATTCCACATGCTGAAACCCCCCCCTAGGGGTAACATTGCCACTACAACTTTGACACACGTACCCCAACACTTACTTAATTAGTTCTGTTAAAGCTGGACCCAGACAGTCTCTAGTTGATTTTCCGTTGTCAGCTAAAATCAGACTCTGGGTGTCATTTTTGACCCCGGATTTTGGTATTGCACAATAATCAGATTTTTGAGTCCATGTGTATTTAATGGATTTCTCGGGTGTAATTTAGCTAATATGCGTTCGTATCGAGCTAGCTTCATGTAATGTAGAGAGTCACTACAGTATTTATCCATTACTATTACTCATCATAATTCAGATTATTGCACAATATTGTAACGACCCTGTGTAAGGCCCGTTAGCAGCTCCGCCAAGTGAGTTAACTCTCTTGGTGTTGTGGCTAGCGCGGCCGGTTTGTAAGCGGAAGGTTGCGAGTTCGATACCCGCTTAAGGCAAGCTACTCTACCCCGCCGTTCGCTACAATATCAAAACCCAGAAATAGACGCTCCCCAAGCAGCTGAGCACACTGAATTTGATTTCAGGTGACACCATAAATGTGCCTTTTGAGGTAGCAAACTTTTAAAGTCCCCTGGAGCCACAGAGTGTCTGCTTGTTTTGTCCTCTTCAACCCGTTGATTCAATTTTTTTTTAGGGGTGAGCTATGTTCCAAATGTGCACATTAAAACAACGTTCATCGTCTGATCGCCTTGATAACGGGACATCTTTTAAACTTGCGACTGTGTCTCTCAATGTTGGCCACCGCTATTGTTCATGTGTCAGGTTTTTTTGTTTGTAATGTCATCAATGTGAGAGTGATTTACTGTTAAGTCATGAATGTCTACCCATGCATTCCCATAGCTCTTCGAGGGGTGTGCAGCTTCTGCAGCGTCTCACTGGGTGCCTAACCAAACCATTTGTTGTCATAGTAACATCCCTGTTGAAAGCACTGGTGAAGTGAATGTTGACTGGAGAGAAAGAAACGTTCAGCGCTGCTTAAACAATAACTAACTCTGTATTTCTCTAATGCTGGCAGGCGGCGTTGAGTTGAACATTGTTTGAGATTTCACACACACACACACACACACACACACACACACACACACACACACACACACACACACACACACACACACACACACACACACACATAGTGTTAATGTAGTTTGTATTTGATATTCGAGATGTAAGACACCAGGCAGGGCTGACCTTACACACACTTGGGCTTTCTATACGTTGGTAAAGTGATTGCACAACAATCAGAGAATACTATGACAACGAAAATATCTGGAGACAAACAGAGCAAGCTTGATAGAAAGCTTAAGTTTAGAGGATACCGTAAATACAGCTATCTTCGCTAGATTGTTGAACTTTACAAATGATCAAATTTGTGTTTGATATTCGAGATGTGTGCTAGTACAGGTAACGTGGCTAACTGTGACCACTCGCTAACACATGAATCTTCTATCCTGCGCAGTTTTACTGTCTCCGTTTCTGGAATGAAATAACAAAAACCAGCAGGCACTTTGACTACCAAGGACAAGGACGGGAGATCCACATAATAAAATATCTCATTGTGAAAACCATGTTCCCCTCCTTCCCTGACTTTTCATAAATGTCTGTTTTTAACATAAGCTCACCATAGCTTTACCCTCATCATGGTGATTTGAAATTGACCTTCCAGTTATGAATGTCTAACAGTTATTAATGTCTTACAGTTATTAATGTCTAACAGTTATTCATGTCTTACAGTTATTCATGTCTTACAGTTATTCATGTCTTAATGTCTTACTCATACTGTAACAAAACAAATAAAACAAAAAACTAAATCTTAAGACGCCTGGAATATTGCGCAATAAAGGTGCATTAAATAAAAAGAGCCATCATAACATCTTCCGGAGATAAAGCTAAAAAACACTAAGTGGAAATACAGATTTAATTTAATCCATATTCTTATCTGACGGTTTAAGCTATTTAACTGATAGCTTTAACACTTTTTTGGAGTACCACATTTAATATTTAAGATCACAACAAATGGTAAATGTATGATCCTGAGGGAGTAATGGAGGTTGTGTTGTTTATTAAATATTGTGGTGAATATCATTGGAAATATTATTCAGTCCAATAGAAGAGCCAAGTCCATCCAACTCCAACAACAAGTCTGATATAAAGGTTTTGAAGGTGTTGCCTCCATTCATTCCGCACCCACAATCGATTACATTATATTACCTACTGGACAGCTTATAATTACTAATGCCAACGTCATAATGTGTTGATAAGAGGAAATGTACATTTACATTAACTGGATGGAGTCATCCATAAACCATTCATGTAGGCCTGTGTAACAGACCAATTGGGTAGCTTATTGCTGTGTTAATTTTCCATGCTGTAATATAAAGTGTAAAGGTGTAAAGTACCGAAATAGCTCCTGATTTTCCTTTTTTTTTCTGTCTCATTTTCTAATGCCCACAAGAAACTTGTGAGACAAACTGCCCTGAAATCCATTGCAAACTGCTCTAGTCCTCCGGTCGGAGAGATATTGAACCCATTCCTCATCACCTATTTTGCCATCAACATCATTCTGGGTCTTCCCACCAACGGCTATGTAGTGTGGCTGATGACCGGGTCTCTCTGACACAGTGCTCTCTGATTGCTTTGCTCTCAACATGGCTGTGTCTGACATCCTCTATTGCTACTGTCAGCTAGCCAAGACAAGATACAGAGCAAGCCATACCAGCTAACATTACCTTATTGTTCTTACTTAGCTAGCCTGCTTCTGTCCAAGTTCAGTGCCAGCTAGTCAGTTAAATTGGCTATTAATTAATCCTGGCCAGTGGTCATCAACAACAACTGGCTGCCCTGTACATGAGCAACATGGACATAGTCATGGCATTACCTATGTCTCCACCATAGTGGGCCAGAGTTAAACAACAAACAACTAGCTAGTTTAACATAATATTAAGGCAGGCTATAAATAGCCCACAGTTCAGCCCCATAAATGTTCACATTGCTCATAGTGAATAATACGATGGGGCTATATCCTACGTTAAGGAACTGGGTGAGAGAGTTGGCAATTTGCTGTGGGCCAGCTCTGGTATGAGAAATGTGGCCCTGATATGTTTCTGTAGTTACTGTGGTTGGGACCTGGGCCAAATCCACATGCTTGCCATGGTCCGGCCTTTTTATGGCAAAGATAAGGCTCAGGAATGGTCCCTGGGAACAAAGTTGTATCTGGGCCACATCCGGATGCCAGTAGAAAACAGATGTGGGCCAGATCTGGGCCGTCATTACTCTGCTGACTCTGATTTTTTAATGGATAATACAATGGATAATCTCCTTCTCTCTCTCTTTCTCAGACATGCATGGGACATTCATCGTGCTGCTCCCTCTCAGTGTGATCATCATGATAGTCGGGGGGATGCTTGGCTTCATTGGTCTGCTGGCGCGGGCCTACCTGCCACTGCTGATGACTGGACTCCTGCTACTACTGGGATGTAAGCAACCTACACGTCTTATACACTGAGCTCAAGACCTTACACAGCCTATCAGCTATTAATGATGACCAAAGTCCTGCTCCTACTGGGATGAAAGCACCCTAATCCTATTCACTGAGAGAGAGAGAGAGAGAGAGAGAGAGAGAGAGAGAGAGAGAGAGAGAGAGAGAGAGAGAGAGCTCAGAGTGGGAGCTGTCCATTGTGCCTCATGGCGTCACTCCCTGGAGACCTTTATTTAACCAGATAGGTCAGTTGTTATTTCACCTTCATTTAACCAGATAGGTCAGTTGTTATTTCACCTTTATTTAACCAGATAGGTCAGTTGTTATTTCACCTTCATTGAACCAGATAGGTCAGTTATTTCACCTTTATTCACCTTTATTTAACTTTATTTATTTCAATTCATGGACAACTTAGGCTTGCTTATATACAGTTAGACTGGGTAGCCTACTACCTGTTTGCTGAAATGTGAGAGGGAAGTTTATTTATTGCGTGGCTCAACTCAAGCACTTTCTCAAGCACCTTCTATTATTAGGAACCCCCTATTCTCAACCACTATACTGTATTGGACTATAGTGGTTTTTAATTTATTTAATTATTTTTTTCAATGAAGCCTGGGCAAATTCATACGTTTCACAGTGTGGCATTGTCTTACGTTGGGTGTCCTCAATCTTGTGCGACGCCGCTTCGCCTACCTGAGCTACCTGTCTTATAAATTGTGGAACGATTCTTGATTTTTTAAAGATTTTCAGCATCCGCAGAAATGTAGTGCCTTCACATCAGAAAATCAGTCCCCGTACACAACGGTTCAACATGTACCGTTACACCACCAGTTGCTACACGAGTAGCTTTGGAATGTAGAAAACAGTTTTGGTGCTTAACAGAGCTAGAAGCTACTTGCCCTGTTTACTTTCATTATATCTCCTAGTTGAGTGATCGTGGATGCTGGACACTGAATACCAAAGGTATAAAAACACTTAAAATCCATCTGGGTCAATTGTCAACATTGCAGATATATCTTAAAACTAATGTAAGTGTCAAAATAGTGAACCATACCTTTAAAGAAACAATTCAAATTAAACAACAAGGGCCAAATCAGGGACAAAATGTGTTTCAATTGATTCTGTTGGTCCTAAGTTCCGTGTTTCCCCATGCACTTCAGTATTGTCACGCCCTGGGTCTGCACATGCAGCTCCTATATAACGTGGATTAATACCATTATTCTCTTCACCGGTAGTTCAGTAGAACAGTGCAGTTCTCCTCAGCCCCTTCAAGGAGTTCCACAGCAGCATACATAACTGTCAATGAGGCCGGCACATCAGACTTAATCAGATCCCTGTCCGAGCTCTAATCCTGTTGTCATGTTGAGAGCTTGTTTGAGACAGGAGCACATTTCCTCCCATTTATTAATTAAACTCTGACCCATGCAGTGAATGAACAGTCGCCTTGGAAACCATTAGATCCTCTTTCCCCGCTGCATCTGTAATGGGGAGTTAAAGTGTGTATGACGCACATCCAGAAGTATTTGTATCTCGGCTTCAAACACATGTGGTCTCAGGTGGCCTCACCCTGACTGATAAAAACACTGTAAAAGGGTTTGAGATAATCTACTGTATAATCTACTATCTACTGTATAATCTACTATCTACTGTATATACTGCATCTATCTGTCTCTCTGCCCTGGTGAGGATGCAATTTAATGTGATCTGCCTCTTTAAGGTTAATTCATGCTTTTTAATACGTGTCAATCGACAAAAACGGCGTCAGTTCAAGAGGTGTGTGACACCCCTCTGCGTCATTTCTTGTCAGCAGTGTAGATCGACAAAGCATAAATTAACCTTCAGACTACACACATGTGTTGCCAGTGCTGCCTTTTGTTGAAACTGTTTTGCCATGTTATGTCTCAGTAAATATAAATGCATTCAAGTATCTGTGCAATGCACTTTCCTCCCCAAAAAGTTTTTTTCATAATTTAGTATTTTAAATAGCAGTTTTTGTGTGCACTTAATTTTTCTATGGCCACTTATGCCAGGAATCCAGGGGCGTGGCCTTGCACGATAGATTAAGTTAATGTAGCGTAATCTAGCTAATGTAGAGAACCTAGCAACCTAACCCTGGCATCTGAATGTATCATTCAAACTAACAAGCAACCTTACCTTGTAAATCTGGACAGGTCTTGAACAAATAAGAGACGTTTTGTTGAATTAAGTGTGAGGTGACGTCAGCTTTACTTCAGGAAATCGCAATGCACTTCCAAACCACTACTTTCAGATGAGAAAGGGAGGGACGAGTGGGACGAGGGGGTCGAGTCAACAATTATGATTTGTCGGAATATGAGCTTATAAAACAATGGTTTTCAGTGCACAGATACTTTTTTGGTAGTAAAACAAAAACAATTAGTTTTACACCTTTTTTTGCATCCAGAAAAGGCATAGTTTGAAAGCCCAGCAAACTCTCGTTCTCCTCTTCTCCGTCCCTCTTCTGAATTTCTCCCTCCCTCCCCCTTTCTCATTTGTATTTAACAGCCTTTATTGGCACGCAAAACATGTGTTTACTGTTGCCAAAGCAACAGTCACCAGAAAATCACCCAGAAAGACAACCAGAAATTGATGACCAATGTCTCTTCCCCCCTCCCCCCACCAGCGCTGACTTCTCTGACGGGGCTGAGCGTGTACATGGCCTACTCTGCGATGGTCTTCAGGTTGGCCCTGTGCATGTCGGACCAGAAGACCCTAGAGGGGGTGCACATCCTGTTCGGCTGGTCCCTGACACTGGCCTGGCTCTCCTGTGGCTCTGAGTTCCTCACCTCCGCCGCCTTCCTCCTGGCCTGCAGGACCCTCACCCAGCAGAGAGAGGAGCAGAGACTTTGAAGTGGGTTTGGGGGGGTAGAGAGAGAGAGAGCGAAATGCTGAAGGTAATAGACAGAGGCCGGGAGAGATGAAGAGAGAGAAGCCGTTGTGAGAGACAGCGAGAGAGAGAGAGCAATGCAGAGAGAAAGTTATAGGGAAAGGCTGAGACAGATAGTTAGAGAGAAGGAGGTGAAGAGAAAAAGACAGATGGGCAGAGAGGAGGCCATGCGGGTGGGAGGAGGCCATGCGGGGTAGAGGAGGCCATGCGGGGTAGAGAAGGAGAAAACACAGAGAGGCGGAAGTTCAAGGCTGTGAGAGATAAAGAAAGAGAGAGATGAAGAGAGTGAGAGAGGGGGGTTAGTTTGAGAGGCTGAGGGAGATGGGGAGACCAATAATGGAGAGGAAGGGGCAGGGAGAGCACTAGCTGAAAGCAATGATGAAAGGAAAAAGGAAAGTGTTTAAGAAAGAAGGAGAGGAAGACAAAAATAAAAAAATAAAAAAAATAAATGAAAGATATCTATAGCTACACAGTGAATGGGAGAGATGGGTATGAGAATACCAAAAGCAATGAAGGGACGTACCATGAAAGATGAGAACATGAGATAGGCAGATAAAGGCCTGAAAGGAATTATAATTTATTAGAGCTTGTAAACAGGCGGTGGCACTTCAAACAGGAGTAGACAGCTTTGGTGACCCACAGTAGAGATACTCAGCCCATGGAACATACATCAAGAGAGATGTCCAAAAATCTACTTCACTTTAATAAAGTTTGAATAGCTTTGAAAAGCAAAAAAGGGGCAGACAGAAAGATAAGGAAAGAAAAGGACATAGTAGTACGTAAATAAAGCAGTGGAACATCTCAGGCCATGAAGGAAAGAGGATAAAAGGAAGGAGTAACCCTACTCAGACATAAAGTGATAAAAAGGACAACACTCGCAGGAACACACACACACACACACACACACACACACACACACACACACACACACACACACACACACACACACACACACACACACACACACACACACACACACACACACACACACTGAATCACATCAAGCCCTTGTAGTCTGTTCTTGGTCTGTAATTTCCTTTGAAGTTAGATATGAATTCAGCCTGGTTTAATTGCAAGGTCAAGTGTGTGGTTAATTGGTACGTACAACACAGTGAGGTTAGCCAACTCATGCATACAGAGATGCCAAAATATCCCTTCTGCTCAACTTGAAGCAGAATTTTACCCTGTAATCCAGTGGTTTTGTTGTTTAAGCGAGGAGACGATTGGAAGAGAAAATGGCTGAGGAGTAGTGGTGATTGGGACGTCCTACCTACTTCAGCGTCATATGCTGCGACAAGCCACGTTCATTAAAGAGGGGGGGAAAATGTGATGCATATGAATAAAATATATGAAAATGCTCAATGATTATCAGCATTCAAAAACAAAGTGAAATGTGTAATTTATGTAGGCATTAATAAAGATTCTCTGCAAATGATTTTTTTTCATTGTGGTTATTAGCTGACTATTCAACTGATTGCATCTGGCATCAGACCTGAGACAAGTGATTACCATCAGGCCTACATACATTATTATTATTATTTATTTATTTAACTTCCACTAATCAGTCATTTTCACACTGTAGCTTGCAATGGTGCAAAGAACACTGATTATTTTTACATGAAGAAGTAGGCCTATCCCAATCCAGCGCCTCTACTTGCCTACTTCATGATGGACGCATGGTTTGTTCTCTTCGCATTGTCGGCCAAAGTCAAACAGAAGGTCACCAACAAACACCTGACCACCATCCAACTGGCCTTTCCATTGTTTTTTAAATGCATTGCTCATGGTCTGTGGGCGCTGTGGCTTAGCTGGTGAAAGCGCCTGTCTTGTAAACAGGAGACCCTGGGTTCAAATCCCAGCAGTGCCTGCTTTATGACAGACGCATGGTTTGATCTTTTGCGTGCTTTGCATTGTCGGCCAAAGTCAAACAGAAGGTCACCAATTGGTTCTTGCCCTTGTTAATACCAGTGAGGATCAACTCAATGCCTTACGTGTGAGGTACGCCGACAATGTAAACAGTCCATGGCCGTGACTCAACGTTCATACTGCAAGCTATTTTGTTGGAATATAAATATGCAGGATGCTGCATACATTGTTATGAAACAGTAAGACTTAAATAGCATGAAGTACAATAACTTTCTGGGATAAACTTTTAGTAATCAGAAGACAGTATGAATAATCTGTCAAGGCCCGTGAGAGGGTCATTTTCTCAAAATGTGGCAGTTTACGGAAAAGTTTTGCTTCTGGTGAGGCTCGAACTCACAACCTCGGCATTGCTCTGCTACATACTGTTGTATAAGTACCGCGCGCTAACCGATTGCGCCACAGAAGCCCATGAATTTGAATGGCCGAGTCATATAACTTTGTTGGAAATGATTCCAATAATCCTCGGTCTCAAGGAGGCTTTGGACAATACCAAGTGGCCCGGCTAGCTCAGTCGGTAGAGCATGAGACTCTTAATCTCAGGGTCGTGGGTTCGAGCCCCACGTTGGGCGAAGGTTTTCTCCAAGCAAACTGCCATCAACCTCAGATCCCCCTTGAAATTTCGGCCGACTTTCAGTCGCAACAAACACCTGACCACCATCCAACTGGTGGAAGGTGCGCGGACCTTCAAGCCATGAGTTCAGTCATTCCAGCTAAATGCACAGATTGCGCCATTTTGTGGGCGGGTGACTTTGCCTGTTTTCTGGCGCTGGTGGGATTCGAACCGGTGACCTTCGGATCCACTCTTCCCCCCGTTCAAAAACGGAAAAGGCCACATTTTTTCTTTTTCTTTAATCATTTAGAATACATACTGACAAATAAACTAGCAGATAATGGAAAAGAAGCCTCAATTTCTCTCTCTCTCTTTCTTTTCCTTCGTTTTCTCCCTTTTTTCTCTCTGTTTTTCCCCCTTTTCTTCTTCCCCCTTCTTCCCCTTTTTCGCACCTTCTTCCCCCCCCTTAACAGACTATTGTTCCCCAGCCCTTAATGCCTTCGTTGCTCAGGAGAGTCAATGTGGAGACAAATGGAACAAGACACCATGTTGAACTGTTCTGATGTCCACAGAAGCCTTGAGCAATACATCAGTAGAGATAAGAGAATGCACCAAGCTGGAGGTTAGAGTACTGCACATAGATGAATCTGTGCGGAAATAGTGATTATAAGTACACACAGAAAATGCCTCCCTCAGGGCTGCCAGTTTGAGGAGGAAGTCGAGGAGATTTTGACTGGCAAAGTAGTAGCTGTGAGAAGGTCGTACTCATCTGTGAGGTCACCCCTGATTGCTTGTGAGGACTGATAGTGTACGTGAACAGAGAGCATCATACAAAATATTTAATACATAGTATATTTTATTCTTATAGTCTTTTTTAAACCAGGCACATAACAATACAAGTATAGTGAGTTATGAGCAGTCTTTGGAAGAGGACAGAGAGTGTACTCACTTCAGGTAGGGGACCTCAATCCTCTCAACTGTGAAGGTGATGTGATCCATCTGGAACATGAGACAACTTTCACTTAAACTCTAAATATAATTAAACATGTGATGAAATGGTTAATGTAATTAACTGACTGTGTGTGTGTGTGTGTGTGTGTGTGTGTTTAATTTGTGTGTGTAAAAGATATAATGTGGCTACATCAGGGAAGCTCTGGGTGTCAGACTCAGCCTCAGACCCTGGCACACTCTCAGAGTCAGACTCGCTCTCAGAGTCAAACTCGCTCTCAGAGTCAGTGTATGACTCGCTGTCTGACTCTGTCCCTGAGTCAGCCTCTTCAGGGTCCATAAATAGCGTGGCCGTGGCGATTGACACATCAGTTTGCTGTTAAAAACATACAAACACACACTCCTCTCAGACTGGGCTGTATCCCGCTGGTGATGCTACGTTAGCTTCACCATACACTATGTTGAAGACATAGGTCGAAGGTCTTCGACTTACAATGAGCAACATAAAGCACCTTACAGAATATAGGATAGTAAAATATACCAGTAAGATTGAAACACACTTGGGTATCTACAGTGAAACATACTGTACAGTACATGTAATAATTACCCAGTAATGCGGGAACGGTATGCTGACCGATGTCTTATGACACAGGTGAGACCTTATGACACTGGTGAGACCTGCCTCACCTGACCGCCCAGGAGCTAAAACAGCCAAGACAGAAACAGAATGTCACACGGACTCATACTCCCATACTGAATCTGCTGCAAGAGCTAAAACTCAGCTTCCTTCTCATCTCAAGAGGTTGAAATCTCACCTGAATGCCAGTAACAGATACCACCGTTGTGCTAGTGTATGGGTAACCCTTCAGAAACAAACAGAAGAGTGGATTCATTGAGAGAGGTGGGTTACAGGACAGATCTGGGATGTCTAACTATGTATGTATGTTTGCCACTTCTACCAGAACTTTCTGATGAGACTTGGTTATCCCAACTAGAGTAAATCATCTTTGTTCCTACCTCTGGCGTTAGCCTTGACCTCTCCACAGACATCGCCCACCACAGTCGGCTATCAGCCCCTCCCACCACACACACGGTGCATCTTAGTCTCCACCTTCTGGGGAGTGAGAATGGAAACAAGGACATGTGTAGTAAGTGTGATCCTAGAGGAGGTCAGTGATAAAGCTACATGGAGACCTGACATGAGAATATTCACCAACACAGAGCAAATTGAATGGTCATACTGTATACAGTAGAACAACCATGCTCGAAGATGTTACAAGGGCCCAGAGTTATTAGATTGGTTGTTGAAGGTTGTTCTACGGTACCTTGGACCCAGTGACATGAGACCATGAAGTCTGGAACTGGAAAATCCTCTCAGAGCTCATCAGCATTCTGCATGTGTCCGTCTGAGAACGAGAGGAGAGGAGACATCAAGAAATGTTCCTGAACTGTTATCACTTCAGTTAACACAGAGAAACATTAAATATAACAGAAGCCTTATGTTTTGTTCTACAAGCCTTATGTTTTTTCTGTGACTGAAACATAGTAAAATAGTATTTATTTTTTTCACCTAAATCAAGCATATAGAGTGTATAAGACTGGAGAGTGTCATAATTCTCTGCTAGTGAGAGATCTTACCTCATAGATGAGGACAGTGGATGGGTCTTGGTCTGGTTGACCTTGGTCTGGGTTTCCCACAAGGACGAGAGCGTGCTGAGTTCTTCAATGTGGTTTGGGAGAGTGTTCCAAAGACTGGGGGCTGCATTGGAGAAAGCCCTGTCATTCCATGTCTGGTGTTTTGTCCTAGTGATGGGGACAAATAGGTTGGCATCAGCTGACCGGAGTCTGCGGGTAGATTCCCATTTATTTTTTTGTTCGTGGTGGCTTAAGTTAGCTGATATTAGTAGTGGACTTTTAAACTACTCTGAACCTGATTACAGTTACTCCTGGCAAGGTAAGGAAGGTACCTTCAAGGTAAGGAAGCTCACTATAAGTTGTCAAACATTGAACAATCCCTTTAATTGTTAAGATTAGGACTTGAGGAAGGTTCACGTGGGGGAATTTAATGCGGGAGCAATAGGTACCACAGCAGGTTCAAAGCTCACTGCAATTACCATATCCAACCACAAGATGTCTCCCTATCCCCTATTTGACAGTGCATTACAATTCCGCTGCTCAATTCAGGCTACAACAGTAAATGGGCCAATCTGTTCTCAATGTGAGGCATTCATTACAGGTCAGGGCCTGCAGGCATTAATACAAGAATCTTATTCATAGCCAGACACGACGCTTTAGACAGGACCAGAATGGGAATTTATAATATCAGGATAGATATGAGAGCTGAGACAGAGGGGCGCCTGGAGGGAAACTGTCTGCTCCGTGTTATTTTACATGATGCAACTTAAGGTCAGTTAGCGTATGAATAAAATGAAACCAGCATCAAGTGAGTTTTGAAGCCAAATTATCATCTATTCATACTATTCCGGTAGTTTCATGCAGAACCGTCATGGACGCTCTGATGATACAGCTGGCCAATCTGCATTGTAGGAGACGATATTTTATATTTTATCCCTAGTACTCCATCTGGATAATGTGAGTAGTGGGGAGGGTGGGAGGGAGGGAGCCATACTGCTGATTAAGGGAGCGGCAAGCAATGAATTAGAAAGAGGGTGAGTAATTTGTTAAAGGAGTAGTGTTTTCATGCTGGCATCTGTAAATGATACACAATATGTGTATTGTGTGAGAGAGATGTGTGTGTGTGTGTGTGTGTGTGTGTGTGTGTGTCTGTGTGTGTGTGTGTGTGTGTGTGTGTGTGTGTGTGTGTGTGTGTGTGTGTCTGTGTGTGTGTGTGTGTGTGTGTGTTGTGGCTGCTGTGAAGGAGCAGTGTTGCACAGTCTCCTGACTCAGCAACCAATCCCTTTAGAATGCTAATCACTTAGCGTCTCGCTCTGTCTGCACCCCCTCCCTCCCTCTTTCTCTCCCTCCGTCTCTCCCTCTCTCTTTCTCTTTCTCTCTCTATATCTCCCTCTCCTCATCCTGCTCTCCCAATTCTCCCCCATCACCATCTGAATCTTTCACTAACTCCTTCTCCCCCCTCTCTCTCTCTCTCCCCATTCATCTCTCCTTTCCTACTCCCTCTCTATCTGACCCATCTTCCTTATTTTCCTTTCACCATCTCTGCTTATCTCCTAGATCTTTTCTCTCTACCCCCCCCCCCCCCCCCCCTCTCTCTTCCCTTTTCCTCTGCCAGTCGGTATGACGTGGGTCCTTATGTTAGCTCACGTTTGATGAGCAGGGGAGGCTGGTGGAGGTAGAAATCAGAGGAGGGGCTCATTGTAAGGCATGGAATGAGGAATGGTATCACACACTATGGTATCAAATTGATCAATCAATTGATACCATTCCTCATTCAATCCCATGCATTACAATGAGCCCGTCCCCTTGATTTCTACCTCCACCAGCCTCCCCTGAGTCAGACATAGAAACGTAACTAATAGAATAACTTTACTCCTCCTCAAGAGAACTTCAACAGTGTGTTGCAGCCTGTTCAAAGGCGGATCATCTGTGACGTGGTTTATGGAGCGTGGAAATGAGGCTGGTGCATACCTCTGCTGCACAACCTCCCGCTCTCCCTCCCCTTCCTCCCTCCATCACTAACCCCCCCCCCCCAGCTGATGGAGGGATGTTTGATGTCCTCAGACTGCAGTTGCTATGACATCAGAGAGGAGGATATGGCAGTGCCAGAGAGATGGGAGGGAAGGGAGAGACGAAAGAGAGAGAGCGAGAGAGAGAGAGAGAGACAGAGAGAAGAAGGGAAAGACGAATAGATGGTATGGAGAAACAAGGAAAGAAAAGGGAAGGAGAGACAGGGAAGTCGGGAGGGAGAGCGAGAAAGAGGATGCAAGAGAGGGAGAGAAAGGAAGGAAGGGAGGAGAGGGAGAGGAGTAAGTAACGACCAAGGAGGGGAGGGAGGGAGGGAGGGAGAGAGACAAGCTAAGACGGAGGTTTCTTTTTTGATCTTTCCCACTCCTATGGATTCAGTCTGAACCCCGGGACGTGAGAGGGCTGTGGGAAGGAACACAGATGGTTATATTGACTGTGCTCAAATTAACCGTGTTTATAGACGATACTCGTATTTATGAGGTTGAACCAGCTGGTCTTTCTCACATAAACATGAGGAGAGAGAAGGAAAGGAAAATCTCCACTCCTTCAACGTTCTCGGATTCCATGTCATGCACTTACTCAATTGGACAGCAGATGGCGCTATTGCATACGAGAAAGAAAAAAAATGCTAACATTTGAGGAAGAGGGATTATTCATGAGGTTGTGTGTCAGAATGTGTGTTCATGTTCAGTTTGAGGAGGGGTGTGTGTGTGGCAGGACTGTGTGTTTGTGTGTGTGTGTGTGTGTGTGTACGTGTGTGTGTGTGTGTGTGTGTGTGTGTGTGTACGTGTGTGTGTGTGTGTGTGTGTGTGTGTGTGTGCATATATAATTGAAAAAAAACTATATCTGTCAAATGTATGTTGATCTTTTTTTAATCTTTGGCTCAACCCAGTGAAACGAGTGAATAGAATCTGTGCCAGGACTACAAAGGCTATAACATCTACTTCACAGTCCAGGAGGGCAAGCCATCATGAGCTCATGAGTATCTGCATCCACTCCATCCACTTCCCAACGCATAGGGGATCCCATGAGGGAGTGAGGACTTGTGCAAAAGGCATGATGAAGTCTGCCTTTAGGCTGTGTTACATCACCCGGCACATGCGGCTGCATATGCAGCGCTGGCCCAGATCTCTAGGGTTGGATCAGGGGGCTTTCATGCTTCTGTAGGCCCATCTTGGGGCATCTCTCGTGGGAGAGACGAAGGCTGGATGCAGGGCTGTTCGGAGGCTCCGTGGTACGACGCTCTGATTGAATTCTCTTGGTCAGGATCTTGGCATGTCTGTTTGTATGTCATTCTCCCGTCCTACTTTGAGGTATATAGTCTCCCACCGGACTACGGCAGGCAGGGTGATGGGCTTGTATAAACATGTTTTATGTCTATGTAACCAGGTATCTGTAGCAATATAGATTTGATCTGAATGGGAGAAACGTGGTAAATTGAAGCAGTGGTTTTCTTCTCCAAATGGGTCAGGGGGG